>NW_005842329.1:1245611-1304143 GCF_000455745.1 Alligator sinensis | reverse complement strand
GAGACGACACCAAGAGGGGGGGGGGGGGGAGTGGGCACGCTAGAAGGGAGGAATAGGCTGCCATCGGACCTAGACAGGTTACAGGGGTGGGCAAATAGAACAGGATGGGTTTCAACACTGACAAGTGCAAGGTGCTGCACCTGGGGAGGAAGACCCAGCAGCATACTAACAGGCTGGGGAACTCCCTTCTCGTCAGTGCAGAGGCAGAAAAGGATCTTGGAATCATTATTGATGCCAAAATGAACATGGGCCGGCAGTGTGGGCACACGGTCAGGAAGGCCAAGTGCACCTTGTCATGCATCCACAGATGCACCTCATGCAGGTCCAAAGAGGTGATCCTCCCACTCTATGCGGAACTGGTCAGACCACAGTTGGAGTACTGTGTCCAGTTCTGGGCACCGCACTTCAGGAGGGATGTGGACAGCACTGAGAGGGTTCAGAGGAGAGCCACCAGCATGATCAGGGGGTAGCAGGGCAGGCCCTACAAGGGGAGGCTAAGGGACCTGAACCTGTTCAGCCTCCACAAGAGAAGGCTGAGGGGGGATCTAATAGCCTGTTACAAACTAGTCAGAGGAGACCATCAGGCATTGGGGAGTCCCTGTTCCCCCAAGCACTCCTAGGAGTGACAAGAAATAACGGTCACAAGCTGGCAGAAGGTAGATTCAGACTAGACATCAAGAGGCGCTACATCACAGTGAGGGTGGCTAGGACCTGGAACCAACTTCCAAGAAAAATGGTGCTGGCTCCTACCCTGGGGGTCTTTAAGAGGAGTCTAGGTGAACACCTTGCTAGGGTCATTTGACCGCAGTACTTTTTCCTGCCATGGCAGGGGGTCGGACTTGATGATCTGCTCAGGTCCCTTCCGACCCTACCAACTATGAAACTAAGTACTGGAAAGGAACACTAGGACTGGATGAGCAAGGAGTGTGGCAGGGGGTGGAGAGGGAAAGCTGAGACTGAACACAGATATTCAGACACAGAAAGGAAGAAGACTGGATAAGGGGGCCAGAGATTAGCTGAGGATTTGGCTATATGGAGAAGGGGCAAAGAGACAGTATAGGTAAAACTGGGAATAAAACCGGGACTGGGGACAACAGGTAGGAGGAGATTTAGGGGTCAAACCTGAAGGTTATTAGCAGAAGAGTCTGCCCATTAATCCCCTCCACAACCTGGAATGGAAGCTATGATTTCTACATATTTCCATTCCCTTGCCATGAGCAAATGTCTGCAAAATCCTCTAGCAAACTGCTCTATCATCCTCTACTTTTGGGCGCGCACAGAAGATACAACCTACTACTGCTACCCCATTAGATTAAGCAGCAGAGATCTAGACAGCAAATCTAAAGAGTCCAATCCTCCAAGGAAACTACATATGATAAGAAAATCCCTATATTAAAAGTTACTAAAGTTATAATTGAAGTACTCAACATCTAGAAAATGCCAGAAGTAAGGTTTTTTTTATACATCATCAATTCAGGCTCTTCAATCACAGGATCATATCTGAACTGCTATTTTTTCCCGCCCACCAAATTTTGGAGGAGGAGCTCAGATGAATGGTTTTGCGGTTGGACCATTTCTCTAGGAAGAAGTGCTGTACAGCTTTGCAATTAACATATAGATTGGAAGCCAGGAAGTTTGGGTTTTGACCTAAACCAGGAAAGCATGTACACCTGTTCTTAGCCTTAAGCATTTGAAGTCCCATGGTATTCAAAAGGGGCATAGTTAAGCATATTAAAAAGTTGACAAGAGCTTGGGAACTGATTTGCTTGGAACACTGCTTGTCCTATAGACCAGTTTTGCCCATTTCTGTGGCTGCTTTGTTTGCCTGTTCTCCTTTGTCTCCTCTGCTATGCTTGCAGTGTAAGATTTTGGAGCAGCAATAGTTTTTTCATTTGTAAATTGCCTTACACAATGTGATTCTGGCCTATGACTGGGGTATCTAGGTGTAATCCCCAACCAACTAATTCTGTATTTAATTGCATGCCACACTCACTTTTCTCAATAGTCATCCCTCCAAAATTAGGGTGTACTTTTTAAGTGAAGAAACTGATTTCTGTGCTGGAATTGAAGCACTGGAATACAGTAAGGCTGTCAGAGCTCTTTTCAGGCAGGAAGGAAGGTGCAGAGCACACTCTGAAGAGGGATAGATACAAGTGTTACATTTGTATTGACAGAATTGTGTTTAGTTCAGTAGAAATGCTAGGTGTGCAAGCATTCATAATAATTAGTCTGATCTAAGAATGGCATGCATGGTGGAAATTTAAATTTCATCTGACAAGGGTTAAGTCTAGTCCAATACGGGTTAGACTGATTTAACAAATGCTTGTATGGTTGCCCTATTGACACAAATTCTCCTGCTGTCCTCCAGCCATCCCAGCATCAGTGCTCCCTCCCCCCAACACTTCCCTGAAGGGGGGCACTCTACTATTCAGGCCCTACTCCACTGATCCAAACAAGCACAGGGAAAACCCTGCTCCCTGGCTGTCTCAGATCCAAGAAAGCCCAGCTTCTCTGCACAGTCCTACCTCATGCTCTGGGATGCCAGGAGACACAGGGGACTGAGGCAGCTGTGACCACTGAATATGATGCAGACCTCCAGTCACTGCCAGCAGGTAAGCCCTTGGAAAGCTTGGGGCTTGAGTGGGTTGCAGTCCAGGGGCAAAACCAAATAGATAAAGACCAATTTCAATCAGACTTATGATACCAACCAGACTGCTGTAGGCACAAGTCATGCCATGCTCTTTTAGGAAGAGCTGTCCCACATCCTTATGAGGGATAGCGCTGTTGCCAAACCGCACACCTATGCACAGGAGACAGGTGGTGCAGGAGGGCCCTGAAGAAACAAGGGGACTGGGTGCACAGGAGCAACCCTCTGGGGACACAGGAAAGGCAGGAGCTCCCTCAACTACTTCTTGGGTGGCAGGGCCAGGGGCACTGAGATGCAGGAGGCAGGGGGCAGCTCTGACAGCACAGTGATGAAAACATAGGATGTGGACTTCAGTTCCATATTGTCCATGTTGTAGCAACTTATGACACTGAATACTGGCATCATTGCCGTCTCCCCAATAAATACCATAGCCTCCTGGGCCGCATGTAGCATAAGAGGCTTCCCCCCAGCCCAAGTTGCCATGGTATGCCCTGCCCCAGAGACTCTTCCCTGGTCTATGGGCAACAGGGATCCTGCATGTGGCATGTCTGGAGGCAGGGTGAGGGGAGGTACTCTTGGTGCCTTTGCTGGCAGCATGAAGGAAGGGAGGTGAACTAGGGAGGTGGGGAATGGGACTGGGGACCCAGGAACCCCCGTAGCTGATGGCAGGAGGGGCAACCAGACACGACATCTCTGGAGGACAAGGGAAGATGGCATGATTGGGAGAGAGGCCCCCAAAACCCAAGGGCAGGGCCATCCCAGACACTGCTGTCCTCCCAGTGTCTTTGACAACCCCCTTCTGCAACCCTGGTGTTTCCCCATTGTATGCAGCCTACCCCCACTCTCCTCCCACCAAGCAGTACTAGGATAGCCCTAGTGAGGCACCAGACTGCCATGGTCAAAATAACGATGACAGCCCACCATGCCAGAGTCACAGGGACAAAGCCAGGATATCAAGCACAGGACCCTCACCTCCTTCCCTCCGCCATGCTCAGGACCTGCAGAGAACTATATCTGGACCCAAAACCCTAGTACTCTGTGAGGGAGTTCCTGCTATGGGAGTGGGGAGAAGTACTTGCCAACCCTCATCTTGGGACACAAGGCACCCTCAAGCATTGTCAAGGGTCACACGATCAAGGTCCCCACAGGAGAGAGGAATCAAGGGTCTTCAGACAAGTATGTCTAGATCCCTCTGAGACACTCAAGGAACCTGTGGACCCAGCAGTAGACTGGTCTTTTTCAGCACACCCAGCTGTGCCCATGCTTACTTCCCCACAGTCCTTTCAGGGGGACAGTATGTTGGGGATCACCCACCTGTCCTCCACTTACACCAAGATGACCTGGTTTTCACCATTGAGCCTGGGTCTTAAGGTGGTGCATCCTTCACCCCCTACCCTGGTGCCTTCTAGTTCCAGTGAAGGGTGCTGCCCCATTGACAAGTCCCCAGTTTCCCATACCCACCCTTCCCCATTTGCTGGTTTCACACAAAGGGAAGTAGGACCATGTTTAACATGGTTACCATTCAATGGTTTTTATTAAAGAAAGTTATTTTTGGCAACTGACAACAGGTAAACTGAGGTATGTCTCTTTCCTGCACCGTTTTATCCCCAGTCCAGGTGTTTCCACCTACCAAGGCTAGCGTCTAGCTGGCCAAGGTTTTCCTTAACCCAGGCTGCCTTGTGAAGCCCCCAGGAAACCCCCCCATAGATGGCTAACTTGAAGCAGGAACTGCATGGCAGACAGGTCCCTCACCCAAGGCTAGGGCTTAACTGCTCAGGGCTTCCAGACTTCCAAAGCCTTCAAGTGCCACTCCTTCAGGGATCACCCATTGTTCTGGCAGTCCAGGAAATAATCTACTAGTGCCTCCTCAACCAGGACTCCCTACTAGATGGTCTGGCCCAGGCATGCATGTTCTGGCAAGGATATGCCACAGCTTGACCCTAAGCACTTCACTGGCTTGGTGCACTGTGCTTCACTGACATGTTGCATCTCCTCCACCCAGTCCTTGTGGAAGCTGCTGCTCCCCTCCCCCAGGTTTGGAGATATTGTGCAGGACACAAATAACAGCAGTAAGGTATGGCAAGTACTGCTCGGTGACGATTATGTGCATGGTCAGCACACTCCAGCATGCCTTAGGGACACCAAAAGGCACACACAGTGGTCATGCAGCACCAGGTGAGGGCAGCAGTTGAACCATTTTTTCCTTCAGTCCAAGTGTTCCATGTAGAGCTTCAAAAACCAGAGAAGGAAAGGGTAGGTGGGGTCGTTGATGATGAGGGGTGGGAATAAGACTTTGCCAGCCTTAATGCTGGAGGCCCTGCAGGCATAGCATCTATACTCCACTGTCTGCAGAGGGGAGGAACTGCAGAAGGACATCATGGGCACTGTCTACCCAGCTGGTGAAGATGTGGGTGAGGTGGCCATGATGCTTGACAATGGCCTCCAGCATGACAGAGAAGTAGAGGTGAACCGATACATTGGTCCCATATCGGATCTGCACTGATATAAGGAAAATTGACAGTATCAGTAATGGGCATTTTTTGGCTGATGTGGCTGATAATGTCGCTGATAAATGCCCCATGCATGCACACAGCCACAGCGCAGCACACAGGCAGCCAGGAACACAGCCTGGCAGTGTAGAGAGCAGCTTTGGGCTAGTAAGTCTGTTGTGGGAGAAGGAGTGGGGGGAGGGGAGGGAAGGGGGGTGTGGGGGGCAGATTGAGGCCCTTGTGGTGAGGGAGGGAGTGGGGCTGGGGGAGGGAATGTACTACCCAGACAGGGCAGGGGGTGGGGCACAGGACAGAGCCACAAGCGGCTCATCTGGGGGTCATGGAGGGGTGGGGGGTGACTCCCACCACTACACACACCCCAGGAGGGCATGGGGAGTGTGTACCCCTTGGATCTGTACATGGGACGAGGGTGGGCTGCCCCTGCAGGCTGGGGCCGGGGGTGGCACCAGGCTCTTCCCAGAAGGGGGTTGGACCAGGCTGTGCTTGGGGTGGGCAGTGACGGTGCTGGGAGGGGTGGTTGGGGGGGCTACAGAGAATTCTGGAATGGCTGTAACTCATCCCATAGCCCTCCTCCCAGCACTGCCGCAGCCTGCCCTGAGAACAACCTAGCACAGCCCCTGCACTTGGGTGAACTTGGTTCAGCCACAGCCCACAGCAGCAGCCTGCCCTCACTGAATGCACAGATCCAGGGGGCACACCATCCCCATGCCCTCCTGGGGTGCATGTAGGGGCAGGAGCTGCCCCCCGTCCCTCTCCCTGCATGCCCTGGATGAGCTGCTTGTGGCTCTGTCCTGTGCCCCACTCTGCCCCAACTGGGCAGCATCTGCCCCTACCCCAGCACCAGTCCCACTCCCTCCCTCACCACAGGGGCCTTGATCTGCCCCCTATCCATCCCTTCCCTTCCCCTGCCCCTTTTCCCACAACAGACATACCAGCTGAATGAGCTCTCCAAGCTGTCGGGTGTATATCGGCAATCAGATTGGTATTGGATATGGCTTGTTCATAATCAGTTGTAAGAATTGGCCCAAAAAATCTCTATCAGTGCACCCCTACAGAGAAGCTCTTGCAATTAACAAATGGCAGTGCCTCAGGGAAGGCAGAGGATGGGGATGTGGATGCGGATGCCATCAATGGCTCCAAGGAGTTAGGAACCCCATCTGACTCATCATCCTACAAGGGGTCATCAACAGCTTCCATCAGATGAAGTGGTTCACCAACATATCCTGGATGACTGCCACCTGGGCCACTGCTCCAACCATGAACTTTCTCATGCTGAACTGGTTGGTGATGGAGTTGAAGCTGTTGGGGATGGCAATGTTGATGTGCTTCTCTAGTCAGGGATGGACTTATGCCAGTATTTTGCCACTAAGTGTGAGGGGCCAGCTGGGTGATGATGTCAATGAAAATGGCTTGGCACATGCGGAAGTCCTGCAGCCACTGTTTGTCATCCTAGCTGTCCAGAACAATCCCTTCCCACTAGTCAATGCTGGTCTCATGGGTTCTGAGCCACTGCTCAATGGTTTGGAGGTAGTTCTGGAGCACCCCAAAGTCAATGGCATCCATCTTCCTCAGCCAGGAGAAATAGAGAGACCACTGCCCGTTCAAAACCACACACAGGCTTAATTTACTGGTATGAATGTTTCTGTTATTGTTTTGCTTTTCAAAAGCAGGGTGACTGTGATTGCAAGTTTCAGTATTTTCAGGTTTTTCTTTTTTTGTGTGTATTCATCATTTTTTCTTCACACATCATTTCTTGGATAATATATCATGCTTTCCACCCTTTGGAGCAGCTGGTGTGATCCTATTGAATAGATGCAGTGCATTGATTCTTGACTGCTGGGAATTACCAGCTGGCACAGTGGGTAACGGGATAAGTATTAACTGCGGCAGATAGAGTTGTTTCTACTGTATGCAAAAAGAGGTTGCTTCAGGTAAAAAAGTATTCTGAATGTATATCCTTTTTTTTTTTTAAATATTCTTTTTCTTCAGGACTTTAGAAATAGATCCCTATAATTTGTCTTCCATAATCACTATTAGGAGGTAACTTCAGAGGCTTTGCTTCTCTGTATTTTATGTGTTTGTTTCTTTATTTTAAATGATTTCTTTTGTTTTTATGAAAAGAAAGCATGGGTGTAATGGTCCAATCAATTTTGGATTGATTAATGTAATGCAGCATCTTCCAAAATCCTCCTACATACCAGGTTTCCCACACCAGATACACAGTATTATGTTGAATGAAGTACTATAATCCAAGCGGTATCAGAAAGCATTCATAGTATCAATCAGGCCACACAGCTACAGAAGACTTGCCTTTGTCGGTTTACAAACAGTGCAGATGGTAAAGGGAGCTTTAGCCCTGGAAAGCCCATAGGAGATTAGATTCTCTCTTTCCCCATAATCTTTGTTAGCTTGATTTCTGGTGAGGCAGCAAGCTTAACAAAGGGTTCCAAAAAGCTCAAGAAATCCAGTATCACAGTTCACAAGAAATAATGGGTTCTAAGATACATTTTTAAATTAAATTTCAGCGTTGCCCATCTCACGTTAGATCACTTTTCCTAATATTTACTGTGTTTGCAAACAGAGTGCTAAAGTTCTGATTGAGTTTTAAATCTAGATGTATTGGCAGCATACAAACGATATTAAATTGTAATGACATGTGTAACAAATCCTTGGAGCCGTCAGTCATTAATGTCATGTTGAGAAAAATAAGCAAGCATATGCTGAGCTGCCATTATCTATGTGATGAGACCTCTTTTTATTAATTGCATATCATTAATTATTATATAGTTTACTGGTGAGAATTAACAACGATGAGCACGTCTACATGAGATGTTTACTGCACGGTAAACTAATTAACTGTGCAGTAAACATCTCAGCATCTACACGCGCGCCCCTATTAGGCTGGAGTAAACTAATTTACTTGGAGGCAGGATAGTACTTGTAAATACAAGTACTAGCCTACTGCAAAGTAAAAAACGCTGCAGCAGTGCATGTGTAGATGTTGTCTTGGCTGGCTGGGGCACAAGGGCGTTTCAGCATGGGGGCTGCATGCCAGCTCTATGCTAAAGCACCCTTGTGCCCCAGCCAGCCCCTCTGCAGTACATTGAGCCAAAGGGAGCAGCCCCAGGCTAACAGGCAGACACGCCAGGCCCTCTGTCAGCCAGGACTGCTCCAACCTGGCTCAATGTGCTGTGCTCTTAGGCATACATTCAAACAGCAATCAACTGCAGAGTTTATTGCTCCCAGGTGCATGTTCAAACACTGCCCAGGAGCAATAAATTCTGGAGTTGATTGCTTCATGTTAACTGAACATGTAGACAAACCCAATCTGATACACAGCAGTGAGAAGTTCATAAACTAATAAAAGTCTTACCTATATGAGACTAAAGATCTAAGCTCCAAAAGGTATTCAGACAAGTGCGGAGTATAATGGAATGGATATCCTAAAGTAGGGAACAAATTTAAACAAGCCAAGATTTAATTTTAGTAAAACTAAAATAATTCACTTGAGGGACAAAAGTGCTCAGCATAAATACATTAAGTGACAGGACAAATTTGGTTAAATGGCAGAAAGGTAGAAAAAGAATTGTGGGTGACAGCAGGGAAACATTTGGTAATTCACTCAGATTCAGGTAAATGAGGAAAAATGGTTATTGTCAATTATGAGAAAAAAGACAGATTTGTAAGCAAAAGAATAGTGCCTCATTTCTCAAACCTGACATGGGCACCTTAGAGCCAAGTTCAGAGGTGACATGTGTAACTTGGTGCTTTTACATGTTGATAAGTAGGTACATGCAACTCACCCATTGAAGAGTTGGACGAATGGATAATGAGGCAATTTGCTTTAAATTATTCCTTCTTTCATCTTCCTGTTTATTTTTTTTCCTGCTTCACCACTCTTCATTACAAATCTCATCTGGACAGCATCCCTTAACTTTCTTTGGTCTCATTTACATCTAATGTGAAAATTATTCATTGATGTATAATTCACATCCTATAAATGTACAACATTGCATTTACCTGTCACTAAAATGATGGCACAGGGAGAACAAAAAAGTGTTTCAAATGTATTCTTAGAGTGAACTTTATTCCTGACCTAATAATGTAAAAGGGATATGGCTAAAACCAAATGTGGGTGAATCTACATGTGCATTTGGTACTGTTCAATCATTTAGTACTTGCCTTAGCAAGTATTAAATGACGATGTAGTACCTGCCAGTACTGCCCAGTCCCAGGGGTACACAGTTATTTTTAGATGCTACATTGCTGTCTAGCACCTACATTTGGCCTTTTCTACCTATTCACATAGAAAAAGATTTTTACTCAGACTTTCACCATATGATATCTTGACTACTAGAATATCCACTTCTGTGGCTCTGAAAAATGCAGTCTTGCCCAACTTTTATCTGTTCAAGACATGGCTGCACAGAGCATCTTCTAGTTTTCTAGGCTGACCATGTAACCTCTTTCTGCGTCCACTGTTTTCCTGCTCTACACTTGACTTAACTCTCAAGATCTTTTGCACCTTATCTTCATGATATCTGTCATCTTTCTTACTGCCTCAGTGCCAAGTCCTCCCTCCAGTCTGCCAGTGATGCTAGCCTCTGTTGCTTACATGTTAACTTTTAAATAAGCATCTCCTATGCTGACCGCCCATATGGGAGCTCTCCATCACTATCCACAAGGTTACTACATTGTCCTCCTTAACACTCTTTTTTGCTGCAATGCCTGCAAAAAAATTGATAATAATTAGGCACCTGCTGTTCTGGCACCACTGTTTATTATGCTGATCCTTATTGCTTCATTATTTACTTGTGTTCAAGGTTCCCTGCAACCTGTGCACATGTGCAGCCATGCACACTTTAAAACCATGCCACACACAAACTTATTAATGCTGAGCACCTGCCCAGTGAGGAGCTGGGCTGCAGCTTCCCTGAGAGGAGCTGGGCAATGAGTTGAGTGTGGTGGAGCACCGGAGCCGGTGCTGGATACTTACTGGAGGTAAGTTCAGGCAGTGGCTCCTCCCCGAGGCCATGTGCTCCCGGAAGCAAGGCAGGGATGGGGGCTGGCACCGGGGAACTGCTCCGCTTCCCAGCTCTGACACAATGGGCCTCCTCACTCCCAGAGGCATGGTGAGGCTGGGGTCTGGCATGGGCTCTGAAGGTGCTGGGAAACTGCTCTGCTCCCCAGCCCCGATGCCACATGCCTCGTGGCTCCTGGAGGTGAGGCAGGGTCTGGGGCTGGTGAGGGCTCCACTGGTGCTGGGAAACTGCTTTGCTCCCCAGCCCACGCCATGTGCCTCCTCACTCCCCGAGGTGAGGTGGGAGTTGGGGCTGGGGCCAAGAAACACAAACGCATACAGTCAAGATTATTTTTTTAAATGGGTGCCTAAAATCAGGGTTTTAAATCTGTCACAGTGGCTGGTCTTCTAAAGAGCTGAGCATCTAGGAGCCTGCCACTGACTTCAGCTGTACAAAATGTTCAGCAATACATACACTCTCAGTCATAAATGTGCATCAAAGTGTACCAGGAAAAAAATAATAAAACAGTGAAAAAATTATTCATGCAATAGCAGGACGCCATGACCACTTACGCACAACACCCTGCCCAGAAATGCAAGTGTTCTCACACCAAGATGCCCTCCCCAGCCCCAACACCATGCATACTCACAGACCAAAGCAGTACACTCACAGACCAAAGCAGTGTGCTCACCGACCACTACACTTTAGAGGGAATGTTGCTTGTGTTCCCTCAGGTGCCGATCTGTGGGCATGTACACAAGTGCAGGCGTTCTAACTCATGGTTCTGTCAATGAGGCATTCTAACTCATGGTGCTTTACTCATAAAGTGCCATGAGTTAGAGTGCCACTGAACTCAACAGGTGTTTGCCTGTTGTGTGGGGTGGGGCAGACCTCAGAGACTGCCTACACTGGCCAAAACAGCCAACCCTGCTGGAGTCTTGGGGGGAATAGGCCAGGTCTGCATGGTGGCGGGGGGGGGTTCCTCCCAAACCCACCCTGCATGAGTGCCTTGACAGTGGCAGAGGCTGCCATGCCCAGAGCTAGGGCAGGGGTGGAAATGGGCTCCCCCTGCCTTGCAGACACAGCCCAGTTTCCCCCAAGACCCAGCAGGGGTAGCAAGGCCAGGCCCAGAAGACAGGGGAGCTCCATTTCTCTTCCCTCTTGCCCCAGCTCCAGGTGTGGCAGCCACAAGGCTGCTGTTTTCAATCACCTGGGGAGGGACAAGGAATGGAGCCCCCCATCACATGGGCCCAACCTAGCTACCCCTGCTGAGTTCTTGTGGAGGAGCCAGGCTAGGGTCCATTTCCACCTCATACCCCAGCTCCAGGAACAGAAACCCCTGCCACTCTCAAGATCTCATGTAGGTGGTTGTGGGGAAAGGATCCCCCCTCCACTGTGCAGACTCATCCCAACTCCCCACAAGACCCCAGCAGGGGTAACTTGGGGGTGTGCATGGTGAGGGTTCCCTTTCCCCACCCTCCTGCCCCCTGAATGAGCATCCTGACAGTGGCAGAGGCTGCTGCACTTAGATCTGGGGTGCAAGGGGGGAGAAAAATGGAGTTCCCCACCACATGGGCCCAGCCCACCTACCCTGCTGAGCCTCTGCCGCTGTCAAGAGGACACAGTCTCTGCCATAGCCTCTGCTGCTGTCAAGATGCTTGTGGAGGGGGTGGTGGGGGAAGTAACCCCTCCACATCATGGGTCCAACCCAGCTACCCCCAAGACCCCAGCAGGGGTAGCTGGAGGAGCACATGTGACAGAGGAGGCTCCCCCCAGACTCCCACTGAGCAGGGAGGAAACAGAAGTCTTCTGTCTTCTCTGTGTGATATTCCCAGGAGTGGGGCTGGGCTGGTGCTCACCCATGCAAGCACCAGTCCAGCCCACAAAGCTGCATGGGATATGGGCAGAATCACCCAGATTAACCCTTGCAGGGAACCTGTACACAGTTTCCCTAAGGCACTCTGACTTGGAGAGTCCCTGTCTGATACTTCATCAGATGTGGGTAACATTTTTGCATGAACAGATATTTTAAAAGTGCTCTCCAGTTGTGAATGTTTGTTATGTTACAGCTGTAGCATGATTGGGGGGGGGGGGCAGGTTTCCCTGCAGAAAAGATGCAACTTTTATAAGCACCCTGTGTCCACTTGTTGTCTTTTTTTATATACCATCCAAGTGTACGTTCTTTAGGATTGGGACAGTCCTTGCACAATATCTGCACATTGCCTAGCACAATGGAGTTGGACTTCTGGGCATTATTTCAGTATAAATAAGAATACCAATATGATAAATTCTGTGCCTTGATACATATTGATTGCCTTATACCTATCATCATTCAGAGTCACAATCACATATGTAACCTATTATCTTGTGCATTTATCACCTCACAGAAACCCTCTTCACTGAGGGCACAAAATCTACCTTTAATATTTTTCCTGCAGATTGTGGTTAAAAATATGGATAATCATTTGATTGGCATAAAGATGTTTCTCTACTTGATCAAACCTTCAGCCCATCTGGCTGCTAGGCCTTGCAATAGTTGATGCTTCAGAGGAAGATAAACAACCCATAATAAACCTAAACTATTGGGAAATGCTGTATATGAAAGAGAAAAAAATCCTTCTTTTTTCACAAGCATTTGCCTTCTGCAATGAAGCTTGACGTTTAAGTCATTATCTTAGCTTGCATAGCTGAAAAAGTTATTAATGATCCTAACATTACCAAATGCTTCTGAAATGTAGCTACAGTATTAGTCTTGATGACATCCTGAGGCTCTGAATTCCATATGACAACTGCACCCTATGTAAAAAGTATTTTCTTTTATTATTTTCAAATTTACTGCCCCTTCATTTTATTGCATGTCTGCTACCTCCTGTATTTTGTGACTGGGTAAAAATGAGGGACTGATCTATCTTCATAATGCCCATTGTAACTTGAATATTGATTAGCTGATGGTACGAGGACAAGGAGTGAGCACCAGCTGCTAAAAGCAGTTGGAAAGCTCTTTCTGATTTCCTCAGTTTTGGTAAATAGTATTTCTCATGCTGCTTCCCCCCTACCTGCTTCAATTTGTCTTAACCACTGTGAATACCCCACTGAAATACTCAGAGTACTGAAAGACATACTTTAGCCATGCTCTAATTCATGGCACTTTTTACAAAGCACCATGAGTTAGAGTCCCCCCTCCACCGCTCAGGCATTCACCTGTTGGGTTGGGATCCACCCCTAGCCAGCAGCTGGGGGTGCTCCAGAAGACTCTTAGGAGGCTGCCGAGCTGCCCCTCTCCCCAGACCCCCACCAGAACTGCCTGATAGGGTTTGCTGCCTGGTTGGAGCTGGAGGTATGGAGGGGGGGTGGAATGGAGCCCCTTTGCCTTGTGGGCCTGACCCAGCTCCCCCTAATATCCCAGCTGGGGTAGCTGAGGTTGGGGACATGAGGCAGGGGCAGCTCCATTCCACCCCCACCAGCTGCTTGGTGCTTCCCCCCTCACTCTCTTTCCCCCTCCCCTCACTGACAACCCTGGGGGCAGGGCTGGGCCGGGCTACATTTGCCCATCCCACAACACATGAAAAATTAACCCTAGGGAACACAAGATCCCTCAGGGACTCTAAAAACCAAAAAACACCTTCGTCTAATACCTCATTTGAGGAAGGTTAAATTTCTGTGCAATTGGCCATTTTAAAAGCAACCTGCAGCCATGCACATGTGTTATGCCATAGCTGTAAAGCACTTACAGGGGCCCAATTGTGCAAAAAATGTAACTTGTGTAAGCATCCCTAGTGTCTCTTCTTCTGCATATCTTAAATAAATAATCTGGATCTAGAATTGGACTACGGAGCCATCTGCAGACTCACTATTAAGATCCTCGGAAGACTATCTTACTCATTCATGAGTGATTATCCATCATAGGTTCATAGGTTAAATAAGCTTATTTTTTGTCATCTTTCAACTAGAGCAACACTCACCATACCACTAATTGGAGCAGTTTCCTATGCTTAGAATGACCTCCCTTCATCCAGTGAGAGCCAAGTAACCTCATTCTCATCCTTCAAACCTTGTTAAATGGAATACCTCCCAGGAAAACACCCAGGGTGTTTTCCCTTATCCATCCACCTATAGGAACTTGCCAGGAGCATATTTTCTCTTGTCTTGTATTTCTATTACATGTTAGATCTAGTTTCAATATACTACAGGATTCAAAATACCACACACGGAGGCACACGCTGTAAGCTAAATCCCCTCAGAATCACAACTCTCTGCTACCAAACAAAACTGTTGTCCCATAGAAATAGCAAGATTCTGACTTGGTTCACTTTTGCAATGCAAGACATTATAGAAAACTTTAAACAAAATAGACCATTCTAATTCAGAGAGACTACAGGGGATTTATCCAAGAGAAATTCATTTAGCTATGAAAGATATAACATACTTCAATTTTACTCACAGATCTAGTGTCTCTTCCCTCTGATTGACACAGAAAAAATAAAATAAAATAAAATAAAATAAAAATGATGGAATAGACCCAAGAGTTTCTATATCTTGTACTTGAATCTTTTAATTTGAGAAAGTCTTTTGAAGCAATGTAAGCATTAAACAGATTCTATTCTAATTCTATAACACATTAAGCAATGGCTTCATTTCAGTTTGATTTGAATGAGAACATTATGCAGCTATAAGCAAGGCTATCTTCCTTCCTTTACAACATGAAAATGGAATCTCTCACAAGCCTGAGGCACCCCTTGCCAATGAAGCAAGTCCTTAGTTTTTGCCAGCCTTCCCCGTTGCCCCATTCCTCCTCTTTTTATATTCCAGATTCAAGACAAGTGTAACAATGGCCTCTGAATCTTTTTTGCCTGATACTTGAAATAACTACTTGAATTAACAGGGGGAAAAGATGACCCAGAAAAGAGATAATTGTTTAGCCTTCCACATCACTTAGCTGCAAAAATTGCTAGATTAGACTACTGCTGGCCAAATCCATGTTAAGGAAATGGTTTTCATCCAACTCAGAGCAGACCAGCTCCAGAGAGTGAATGGGCCAGAGCTAGGTCATGTTCTACCTTAATGAGTGTACTGGAGCAGGAAGAAAAGGACTGAGCCAAGGCCCAAAAGCCTGCAGGAGCCGTATCTGTCCAGACTGCTAAAACCTGTTGTAAACATTTTAATGCTTTGAGGGCTTATTTTTTCCCCTTGCCTTTGAATTGCTGTATTTAATTGTGGTTAAATTTATGCTTCTGCTCAGTAGGTTCTAAATCATCACTTTTGCAGAGAAAAATCCATGGCTCTGTATTAGTTTATGAAGAGTGAATCTAAAAAAGGAGTGCCAAAAAGAACTGGGGCAGAAGCAGGTCACTCCATAAATGTTACTCTACAGACCTAAGGCCTCTGACATTTCTGGCACAATTTCAGCTTGAACAACAGAAATTCATTTGCTAATGAAAAATCAGGTAAACTTCTCTCTCTCCATCTATAGCAGATAACTTAGTGTTTTAATATACAGTCCCAAAGAATGCATTTCACCCCTTAATGGTTTCCTTAATGCAGGTGGAAATGTTGATCTATGGTAGTAATAAATTCAAATTCAATCGTGTGGGGCACATCTGACTTTTACAAAATTTTCCTCTCCTTTCTGCTTCCAGCCATGTTTGTTTACCTGGAAACATCCATACAAAATCAAGACAATTACTTATTTTTAATCAAATTCCGTTTTCTTAGTGAGCAATATTATAGACAGCTGAAATTAACTCATTGAGGGGAGGGGGGAGAACTTTGTTAACCCAGATTAAAGTTTGTCTGGGGGTATCAAATTTCTTTTGAGAAAAGAAAACACAGCAGAACTGTTCCAGATCAAACTTCTGGACACCAGAACATGAAGAGTCAAAGTATGCACCAATACAAAAGTATTTTCTGGTTTTGAGATCCAAATATTTCTAAGCATAACAGTTGAGATTACAAAAACCAAAAATTGAATGGGTTATATAAATGTATCAGAGAGAAAAGACAGAACAAGAAACTGGGGCTGGGAACAGGCAGTCAAAAAACCCAAGGTTGAATCAATTCAGCCTTTGCAAGTTAGTCTAAACTGCACAGATTAAATTGAAACAGAAGTGAACAAACATTTTACCTTTGATTCTGGAATTGCAGCCATATGCCTGCAGTGGCTTAGGCCAGAAGCCGGGGGGCACTAGAACACAGTTCTCTGGTTGTGTTCACTTCTTCTTCCTGCTCCCCTCCCAAGATCTCTTGGATTTGCAGTCCAGAATTACAGCAGCAGGACACTGCAGGGTTGCTTATCACTTCCTCTTCCTGATTCCAGGTGCCTCTGGGATTTGTAGTGCACAGTCACAGCCCACTGTAATTTTGAGCAGGGGAAGGAGTGTTTAACCCCCCTCCCTGACCCTAGCCCACAGCTGGGGCTTGCTGCAGGGAGTGGGGGGGCAGTCCCCCCCGTAGACTGGACTGAATTCCCAGCTGGGTTTGTCCCCCAGCACCCTCTGGTCAGCCAGCCCTCACTACTGCAGCTACGTAGCAGAGGGGCAGGGCCAGCCCTGCTCTGGAGCAGACAGTGTAGCCCATCCCAGGGCTGGAAAGCATGCTGGGAGACTGTAATTTAACTTGAACCAGGAAGGAGTCTGGGACAGAAGTTTCATAAACTGGTTTGACCCAAATCAGTTAAGTCTAATACTACATTCAACCAGGTTTATTTTAAATCAGTTTCAGCTATTTTGAAACTGGTTTATGTGCACTGAGCTTCTGTTCTGTTACAGGATTAAACCAGTTTCTGATCTCTTAAACTAGTTTATGTGGAACTTCTGTTCCTAGCCCATGAATCTTCTGCTCAACAACAAAGGTGATATATTAACAGAAGTTGAAAAGAAGGGAGAATTGCTGAATTGCTGCTTTGTTTCAGTCTTCACAACAAACTGTGGTGAAAGAGCTAACAAAATTAAGACAGATAAAGAAGGGAAAAAGATGCAGACAGCTATAAAAAAGTGTGTATGTGAGAGAGAAAAAATTGAATGAGTATAAAGTCAAGAGGATTTGATGAAATTCATCCCAAGGCACTGAAGTAACTGGCTGAAGGATTCTTGGAACCACTGGCAGTTTTGTCTCCAAAGTTGTGAATGACAGATGAGGTCCCAGAAGAATGGAGACAAGAAAGCATAATGCACGTTTTTAAAAGGGAAAAAAAAAAGGAGGACCAGGTGAACTACAGAATAGTCAGCCTGCCTGACCTATATATTTCAGAAATTACTGGAGCAAATTATAAACCAATCAATTTGTAAATATGGTTGAGAAAGAGGTGATCACTAGAAGTTGTCCTCCACTGCCACAGAGAGTTGGATATAAAGCAATGGACTTAAACTGCAGTAAGGCAGATATAGATTAAATCTTAAAGAAAAATTCCTTACTGTCAGAATAGTAGGACAATAAAACATACTGTCCAGGAAAGTGGTGGAATCTTTTTCTTTGGAGGTTTCCAGGAAGAGGTTAGGTAAGCATTTATCTGTGTAGACAACTGCTGATCCTCTGGATCATGGTGTACTTTGGTTACACATTTCACAGATCCATAGGTTGTCTGAGTTGGAGTCCAAATTTACAGCATGCTGCCTTCTTCTTTCTTGCTTTGCTGCCATCCTCTGGATCAAAGCCACTTTATGTTGAGCTGAACCCAGTGCCAGATGTTCCCTCCAGATTGGACAGGATTCTGCATGCTCCTCCCAGCTTTCTACAATGATGTTGAACAACTTCATATAATTTTTGCACGCATCATGGTAATGCCACAAAGGGAGACCCCGCTTCCTAGAGCCATCTCAAATCTCACTATGCAAAATATTCTTGGGAATAGTCTCCTCCTGTTCTCCTGACATGGCTTAGCCAACACGGCCTCCTTTTCTTAATAGTCATTTTTAAATGTGTCAGTCTTGTATGCTCCAGGATCTCTGTGTTTGGTATTCTGTCTTCCCACTTTATTTTCAGGATCTTACACAGGCATTTTATGTAGAAGCTGTTCAGTCTCCTGACGTGCCTAGCATATGTTGTCCGTGGTTCTGAACCATAAAGCAGGGATGATAACACATAAGTCTCTTAGATTCAGATCTTCACCTTAGGCTGATAGTTTGCTGTTATCCCACACATGTTTCTGTAACAGCCTGACATTCTTAGCTGCTTTTCCAATCTGAAGATCAGGATCCCTGCTGATCGTAGAACCCAAGCAGCAAAAACTGTCAATGACACCAAAAAATTTATCCCTCAGAGTGATGTCAAGTATTGGTTCTTTGACCTCTTGGTACACAATCACAGTCTTCTTGAGACTAATTGCCATCCTGAAGCTCTTGCATAACTCAGAAAATCTACCCAAGAGATTTTGCAGGGAAGAGTCACTGTGGGCAACCAAGCCCATGTCATCCACAAACAGGAAATCTCTCAGAACCAGTTCTTTCACCTTGTTTTGTGATCTTAACTTTGTGATGTAGAACAAGCCTCCATCTAGTATGGTTTAAAGATAAATCCCATCATTGCTGTCCTTGAATGTATAAAGAAGGAGGAATGACGTGTAGATGTTAAAAAGCATGAAGGTTAACGTACACTCATTTCACCCCGTTGTTGATGCGTGTGGGAGGGGGTGCGTGTGTGTAACTACTAGCGATTTAGTTACTCTGTGTGTGTAAGATCCAGTTAGCATGCATGCATGCCTGGTCCTAGATATGACCATAAACTGCATCCGACTGGAGGACTTGTGGCAACATGGTGGGGCTACTCATGGTGGGGTAGCTCCTATAAAATACCATAATATTGCCACCTCCAGAGTAAGGCAAATTCAGGGCTTCTCAAAACCTTAGCTCCCACGCCTTGTGGGTATTTCTTGGTTGGAGAAAGGCTAAGGGACATTTATCTGTAACAGCTTAAGAACACTTCATCCTGCATGGAGTTGAACTAGAGATCCTTTTGAGTCCTATGATCCCATATTTCTGAAATGAAAGTTAAGTGAATTTAGGTGTTCAAGTTAAGAAAGCAGCTCACAAAAACCCAGCCTAATCATGTAAATGCCTAAAATTCTGCTATTTTTCAAGCCCAGAGGTATTATCAATCTTAGCTAAACTGAGTATTTTGGTGCCTAAGGCCACTTTGTAATCACAAATGAGGGGTCTGATCTAGGAGGTATGTTCAAATCACATCTAACATACCCTGGCAGCACAAAGAGCAACAGATCACATTAAAAAATACAGCTGATGGTGGCGGTGCTTTATGCTTAAAACACTCACCTGAAAAATGAGGCATTTGGGGTTTTGGTCCTCCTCACATACTTCTCCCACCTCTCAATCTAGTGCCCTAACCACCAAGCTATAGGCTAAGTTGTTTTGGGGCTAGACCAGTAGGTAACAAAGAATGCAATATTCATGAGGTCAGAAAGAGAGAGCAAGCAAGAGAAAACATGACTCTGAAACCCAGGGGTGAAGACATTCTCAAGGAGGAAGGGAGGCCTGTATTAAAGTGCCTGCTCCAGGGACTGCTTATGCAATTAGCATAGGAATCTTCAGATAAAATGTATAAACAGCTGTGGGAACAGGGCATAGGGTCACTTTTCACTGGACTGAAGCAGCAGTGGAATTTGGCAGCCCCTGAGTGACTGAGCAGCCCTATTTAGGATTACACCACTTAACTCCGTAGCATGAAGAAGGAGCCAGAAAAGGTGCCCTAAACATTGTCTGCTTCACCTTGACCCTGGTCAGCATACTGCAGCTGACAGGGATTCCATTATAGTAGTCAAAAACTACGCAAAAAGACAAAAAAGACAAAGGTGACACCACTCACCATTGGTGCTTGGAATGCGTGCATGCTACTGGACTGTACAACAACAGATACAGAAGAGAGAAGAACAGCTCTAGCTGATAGAGAGCTGGCCATATTCAACATTCAGATAGCAGCCCTGAGTGAAACTTGCCTAGCTGAAGAAGGACAAGTAACTGAAAAAGGAGCCGTCTATACCTTCTTCTGAAGTGGCCATAGTAAAGAGAAGCAACGTGAAGCTGGTGTTGGATTTGCCATCAAAACACAGCTAGTCAACAAGCTTAGATATCTCCCAAAGGGAGTGAAAGACAGACTCATACTAATGAGACTCCCACTGTCTGGGCAAAGATATGTAACTATCATTGGTGCCTGTGCACCCACTATGACCAACTCAGATCTGATTAAGGGGAAATTTTACAAAGATCTGGAGTCTCTTATCACAGAAATGCTGAAGGCAGACAAGCTCGTTATCCTTGGTGACTAATGCTAGAGTTGACACCGATCACCATACATGGCCAAGCATCATCGGAAAAAATGGCTTTAGGAAATGCAACAGCAATGGGCTCCTTGTGCTGAGGAAATGTGCTGAACATGACCTCCTCATCACCAACACAGTCTTCCACCTGCCAAACCATAACAAGGCATCTTGGATTCACCCACGCTCCAAGCATTGGCATCTCACTGATTATGTCATCAACAGGAGAAGAGATAGACAGGATGTCAGAGTGACAAAGGCCATGAGAAGTACAGAATGTTGGACTGACCACAGGCTCATAGTCTCCAAGCTGAATATCCACATACATCCTAGTAGATGACCAGAAGGCAAACAAGTGCCCCAAAAGCTCAATGTCTCCAACTGAAGCAGGAGAATGTGAAACAGGCATCTGTTGAAGAACTACGCAGCCAAATAATAGCAACTCATGTAAACTCCAATAAAATTGAGGAAAATCAGGCATTCTTAAGACTCTGAATCAGATTCAGATCTGATCAGAATCTGATTCAGAATCAGGCACTCTGTTTGTTTGGCTATATCCAATACTCTCAGTTCCATCACACATAAACATCAAAATTGATTTCATGAAAATGATACTGGCATAGGGAGACTACTGAATGAGAAACATCAGCTCCATAGGGCCTACTTAGAAGACAGCACATCAACATCTAGGAAGGCAGCCTTCAATAACATCAAGAGGACTGCTCAGTGTAAACTCAGAGAAATGCAAAACTCATGGCTGAGCAACAAGGCAGATGAGATTCAGTCCTATGCAGGCAGGAATGATATGAAGAACTTTGATCATGCTCTGAAGACAATCTACCAGCCACAATCATCAGGAACATCTCCAGTACTGAGTGCTGGCAGCATCACCCTGCTCACTGATAAAGGAAAGATACTGTAGAGATGGGCAGAACACTTCAACAACATCCTCAATCAAAAACCATCTATTAGTAAGGAGGCAAATGATTGACTACCCCAGGTAGACATTAACATATCTCTTGCTGATCCTCCAATGCTGACTGAGACTGTGAAAGCAATTAACTTGCTGTCAAATGATAAAGCACCTGGAAAAGAATCTATACCAGCATAGGTCTATAAGCCTGGAGGCTCATGCATAGCTTTGGAACTGACTTAACTCTTCCAGTCAATGTGGACTCAAGGTATACCCCAGGAGTACAAGGATGCATCCATTTTCCACTTGTACAAGCAGAAAGGCAATAAGTCCTTTGACAACTATTGGGGCATCTCCTTGCTGTCAATAACCAATAAAATCCTTGCCAGAACTCTGTTGAATCACCTTGTGCAACACATTGAACAAGAGCTCTTGCCTGAGACTCAGCATGGTTTCAGGAAAGGACATGGGACAATAAACATGGTGTTTGCAGCTCGTCCACTTCAGGAGAAACGCCAGGAACAGAACTCCAACCTGTACATGACTTTCACTGACATGGCAAACCATTAGATACAATCAGTCAGGAGGGCCTTTGGCAGATCATGGCAAAATTCAGTTGCCTGCAGAAATTCTTCATAATGGTTCAGCAATTCCATGATGGCATGCTCGCTTGCACTGTGGATGACAGTGAGTTGTCTGAACCATTGCCAGTCACCAATGGAGTTAAGTAGGGCTGTGTGTTGGTCCCAACCCTCTTCAGTATGATGTTCTCTGCCATGCTTACAGATGCCTTTTGTGACTGTGACACTGGGATTGACATTAGTTACCATACTGATGGCAAACTCTTCAATTTGAGGAGACTACAAGTGAAGACAAAGTTACAGCAAGTGACTATTCATCATCTTCTGTTCCCTGAATGCCAAATCTGATATGCAACACAGAGTATGGATCATTTCTCTTCAGCTTGTTACAACTTTGGTCTCACAATCAACACTAAAAAGACTGAAGTGATGCCAGAGCCTGCACCAGGAAAGCCTTACATAGAGACTACCATCACAGTGAATGGCCAAACCCTTCAGGCAGGGGACAAGTTCACCTATCTCACCAGTACAGTCACATGCAGTTCACATTGATAATGAAACCAGTGCCAGAATTGCTAAAGCAAGCATGGCCTTCGGCAATCTATGTGCAAATGTGTGGGAGTGCAGAGGCATCAATCAACAAACAAAATGGAAGGTCTACAAAGCCATTGTATTCTCAGTCTTGATGTATGCATGCAACACCTAGACAATGTACAGACACCATGCTATGAAATGAACCACTTTCATATTGGCTGCCCGAGGAAACTGATGAGGATAAGATGGCAAGACAAGGTCCCAGACACTGAGGTTCTTGCTCGGGCAGGCATTCCAAGCATCCACACTGTTGATGAAATCACAGATGAGATGGGCAGGCCATGTCACCAGGATGTCAGATGAGCCAAAGATGATGTTTTACAGTGAGCTAGAGGGAAAGCCCCCTTAGGGAGGCCAGAAGAAACATTTCAAGGATTCCTTCAAGTCATCCTTGAAACATTTCAACATTGTTCCAAAGTCTTTGGAAGATCTCACTCAATCATTTCATCTGGCAAAGTCTCATCCATACCGGAGCTACTGTCTACGACCGGAGGAGAACTGCTGAGGCAGAGCAGAAGTGCAAACAGCATAAATCTCACAAAAGCAGCATGTCCACTGTTGATCAAGAAGCCCAAAGTAGCATCTATTGTTCAGTGTGCCATAGACAGTTCAAAGCAAAAACTGTCCTTATCAGCCATTCACATATTCACAGAAACTAAACCAACCAGTGATGTCACCAAACCAACCAGTGAATTTGAAGAACAAACAACAACAAACAATAACATGTATACATGCTACATACAGAAAGATGGTACTAATATTCCCATTTTAGAGGCATTAGACACTTTGCTTGAAATTATGTAGGAATTCAATGTTGAATATAGATTGCCTGGGTTCTGTTCCAAGGCCTGAGCTGTAAGGTTGTTCATCCTCTCCAAATCTCTGAAATTACTAATTACGGTAAGTGCTTTGTGAAAATCATACCACTTAATTACCTTACATGTCTACAATCCTGCAATAAAATACACTTAAAAACTCTACAAATGTCTCGCATTGCTTTGGCAGGAAAGCAGAGACACAATGAGCCATGCCATAGCAAGTCAAATAGATAAACAGTCCAAGATACCCTGCAGGCTTAGAGATCGTGGGCAGCGACTTATCCAGAGGAGTGAGCAGGGCACCAGCCCCAACACCAACTTAGAGGCTCCCTCTCCCCAGGAGTCTTACCCATGGCAGACACAGCCCAACCATAGGAGCTGGGCAGGACTAACCCCACAGTGTGTCTGTGGAAGAAGGCAGGTGAATGAGGCAAGTGGAATCATACCCCCTTTCCCGGAAAGGCTCTCTGCACACTGGAGCCTATCTCTGCTGCAGCAGCCTAAGTCCACTCTGCTACAGCAAATGCTGTAGCTGTAAAAGCTGCCACTGGAGTGCAGAGAGGAAGAAGGCAGGTAAGTGCACCCCCCACACTCCTCCTGCTCTGCAGTGATCAACATGATTCCCCCCCCTGGCCCTCCCACCTCTGCCCCAGGTGCTGAAAGAGTTCCCCTTTGCCTCTGGTGGTGGTAAACAAACACTGATCTAAATCAAGAATTTGTAACCACTAAAATATTGTCCTCAGCTGAATTTGTCTTTTTTCACAGGCCTCATCTCTCCAAATATATTGCAGATGTAGCCCTATGAGATGTAGTAAAGGTTTTGTTTACATTTATGAGGCCATTAAAGGAAGCTGTTTGCTCTTTCAGGGGCTAGGGGGATTCTCTGAATTTTAAGAGGTTAAAGCTCAAACTAGTAATCAGGTAACTGCTAGCGTCTGTAAAAGACAGTACTCACCTTGCTCCATATGAACATGGATTCTACCTATGTCTATTCAAAAAGGTACAATAGCAAGCCTGCCTGACTGCTGTAAGTGAACAGCTCTCTAGTTGGCTATCCCTTTCAACCAACCTTTGCCTTGAAAAAAAGCCAGAAGTATAATATTGCTGTACTAGAGCTTTAATTCATATGCTCCTCTTTTGGGAAGAAAAGGGTTTTTTTGATTTATTGGCAAAGAGACAAAGCTCTTGCTATACCTGTTTGTCTTATTTAATAAGGGAAATCCTGCCTGTGGAAAATCCAGCTCATACATTTTTACCTCCTTGAAACATTTTGCACCGTTAGAGAAGTATTTATAGCTACTTCTAAATGAACCGTTACTAAAGATTTTATCTCCTGTGTTTTTCCCTCAAAGATTTTTATGTGCCTGCTCTCTGAAATAAAATATATTGTTCTCATGTTTGCCTTATTATTACTTAATCCATCAAGGAACTCTGAACGGTTAAAGCACTTGCAAATCCATAGCCTTATGAAATGGGAAATGAAATTAAATAACTAGTAGATTCCCACTCCCCCTCTTACTTTTTGGTGGAGGGGATAAAATAAAAAGAGGAGAACTTATTAGATACTTTGAAGACTACAGGTATACATATTTTTAAAGGAGTCAAAGGAAGAAATGGGAATGTATAGCCTTGGAAATATAACTTTTGTGTATGGAAGATTCAAGTGACACTGAACACGAAACATTTATGTATTTTATGTGCTGATGAGTCCCTTAGTTGAATGGGGAAGTAAGCATTTTCTGTTTGCACCATCTTTTGCCTTTATTCATTTATTGGACAATGTTGCTTTTGTTTTTCTGAAGGGCTTTGTCCATAGGAAGGACTTCCCCTATGCTAGACCTGGATCTTTCTATCAGGTTCAGCTTTACATGCTGTTTCCTTGCAGCCAGAATCATCTTTACATTTTCTACTTCCATTGTCACTATGCATCCAGGAGTCAAAAGAATAGGAGAATCACTCCTACAAATACCCTAAGAGATGCTGGATTTATCCTAGTTTGTGCTGCCAATGCCTACTAGTTTGTAGAAACCACCTTTCTCCCCCTTCACTGACTATTGGTATTATCATGCATGCCACCCTTGCCAATGCCACTGACAACTTTATGGACAAAGTTGGTCCTCTGCTCTGCCAGAGATTCACTTTTATGGCCCTTCTCAAAGGAATACTGTCTTTTTTGGCCATCCCCATCTCTACTGATTTTGAAAGTCCAGAAACATCCTGGATACATGCAAATACAGTAATGCATTAATCTGTGCATCCATGAATATACATCAGCACATCTGAAAACTTTTTTTTTAATGAAAAGTTCTTGTTTTCTACTTCTGCTCCCAGATCATACAACAGTACCAGCTGTTCAGCTACAATAACAGACAGACTATAAAATTCAGGAAAAAAATGGCACACTAGACTTTGAGGAGCCTTTAGGTCCTAGTGAAACTGAAGCATAAATAAAAAATGAAGTTAAACACTTGGTGAGGAAAGAAAGCATCATCTCAGCCACATAAGGAAGTGGTCTTGTTAATTCCTTCATTTTTATAAACTACTTTGCTCATGGAGCCCTGGCACTCCTGGTTTCTTCCCAGATGGGCTGGGATCAAAGAAAACACCTCCAAACCCATTCTTTCTCACAGCTGCAGCTCCTGCTATGAAAAGCCTCACCAATTTGTTCACAGGGGATGTGAGGTCTGTCTAAATCACTTCGTAGCCTTTCTATTTATACAGGGAGTGACAATGAGATACACTCTCCCCAAACCTATCTAGTTTCCATGGTCTTAGTTAGACTGGTCCAATTCTATGTAGTCAATAGCTGGAGCAACCTAACACAGACTGTGGAGGATAGAATTTGAGGAGTAGGAGATGCTCAGCATCAAACCTCTGCTGAGTTTGCCTAGAGCTCCCAAGATGTGACTACTTGGGCATCCACTGAGACCAGGAATTCAGTGATCTAAGTATCCCATCAATTTGCCAAACATCCCTTATGCAAAAGGAGCAACCACATCCAGATGGATTTATTTACACTTTGACAAGAGATATTATTTCTTTGTCAACCATAGGAACTAAAAACCCGCGTTCAAATCTAGTCCCTAGAAATAAGACAAAAACAACTACAAATACCCCCTCCCTAAACCCCAAAGAAACCCCATAGTTTTTCATTTGTCTTCAAATTTTTAACTTTTGGTTTCACACAACATTGGGGAAGTAGGTATTATTATACCTGTGCTGCAGACAGGAAAACTGAGACAAAGTCTTATGACTAAAGTGTTGCATTGAATCACAGACCTGCCCTAGGCTTGGCACAGAAATGTATCACCCGTAACCTTCCTCCCCTTGTATCAGTTTGATATGCTAGGTTTGCTGTGCTAATATGAATGATTAAAAGGCTCCTGGAACTCCTGGAGATACCAGAGGACTTGCACATATTACTAGCCAATTAAGAGGACACAGTATACATCCTCTTTGGGGCTAACTAATGGTCAAGGAGGTAGCCCCCATATCTTTCCAGGACCCGTGAAAAAGTATTTCACAGTTTTAAGACTTGAATTGTGGGCATTTGCAGCATGGGGGGAGGACGGGGGGTGCACTGCAAAGAAACTCTTTCTTCTATGGACCCTTTTGGTAGCCATGCAGAGGTTAGCACCACTCAGACTTTATAAGTGACTTCCCTAACATCACAGAGGAGTCTTAAAAAGAACAAGTAATATTGTCAGGAAGTCTACCAGAGCCAAGAACAGAAACTGCACTGCTCAATATCAAGTCATTAGCTTTAATCACAAACCCATTCTTTCTTTCCTCTAGCTAGTGCCAACTGTGTTGATTGTTTTGTGACAAACATTTGCCTACCAGAAACTGGACTGAAAGTACTAGCTCATTACCTAGGCTCTTATACATCTTCCCATAGTTTCATGTTTTAGTTGCACTCAATCTAGAGTATATTAAAAAAAAAAAACATGAACGTCCTATTCCCTTTAAGCCTGTAATTCCCAGTTTGTAGTCAGGGGACAGCCAGTGGTACCTGTCCCTTTCCACCTCCCCCTACCCCAAATGCCTTTTCAATATAACGTTTGACAATACGTGTGAATGATCTATGAAAAATACAGAGTTGACTGCTACCTGTTGAACCGAGTGCAATAAGTAATTCCATAAGCCACTTCATTCCTAGATTGCAAAATTTGAGACATAAGCAGTGAAAGCACCCCATCATCAGCTCTGAAAGCAGTCTTAGCATTGCTTTAAACAGCTGATATATTAAATCAGAAAATAATTTCACTGTTTAAAATAGTTGTTTTTTTAAGATAGCTAAGCCCTGATGTGAATGGCCAAGTCAGTACTGTATAAAGTCAAGTAGGAATTGGTTTACTACAAATACCTCCTATACTGAGATCCCACTCCTCTGATTTAAGACAGGATGTTACTTTGCAGTGAGATGCCTGAGAGATCATTTTTATTTTCAACATTTAAATGCACATAACATTTTTGTATACATAATTCTCACTCAGAGATATATATACATGATTCTCACTGTGCTGAAAAAAAAAGAACAGTGTTTTCTTTTAGGCCACTACCAAAGCATTGACGATCTGTTCGTCAAGAAAACAACTTTCCGAAACCTCAGAAAAGCACCCTTCAGGTATAAAGAACCCAGTGGAATAAGGGAAGGAGTCATCAAAAAGGTTTCAAAGGCTAAGAGTGAGCTCAGTAAGCTACTAGAATTTCCTGATGGGTGTTTGAAACCAGAAGACTAATTGTACCATAGGGCAAAAGAAAAACTTGTCATTATGTAGCTAAGCTTATTCAACGTGTCAGTTGATACTGATATTTATTGGACAACTTTTGTTTGTAAAATGTTGTTAGTATGCTTAATAATAAATACATTCATCGTTTCACTCCTGCCAGTTCTTCTATACATGAACACTTTAGTGTAGGATCTCCTACATTTTAAGCTTATTGTTTTAAAAAGAATCCACTGTGTTAGGAGACAACTTCTGACTCTACTAGTTGAATCACCTATTGAGCTAGATGACACATTTCACAATGTAAATGTCATGTTTATCTAAATTTGTGAAAGCTAATTAGAAGCCCCACAGCTAAGCAGATTTGCTCATGACACTGGGTGTCACTATGTATTCATTTTCCATGGTTTTCAGACATCAATTCTAAGTTTGATAGATATTTTGTCAGCCAGATAAAAGAAAATTATGATAGAAGGACATTTTGCAAAAAAATGTGTGTATATGGAAGGATTTAACAACATAGAATGGTTATTTAATACACTTGTAATTCCCCAAGTGGGGTCATGGCACTTACAAATAGGGTTGCAAGGCTGACAGAAAAACCTGTTGGAAAAGTTATTCATAAGAGAACCACAGCTGAGAGCCCAGAAAGTCAGAAATCATCAGTAGCAGCTAAAAGTACCTGCCCCTTCTGTGACAGGCTAAATCTCTACTCAGAAGCCCTTGGTACTCTTCTACAGCAGAATGGGGCTTCTTACTCTAAAGTATAGACACACAGTTTGGCTCTGCTCCAAGGTATTTCTCCATACTAACCTACACAGTAAATACTAGGGATGGGTTGATAAACCCCAAACTACCATGATCTAAGGGCCATTCTCTCTTGGGCAACTCCAGATTCACTCTGTTCTGGGAGATGGATGAGCTCTGGTCCACAAAGTGCTCAATAAGACTCCCAGTGTGCAACCTGGCTAAACAGTCTGAAAGCTAGTGCCATCATTTGACTTTGAATCTACAACCCTAGAACCAGATGTGCCAAGGGATTTTTGGTCCGGAATTTTCTGACAGAAGAGACTTTCCACCAAAATGCCAATTTATCAAAACCAAATCATTCTTATCAAAACATTTCAATTTTGATGTTTTACAGCCAGCTCAGGTGACATGATGTTCCGAAGAAGCTCCATTATGCTGCATCATAGTCAAGCATGGCAGGGTTCCCAAGCTTCCTGCAGCAGGCCTGGGATCCTGGAAATCCCAAGAGGCTTGGTTCTCAGGGCCCATCTCCACAGCTCCTGAAGAAGTTTAGAGGCCTAGAGAGCCCAGGTTTGAGCTGGGGTTCTCAGGGCTTTTAGCTCCTGCTCCAGTGGGGCATTTCCCTGACCCCAGGCAACTCCTCAAAATTGCTTCCTTCCCCTTTCCCCAGAAACCAAAATGAAATAAAAAATGAAATTAAAATAACTGATGGGTTTCATGTATGTATATAGGTATTTTAGTTTTTGAAATACCAGAATTTCTTACTGAACTGAAATTCGGAGATTTGAACAGCTCTGAACAAAATGATTTCCCCATGCATTCTATATGTGCCATTCTGCAAGTGCAGCCACATTTCAACGCTATGAAGAAGTTATATTTAAGGGGAAAAACATCCTTTTTATAATCACCAATGTGTCCCAAGCAGACAGGCTTAAATTAATCCATTCTACTGAAACTTCGCCTCTCACCTCAACTTGGACCATTGGACCCTGCTTAATTTAGCTCTTGCACCAACAGTTATACCTCTTTAGAGACATGCACATGCAAGATAAGTAAATACTTTGACTGGTGAATTAGAATAAAGACTGGCTCTTCTTCAACGATAGTCATTGCAGTAGTGACTGGCTGGTTCCCTTTGCCTCTATTAAGCATTCAGAAATAGCCAAGAATTAAACTGTAGCTGAACTTCCTTGCTACAATCCGCAAAGGAATCTGCAACTACACAGTTTCAATACAGGAATCTAATATCTACCTAGAAATTATGGAAAATTCAAGAATAGTATGATTTTCTTTTTCCTGAACGTTGAGAAGCCTATTTACAAAGCAAAACTAAAAATTCTTTCCAAATTAAAGAATAACATCCAGGAGAAACTATATGAATAATTAAATAAGTAAAGAATTCAAGTCCATCTTTATTCAGCTGTATAAATAAAAAGGAATGACAAATTGCCTAATTCTATCCATCATTATACATCAAAGAAGTGAAGAAGCACCAACTGTTGAAGTAGAGGCAGAGGTCAGATCAGTGGAGTGTAGAATAAACTTCACTGATAAAAAAGATTCATTGTGATATACTATTGTACCTATAGTTATATGGACAAATACATCATTGCCACCTAAATTCAAACTGGTCTATTTTTTGCCTGGATAAAACTAATTATCCTTAAACTAAATGAGAAATCCACTTATTTTGCTCTCTCCACTGCTTAACTGAACTCATTCTTTTGGCCAACTAAGTTATCATCAACCACAATCAGCACCATTTTTATTCATGGTATTGATCGAGTGAAGTTTCTTGATTTTTAACACTGAGGTAAACAAAATCTCAGCAAAATATGGATTCATATAAACTCATTTTCCTAGTAATATACTTGTATTAAGGAGTATTTGCCTGGCAATTATTCAGTCCCCCCTCCCCCCACCCAAATACAAAATATTTTTGGTCTAGGTATTACAACCATCATTCTTTCCAAAAGGAATTAAAGTCAACACTTTCAGGGTCCTTTGGAACATACAATTTAATTTCTGTGTTTGTTTTCCTCTGTATGGAACAGTTAATCATATACAAAGCTTCCGCTTCATTTCTGCTGCAGCTCATCTAGATAGTGTCTTTAATACTATAAATCCCACAGACAGAGAATGCAAAATCATTTTCAAGAAAGTGAAGTAAAATTGGAAAAAAACCCTCTAAATAAAAATGCTTTTCATATTCTATAATAGCTTTTATGCAAAGATCTCCAAGTACTTCACAATCATCAGATAATTAAGCAATGTGCGAGTAAGGTAGGCAAATTTCATTATGCCCATTTAAGTATGGGTTAGCTGTGGCTGTAAATAAGTGTCTTCTCTTTGGTTAATCAGACAGCAAATGACAGTATATCTGTTTTCTGTGCCAGGCAGCAGACCTCTCAGGCATGCTGCACTGCTTCACATGGGTTACTTTCTAAGCATGAAACAAATGTGGTTACATCCATGTGGTGCAGTAGGTAGGCTAATTAGCCAACCCGTAGCACTGGATAAATACACCTATCTTGTTTCTGGTTAGGGACTTAGCTTGTGTGATGCAGCACAGTATGTTTGAGGGCACTGCTGCCTGGCAGAGTATGTCCATACTGTAGACATGCCTTTAGAGTCAAAAAACAAAACATGAAAATTCACAGATTCATAAATGTTTGGGTCAGAAGGGACCTTAGCAGATCATCGAGTCTGGCCCCCTGCCTTAGGCAGGAAAGAGCGCTGGGGTCAGATGACTCCAGCCAAGTGCAATTGTGACAGTCTGACTGCTGATCTAACCAATTAATCAGCACTCTTGAGATAAGGAACACCAGGCAAACAGACTGCTTAAGGTGATTTGGAAAAGCAATAATTTTCTAAATATCTTGGCACATTGTCTTCAGGCACATTACTGAGGTTATTATCCAGCAATTATAACGCAAGCCATTTCCACCTTATTTCTCTTGCAGTGGCAGTGGAGAGGTCAACCACTGTGTCTCTCAGAGCTGGCAGCATGACATTCATGAAATGCCAGTCAGGAACTAATTATACACCATGGAAAAATTCCCATTTTACATTTGTGGCAATCAATTTTAGCAATAAACACACACAGTTCCTGGCTTCATGTTTTAAAATTATCTACTCATAAACATGGTATTTAAAAACACTGATCCCCATCCCTTAACCCATCAGGATATAAAGGGAGAAGTTTTGAATTTTAACCTCTTCACTGAAAACCTAATTTCTGACACACGTCCATAGAATCCAAGAGCTGCAGTTTGGAAGCCTGCTGATTAAAACCTCATATCATGTTAAGCTTGGAGGTGAAAAACAGAGGCTGAAAATTTACAGCCACACAAATGTAAGCCAGACAGAAATGAGAAATTCTGAAGCTAAGAAATGATTGACCACTAACCGTTATTTATGTAAGATTGGAGCCCAACGGCCTCCCCAAGGTAAAAGCTCCATTGCATTAGGCACTCTGAGTACACATAGCATTAGAGAGTGCTTAATCCAAATAGTTTACAATTTCAACAGACAAGGCAGAGAGTGAAATAAATGAATACATCATACAAATCAGAGATTGAGAGACCCACAGAACTGTGACTGGAAGCCAGACTTCTGGAGTTTTAGGCTCATCTACATAGGAATGTTTTGTGGTTTTACCAGTTATACGGCTATAATTAGAGGTACGGTTGAACTGCTCTAGTTATACTGATATAAATACACTCCATGCAGAGAGACATTTCAAAATAAAACTGTCCTTTTTTTGGCTTAGCTTAACCTTCATTCAAAGTAACATATGCTAAAAGGAAAAACTGACTCTTAAGCCAGAAGTCCACCTGTGCCCCCATCAAGCTTCATCCAAGTATAAAAAAAGCACTTTAAATTCACTCCTTAGTATATACTGGGAATAAAATTCCAGAGTAGACAATTTCTTGATTCAGGGCCTTATCTATAAGATCTTCCTTCTTTTTCAGGGAATTCCAGGAAAAGCGTCAAATGTTTTTAAAGCCCACTTCCATAGAAGTAATGTTGAAAGGAAAGCTGTTTTCTGAGTTATTTACAAATAGTTTATGTCCTAAAAAAAACAAAGATTTGGTGAGAAGATCAGTTATTATGGCTATCAGCTAAGTAACTAGAGTTTCCATTAATTTTATCTTAATTTTAGCTTGAAATTACACTAGAATGCATATGAAATGAGCATAGTTCATGATTATTACAGATGCCTGGGACAGAAAGCCCATAGATTCAGATGCCAGTTTTGCCTAACCACCAGTTTTGTCTAACTACATTGGACAAAGTCCAAATGCCCCCCCTCAGCACCTCCAACTTAATTTTCAGCCAGTTTAAAGAGCAGGTGGCTCAACTCAGGAGAACAAATCTTAAAAACAAGATTTGGCATTTAGCTTGCCTTTACATGCAACAGGGAGAATGTGTTGCCCCTAAAAAAGAGGCAGAGTGCAGAGGCTGAGCGAGGTTCCCCCAAGAGCTAGCTAATAAAAACCACTAAGCACAGGAGTATGTCTGAGTAATCCCAAACATTCACAAAATGATGGCATCCAGAAATATGAACACAGTCTAAATGCCAGAATCAGCCTATTCATCCAACTTTTCTTGCCTCTGTCTAGAGCACCTGGTTTGGATCTAAGTTTCCAGAGAATATGTGAGTCCATGGCACTAACAATATTTACAAACCAAATCAATGTTTGGTTTCTGTTTTCCAGGAATTCACCATCTCCAGGCTCACTTCCTCTTCATCTCCTCCATCCTCAATGTTAGCAGGGGAGAATCAAAATTAGCAACCAACTCCTCCACCTCTCACACACAAGACAGGAAGGAGTCACTACAAAAAAATCTCACCCATGTGTACCCATAAAAAAAGAAAGAGTCATTCCAGTAGAACAGAAAGAAGAACAGCAAAAGCCCATCCCTTGCCTTTTAGAAGTTTGGCAGAGGAGAGAGCCTCCCTCTCTCAAAAAAAGGCAAGGTCAATACCTTTCCAGCCCCCAGAAAGGGTTAATATCTATTTAGGTCTGAGCAGTCAAAAATTGTAATATTGTTCCCCTGTGAGGTTAGTGTCAGACAGAAGGAAAAGTAAGCCCTTCCCCTATAGCTTCCAGATGTCAGAACAATAGAAATGGGGAATTATTGGTCTTAATCTTCAAAAAGACTGAACAGCAAGTCCCTGCTTCCAGGATAACCTAGGAGAAGAGATTACTATCCATACTTCCTACCAACTACAATGCTTCATCAAGGTTCTAGAGGGAACCTAAAACAGGGTGTGGCCCTGGGGAGCTATTCTGGGGAAGCAGCTACAGGCATCATTTAGTCCAGTGTTTACCCTGAAATATGGTAGGGATTTTCCTTTTGTATTTGTACAATGTGAAGAAGAACACTAATCTACAGAGCTGCTAGAGGTTTGGAGGGTTAATTAATGTTTTGCATAATTAACTCTGAGATTCTTGAATGAGTGTGCAAAATATTTCAGGTAATATTCAGGTTTAAAACCAAAGCAATAGGGAAATGTTAATTATGGTGCCTCCAATGGTAAATTACTTATGATAATCTTATTTTAAAGAGTACTTTAAGAACAATGATATCCTCAAATAATATCAAAATATAGGATATGTTTATGATCGTTTAAGATTGCAATTTGTTTTGACTACATTGAATAGCATCTGCTCTGTTTTAGCTTTACCCAAAGCACTAAGAAAATGCATAATCACAAAATATCACTTTGTGTATTTTGGAATCGCAAGTGTTTCTGCACATTTCATTAGAGAAGAACTTTTCCAGGCAAACTTGAAAATATATAACACATTACCAGAAAAAAAATGCTAGGGATATTTCATATTTGCATTTCTATTACCAGAGGCATTAATGTTTGAGTAAGAAATCTCTCTGTCACACCTTAGATTCTGCCTCAACTGTAGAGAAGTCATAATCTTATGTTTATAGCATCCATGGGTGTAGTCAGGCATACACTATGATCACCATGGAGTACAATTTTTAATTTCCTAGGGGCAACATTTTTCTATGGCAAATGTCAGGTTGTTTATTGTTGTTGTTTTGTGGGAGGTAAGGGGGGGAAGGTGTTGTTCTTCAGGTCTTTTATTATCATACTACTAGATATCGCTGTATGACTGCACATGCTGTGTTAGCGTTTGTATCTATAGTAGTATGTCTACCTGGGCAGATTATGGGTAAAAAAATGGGCAGAGGTCAACTGACTCATCAGAATATTTACTTTCAAATTGCTATCCACTCTGCTTAATTACTTTTGCAGTGAAAAAGACTGCAGTGTCACCATGTCAACATTGTATGGCTCATAGTAGGGGTAGGGGGAGGTGGAGGGAAGATCAGTGGTAGTTAAGAATCCCTTGTTAAAAATAAATATTTGTGATTGACATAAAGAACTAAAAGTATATCGATAGTACACAGTGTACACAGTACACAGATTTTATATTTATGTTGCTTTTTAAGGTGTACTGGTCCTACTTAGGGTTTACCAGCCTTAAGAAGGTTTTACTGAGGGACATGTAGAAGCCCAGTGGCTAGGTCTGCTAGTCAGGATGAAAAATGCCACTCCTTCATGGCCATCCTAACTAGAAAGTTACTCAACAATTGTTTTAGCAGTTGTGCGCCATTTATTTTGCACTGTATTTTTGTGCGACACATTGTCAATCAACCTTCCAGTAAATATAGCCTACTATGCCTCTTGCTGCATTTTCTCTTCCTTACTGATAACTAGCTCCTTCTTTCCAGACTGAAGACTAGATCATGGTTCAGTTATTCCACAATTATTTTCAGTATTCACTTAGTTTGCTAAGAAAGAAAGCAAGAAAGACTTTGACTTTTAGAAATGTTTATTCCGGGGAGGATGACAAATGGGGGACAGTAAAGACACTACAGGTTGGCCCAAAGCTCTGGGCCTCAAGGACAAAGCCTGAGCTCATGACCTGCAAGGCCTGCCCACACAGTCTAGTCAGTGATCTTTTTAAACAAGTATATATTGCAACAAAGTAAATAAAAGGGGGGGGGGGGGCAGTGAGACAGGCAAGTGGGCCCGTGAGGCCAGGCATGAGCAATGAGACTTGGGCCTATGGCCCACAGGGCCTGTCCTCACACTCTAGACAAAAAAACCCCAAAGAAATATATACATACATACATACATATATACAGTTCTACAGTCGGGATGCTCAGAGGGGCCTCAGGACATGAGGGGCCAGCCCACATGGGCAAAGCCTGAGGCCTTGGCCTGCTGGACCCACCCCCACACTCCGAGCAGGTGACAGCATCATAGCGCAAGGAGCAGGTGTCCCCCTTCAACCCAGCACAGTGCTCCCTCGATGGCCCAGTGCTCCTCAAAGGTGGGCACCGTCCATCAGAGGACTACATACTTGAATTTGAGCAAGAGGCGGGCCCACACCAGCAGGCAGATAAGCTGCAAGGCATCATCCATCCCGGTCCCAGAGAGCTGGTTTTGACAGCTCTTCTGGGTGGCCATCTTGGCCTGGCCCACCAGGAAGTCGGCCAGGCTGACTGCGCCCTGCTCAGCCGCCTGGTATGGGAAAGAGCAGGTGTATGCATGCTCCAAAAAGTCCCAGCCCAGTGCACAAAGCAGCGCCCCAAGGGTGGCAAAGAGCAGCTGCAGCCGGGGGCAGCCAAGGAAGGCGTGAAAAACATTCTGTTCCACTGCCCCTGGGTAGAAGGGGCAGGCCGCTGAGGCCACCAGGTCCAGGTGGCACACAAGGGTGCTGGTACCCAGGATGCCAGGCACCAACCTTCACTTGAGGTCGCCGGTCTTCTAGGCAGTGGGTGCCTTGTACAGCATGCACCATGCTGGGGCCCCCAGCAATGCCAGGCTCTGCCACCACATGGTGTTGGGGCGGCTAGCCAGCACATGGGCACACTGAGTCCATACTACCCACATGTAGAAGCCCTTATGGGGCAGTGTGCCAAAAGGGCAACCTGTGTTGCTGCCGGGGGGGGTGGGGGACGAGGAACCTCAGCAGCAAGTTGGGCCAGTTGGCCAGCTCACTGGCCAATGCCGGGGAGACTGGCAGCAGCGAGAAGGCATTGCCTGAGGTGTCCATGGTGGGGAGGGCTGGTGTGCCTGGAGGTAGCCTTCCAGGGTGGCCATTGCCTCTGTCGGGAGGGCGGCCCTAACAGCCTGCAGAAGCTGGCCCATGGTGCAGATGGAGCGCAGGGCCAGCTGGGTGGCCAGGGCCTCGGGTGACAGCCAGCCCAACTGAGTGGGGTGTAGGAGGTGCCCCAGACAGATGGTGTGCACCTTGCTGAGGGTGGCCAACAAGGCTGGGGGAGGCCAGGCTCAGCACCGCATGCTGCAGGGCCAGGTTGTAGACCAGGGGCTCCTGAAGCAGCTGCAGGAACTGCAGGTGCCTGGCCTGGGGACAAAGGTGGAAGATGGCCTGCTAGGACTGCACCATGCTGCGGTAGAATGTGGGGAAGACCACCCCATTCAGGAAGGTAAGGTCCAGCATGAACATCTCCCAGCCAAAGCCGAGGCCCCCCATGCCAGCGGCTGCCATGGGAGGTGGCCCTCAGAGTACAGGAGCTGCTGGAGGGCTGGCAGGCAGTAGGTAGCCACACTGCCAGACAGGTTGATCAGGCCCTGGCCCCCATTGGTGGTGGGCAGGTAGAGGGAAACTCAGAAGAGTCAGTGGTGTCCTTCCCAAAAGAAGTCCACCAGGACCTGCTGCAGCCTCTCGAGCAGCTTTGGCAAGGGGTCCAGCACAGTGCACCAGTACCACAGGGTCACAGTTGCCAGGTTGTTGGCGATGAGGACCTGGCCGTGGTAGAAAAGGGCAGGCAGGCGCCAGTGCTAGCATTGCAGGCGGGTATCCACCCCCTCTGCCAGGTCCTCTCAGTTGCAGGCTACAAAGGCTGGTGGCCCCAGGAACAGCCTCAGGGCTTTGAGGCCTTCCCAGCACCAGGTGAGGCCCCCCAGCAAGTCTGGGGGGGGTGCCAGCCCACACCCTGAGCTGGAGGGCATCTCTTGCCCCAGTTGATGTGGGCCACTGAGGCATGCTCATAGGTGTGCTGCAAGTTCAGAAGGGCCCGCATGTCCTCCTGACTGCTCAAGACTGTCACGTCATCGCGTACACCATCAGCCAGAATGGGGGGCCGGTGGTCAGGCCCAGTGCCGGTGGCAGGGCTAAGCTGGTCAGGTGGCATTGCAGAACATGCAGCAGCAGTTTGATGGCTAGGGTGTACAGCATGCCCGAAAGGAGGAAGCCCTGTCAGATGCCCCAATGCATTAGGAATGGAGTGCACAGGACACAATTCACTTTCAGCAGGCTGGAGGCATCGCGATACAGGACCTGTAACGCCACAATGAAAAGGGGCCCAAAGCCAAAAGCCTCAAGGGTGCCAAGCAGGTCCTGGTGGTCGAGCCAGGTCGAAGGCCTTCTCCTGGTCCAGAGAAACCAGGCCGATGCCCAGGCCAAAAGAGCTCCACAGCTGTGAGCAGGTCAGGCAGCAGGAACAGGTTGCCCTGGATGGTCCTGCCCAGCACAGTAGCTCTGCTCAGGCCCGATGACAGAGGCCATGACAGCGTGGAGCCAGTTCACCAGCACCTTCACTAAGATCTTATAGTTGGCACACAGAAGGGAGACTGGCCACCAGTTCTTAAGGCAGCCAAGGACCGCCTTCTTGGGCAGCAAGGTAAGCACCTCCTGGAGGCAGCTGCTCAGCAGGGTCCCATCAGTGAGGCTCTCATGGAAGACACAGAGGAGGCTGGGCCCAAGAAGGGGCCAGAAGACTTTGTAAAACTCCATGGGCAGTCCATCAAGGCCTGGGGCCCTGCCCAAAGCAAGCCCCCCGACAGCAGCCTCGAGCTCTGCCAGAGAGAGCTCACACTCCAAAACCTCGGCATGCAAAGCTCAGAGGTGCGGCAGGTCCTCATGCAGTTGCTGAGTGGCCTCCGGACAGGTGGGTCATCTGCAAACAAGTCCCAGTAGAAGGTGATGGTGTGCCCCCACACCTTGCTTGGGTCCATGAGCAGCTATCCATCTGGGGTCTTGAGATGGTCCAAGGCCTTTGCCGCAGCCCGCTGCCTTTCCAGGCTGAAGAAGAAGTGGGTCAGGGCATTGGCCTCTGCCAGCTCCTGCAGGCATTTCCTGTGAGACTGGAGGCTTTCAAGTAGCACTGTGTCATTGCCAGTGAAGAGCAGGGCCCCCACAAGCTCAGCCATGTCCTCCTCCAGCTCCTGAGTGTGGCAGCGGATCTTGCTTTCTGCCAGCTGGGAATACTGCTGTCAGAACACCCAGACCTGGATCTTCCCCATGTCCCACCACAGCCTCAAGGAGGAGTAGTCTGCTCACGCGGCCTCCCAGCTCCTCCAGAGGTGGGCAAAGCAGTCCTGGAAGTTGGCGTCCTGCAGCAGGCTGATGTTGAGGCACCAGTAAGGGGCCTGTGTGCACGCCCTGCCAAGCAGGCTGAGTTTGCAGCAGACCAGGGCATGGTCTGAGAGGCCTGATGGAATAATGTGGCTGCTGCACAGTATCGGCAGATGGTGCTGGGTGATGTAATGGTGGTCAAGGCAGGCCATGGCAATCCAACTGGCACTCATCTTTGCCCAGGTGTATTGGTGTGCATCGGCATGGAGGACCCGCCAGGCATCGATGAGGTCCACTGCCTCCAGCACAGCCCACAGCTTGTGGGCCAAATGCAGGTGCAGTTCTGGCCCCATCCAGTCTAGCTGCATGTCAGTGGTACAGTTGAAGTCCCCGCCCATGAGGAGCAGATCATCGTTCTCACTGGCACCACATAGGAGGTCACCCAGAGTCTCTAAGAAGGCTACCCTCTCCCTCCATTCAGTGGGTGTGCAGATGTTTATGAGAAGCAGGCTCTGGTGTGCCAGGGTGATGTGGATGGTCAGCAGCCAGCTGGGGATGATCTCTCGCACCACCGCCGCATTGTACTGCAGCTGCAGCAAAAGGAGGGTTGCCACCCCAGCACTGAGGTTGGTACCATGGCTCAGAAACAGGTGGCCTCTCCAGGCAGTGTGACAGTTGGCTTGATCATACACGTTGCTGTGCATCTCCTGGAGGAAGGCGATTGCCAGCCACTTCTGCCGCAAACCCTCCATGACAGCTGTCTGCTTCACCGGGTTCCTGCAGCCTTTGGTATTCAGCGAAGCAATTGTGGTAGCAACCATAAGCAGAAGAATAGAGGGGAAGGATAGGCAGGGTATAGGTAGGAGAGCAGGCGATAAAGCAGAGCAAGGCCACAGAGACAGGGGAAGGCCTATCATGCCCTATTCTACTCTGTGGAACCACCCCAGCCCCACACCTCCCTCACCCGGGTCACCAGCTTCTCAAGACAGAAGGCATGTTGACGCATGCCCGGATCCCGGAGTATGAGCCTTGCTGTGTCACTGGTGGCATGGGGTCTGGGCACCACTGATGGATACTCTCTGCTACGTTGCTCTGGCCCTTGGTCTGTTCCAAGAGGTTGAGGAGGCTTCTGTAGCTGGGGACCACCCAGTGGGGTTCTCCAGCAGGAGCTGGATGTTCCCGACTGAGAACCGGTGGGGCTTCACCCTGGGAGGGGACCTACCAGTGAGGCTGGTGAATGTGCCCTCAATGGCCAGGCTTCCTAGCAGGCCCCCTCAGTGTCCAGGTCGAGGACCATATCCAGGAGATCAATTCCCATCTGTTTTAGAGGGAAAATTTCGTCCCATGCCCGGGGCCGCTTGCAGCACTCGGAGGGCAGTCACTCTACCTCCTTGGCATTGTCCTCGGTGGGCAGGGGAGTGGGTGGGGGGTAGCGGGCCCCTTCACCATCTCCTGTGCCTGATGCCAGAGAGGCAGGCACTCCAACTCCCCCTCCGCTGTTCATGAGTCCCACAGGCTGGGATGGGGGCAAGGGGTTGCCCAACTCCTCCAGTGCCCCCCATACTGCTGAAACATCCTCAGTCATGGCCTGAGGTGGCAGGGTCACCGGGGGGGTGGGCAGGCAGGGTGGGGTCAAGCTCCCTGACTACCTTCTCCCTGGCACTGGCAGAGGCAGGCCCTAAAGGGGCTGGGGCTCCTTGGGAAGCTCCCTTCCACCTCTTGTTCTTGGTTTTCTTTGGAGCAGGGGTAGGTGGAACTGCCCCCAAAGGAGGCGGGACGGGATGCCTGGGGCTTGCCACCTCTGGGTCCACCACCTCAACTGAGGCAGGGTTGGAGGGAGGCAGAGAGGGGGTCTTAGTTGTTCCACCCAATGGGGCCCCAGCACCCAAGGCGCTAGCCACCCTGGATGGACCTGAGACATTGGAGAACTGGAAGGACATCTCAGCCCCTCCACCAGATGAGCCCCCTAAACTGGGTGAGGGAGCCCCTCCAGGTGGGTGGAGGGTGGAGGGAATCTGAGAGGAGGCCACGGTCACTGCACCTGGTGGGGTATCAGCGCCTGAGGCACCAGCCACCCCAGAAGAGACTGGGGCAGGCAGGGGCTGGGAGGAGTCCCCAGCCCCTCCACTGGGTGGGGCTGCAGCCCTGACAGGGGTGGGAGGAGCCTGGAAGGATGTCCAAGCCCTCCCTGGGTGGCATGACTGCACTAGAGGCACCAATCCCCACAGATGGAGCAGGGGCGGAGGGGGCTGGGAGGAGCCCCCAGCCCCACCCCTCGATGAGGGTCCCATGCCAGAGGTGGATGAGCCATCTCCCTGCACAGGTGCAGCAGCCGATGTCCCGGCCGACTGCCCCAGCGGGCACTGGGCAGCCAGATGGGAGCTGCTGCCATTGTGGTGGCACACGGTCTCACCCTCCCAGAGGTAGACCACATACCACCTCTCATCCACCACAAAGGTCATGGAGGGAGGCAGGTCCCCCCTAAAGAGCATGAATGCCTGCCTCCAGAAGGACAGAACGTGCCTGAGCCTGGGGTCCCTGCTCCCCACGGTTAGCCTGCACCAGGGGCTAGTGAAGATACCATAGCACTCGAGAGCTTTGATGAGGTCCCCATCTGGCAAGTGTGGGGGGACACTGGAGGACACCACCCACACTGCCAGTGTCTCCAGCAGTGTGGCCAAGTAGTGGATGCCCAAGACCACCAGCCCCACCACACACACCTCCCTCATGAGACCCGGGGAGCTCAGGTAGATGACGGACACTGAGTTCACCTGGGCGGCATACTAGATGTTCTGGTGTTCCAACAGGTCTGCCAGAACACCGGCTCAGGCCTCCACCCTGACTTGGAGAGGGGCATGCACCCGCAGACCGTCGCTGAGGGCCAAGTGTGCAGAGACATCCCCGTGCCATGTGCCCTGGCTGCTGGCAGTCATCCTGGGCAGGAGAGGGTTAACTCTCCCACAGGGGCTGCTGCAGGGGAAAAAAGAAAAGCTTCAGACTGAACCAGGGGACTGGACGAGGGCTAAAACAGCCCCAATATCGGCCCCAGGGGGTGACAAAAAAGCCCTACAGGGGCTGAAGTCAAGCCCTAAGGTAAGAGGAGGTGGCAGAGACCAGGGTAAGGGGCTCTGGAGGAGGGAGGCAGCAGGAAGCAAAGGGAGAGCACAGGGAGGAGCAGGAATCAAAGGGAGGACATAGGCAGGAATCTGGGGGGGGTGGAAGCAAGCGAGGATGCCAGAGCCCAGGGGAGAAAGCCCAGAAAGTGAGGGAAAGGGGCAGAGAGGGGGTCCCCAAGCACAGGCTGGGGAGATGCAAGGTTTGGGGGGGAAGAGAAACAGGGGGGACAGGGAGTGGGGAGGAGCACGCAAGGAGCTCAGAGGGGCTTCACTTGACTGCCACCATCTTGGAAGACAGAAAGAATCTCTTACTTTCTTGCTTTATAATATAATCTGTCTCCTTTAAAATTCCCTGTCTTTTCCTTCTTTTCCTCCCCCTTTGCAGAAATACCTGCCATCCCTGTACTTTTAGTAGTAGTAGTATCATTATCATCATCTCTGGCCAAGATGTAAAAATATTTAGTTGCCAAACTCCTATTTAGACGTTTAGCTCCCATCAAAAAAAATTGTTAAGCACTGAAAAATTTCCAATCAAGGCCCTGATGAAGCCAATTGCCATGAAAACACAGAACAAGATTGTGGCTCATTGACTCATGTAAGTCTCCCAATACCAATTCTCATACACTGTCTTCCCCATTCACTTGTACAAAGCCTGGAAATTTTGTCACGGTAGCTGGAAGTCTAAACCAATTAACCAGAGACCATTAGAAACACCGAGATCTCCATAGTCCAGGGCCAATGCCTAATTAAACAGCCAACCCCAGGTTATTCACAGAGTGTTAGTGCTGGATGCTGCTCAGGAGCTCATCTCAATATATCATAATAAACCCAACAAATAAGTAGATCCCATACTCTGGAGCCTCCTGGTTACTAAGAGAAGCATGGTCTCTGCTATGCTGCCTCTCAGATAGCTTTTGAAGGGCTGAAAAGTGGAGGAAATGAGGATAGGATCTCAGGACTTCAGCCACATACAGCAACAACATCAAGTCACACTGCTTCCGGTAGTGCTCCAGGTTGATCTCGAGCCTGTATAAAATGCCGGCCTTGACCCACTCGTAATTCTGAGCTTCATCCCAGGCTAGGGCTCAGTATGCCACTTGTGCTTTACCTACAATGAGTGCCCCAAGCTGGCTGGCCCAATACCTTTTATCCAATCCAGTCATAAGGGTGTGCCACTCAAATGCTTCAATGTATGCCTCTGGGTCATCATCCCGGGTCATTTTGGGCATCTTGAAGGTGGCTAGACTAATGCAGCCAATTTTGTTGCCAGTACATCATTTGTTGCTGCGTATCTATTATTTGGGGGAGAGCCTACAGGTTCTGGCTCAGGACATCAGGAGGGGCCATTGCTGCTGGCTGCATCACGATGCCATTGACCATGCAACACTTTGTTCTTCTTCCCCCTGCTCGTTTCCCAGTCTTCTCCTGCACGGGATGACCATGGGACATCGGACCGTCCCTGACAAAGTGCCGGGTCTTCCCTCACTGCGTAGGTGCCCACTGTCCTGTCCCAGCTCCTCCTGATCTGTGGAGATCACCTGTGGCCCCTCTCCCTGATTCGGTGCCTCACTTTTAAATCAGGCGGGCAGCATTTTTTGATGACGTCTGTCCCCAGCTGGCAATAAAAGCAGCTGATGAACCGTGCGGGCAGTTGGTCCCAGCGTGGCTTGTCCAGGTCCACCTCTTCAAAAAAAAAGGTAAGTTTGCCCTGTCCTCAGGACTTTTCTCTTTCTTCCCAAGGCGGGTCAGCCTGCTGTGGGAGGGGGCTTCAGGCCTACTGCTTGTGTCCCCCTGGGATACATCTGAATGCACAAACATTAAGTGAGTGTATTCTCCCACAGATTTATGAGGATAATTTATCAACTGTAATGTAATGCTATTTTTTCTTCCCATTGTGATCCAGTCAGCCCCAAATCCTTTGAAATAAACAGTTAATTATACATCTGGATAACTCTTACCACTGCATGGCACACTTTATACACATAGCCCTGATCATGCTTTTTTCTGAAATCAATGACAAAAAAAAATTACAAAACTCCCAGTAACTTGGATGGGGTAAGATTGTGGCCATAATTTGCAGTAAAAATGTCTAGGAACAAAAACAAAAGCATATAGTCAGTCCTTGTCTTGGAGTGTTTTCTTTTTTCACTCAAAACCTTGCCCTTTCATATTAATTAATTCAATGGAAAATCCCTATAGCTAGTGATTGAATTTTCCAAAAGTATCTGCTTAAAGTAATCAATATTGATCAAAATAAAGGGTAGAAGCTGTGCTGGTCTGTTTAATACAAATGATTCAGCTCAGAAAAGGGGTTTATCAAATAAAATGGAGGATCTAATTAACCCGCAATTAAATTAAGTGAAGAGCACTGTATATGGGCATAAGTCACATACACATGAAAATGAGACTAATTGTAATGCACATATTTAGAAAAGGAGCCAGAGGAAAGTAACTAACTAAATTCAACCAAAAAAGTCACCAACAAAAGGGAAATAAATGTTACAGACATGAAGGAACTAAGATACAGAAAGGAGGTAAATACTGCCACAGATGCTGATTACCACAGGAACAACATTAACTATGACAGGGAGACAAAAGGCTGGAAGCAAAATGGAGTAAAAGAAATCTTCTTCCAGATTATAAATCCAATACAGTGCAAAGTAAGATTCACTGGGCTTAAATGATTTAAAGCCTTGATTGAATCAACTGAAGTCGACAAGAGTTCCTCCTATGCAACAGCTACAAAGTAGGCCCTTTGACATGATTAAATTAAAATGAAAGTGATCTGTGGCTTGTAGTCATCATACAATTAGACATAATGATAACGAAAGAGAGAAAGAGGAGGTCTGGGGTCTTAAACTCAACTCACATGGGCTTTCCCCACATGATGGTCTCCTGTTATGTCCCGACCAATATTTGGGGTAGGAATGGTTGGAGTCACTCAGTCAAAAGATATCTGCTAAGCAGCCAACTAGCACCCCTCTTCGATGTGCTCAGGACTCTCCACTCATGGGAAGATCCAGAAATTTGAGAAGCAGGGGCGGGGAGGGGTGGTGGTACAGAAGATGCCACTAGTGCCTTCTCCCATCCCTACCGCTATGGGCAGAGCAGACCATAGCAACACCCGCCAGGGACTTTTGGAATCCCTGAAGCAGATAAGTTATTCTCCCTACAGCTCAGTGCCCCCTCCCCTCCAGGCAGGTATCCTACTCCATTTCCACATTCTCTGGCATTGGTTTGCCTCTGGTTAGAAGAGGCAGGGAGCTGCCTGCTGCCCCTACTATCCATGGCTGACCCAGGTGTGGGGGAGCCTTAAGGCTGCTCCTGCCCTACTCCAAGCAAGGGCATGGGGAATCAGAAGTTTGGAGTTCCCATCTTGGCTGGGGACAGTGACAGTGGCAGGCAGATGCCTAGTCCAGACTGGAAGGGACACCCAGGGAGTGGGCAGAGAGCAGGAGCACCAGGAAACCTGCTGCTACTGCTATCTCAAGCTGATCTGGGGTCAGGAGAACCCCAGAACCACTTGTACCCTGATCCAACTGGGAGCTCTAAGGAGCAGCCACATGGGGTGCTCAGTCCCCGCTCTCTCTCTCTCTCTCTCTCTCCACCATGTTTCCCCCACTGGTCCAAGGGATTCAGCTGATGGGAGCAGCTTCACTGAGGGTGCAGACAGAAGTGAGCGTTGGGTAAGGCTGGGGATGGTGGCCTCAGTGGGCAATGTTCATGCACTATTACAGGCAAGTTAATTAGCACTATTAAAAGGCATGCTTCAACATACTAAGCACAGTAAGTGTGCATTGTAGACACACCCAGAATTAACAGTCCATTAAGATGAATGAGGAGAAGAATCGAAGAGAAATAGGGCTGGAAGGGACCTCAAGAGGTCATCTAGTCCAACCCCCTGCCTGAGGCAGGATCATCCCTACCCAAACCATCCTATACAAATCCACTGGCTAACCTATTAACAAAACTACACAGACAGCCCTGACAATACAAGGCATAATACCCTGACCTGCCACAAGTAAAGCAGGGAATCACAGTGCCCAATGTCCTGCTTCTTCAAATGTTGTTAATATATGCTTGAGAGATCCCAGGTAGAGGGCCATGTCCCACCACTACAGAGGAAGACAAAAACTCCCAAAGTCCACAGCAGTCTTGCCATGGGGTCAAATTCCTTTCTGACCCCAAATACGGTGTTTGGGAGGAGCAAGATCCTCTAGCCAATAGTCTCTGGCTTTAAGTCCCAGCAGGAACATTGGTACACTCCCGTCAAAGTCACCAGCTTTACACCAGCTTTACACCAGCAAAGTCACCAAAGTCTACCACCCGATGCCTCTGGGGAAGGCTTTCAAAAAAACAATACTGACACATGTAGCATCAGGAGGGGAGGGGCAGGGAGGGAAGAGGGGCAGCACAAGAGTTCCCCCCGAGCCTCATACAGCAACCAGCAAAGCACAGAAACATGGGAAATCCCCATGGTAGAACATAGGCATACCCATTCCTAGATCATCCTAACACAATGGCTGTTCAGCCTCTTTCTGAACACCTCCAATGATGGAGAGTCCACAACTTCCCCAGGCAGTCTATTCCACTGTGCCTCATTGTTATAACAGTGAAGACGTTTATCTTGATACCCTGTGTAAATGTACTTTATGGAAACTTCAAGCCAGTGGTCCATGTCCTACTCTGCAGCAAGACAGAAAAGGTATTTTCGATCATTTTTAATCATTGTTAAATATGCTGAACAGCACTGGGCTCAGGACAGACCCCTGGATGACCACTCAAAATCTCCTGCCATTCTGACATGGATCTTTTGAAGACTACATTTTGCTTGTGGCTATTGACCCAGTTGTCTATTCCACCTTGCAGTAGTTTTGTCTAGCCCAAATTTCTCCAATTTGTTTATGAGAAAATTAAAAAAAAATTAAAAACTTGCTGAAATCCAAATACACTATATCTACAGCATCCCGTTCATCCAACCAAAGTAGTTGCTTTGTCAAAGAAGGAGATCAGTTTTGTTAGACATGATTTGTTCTATCCATGCCTGATGTTTGTGATCAGCCTTTCCTCCTCTCAGTGGACTTGCAAATGGACTTTCTTAAGATATACTCCAGTACCTTCCTAGGTATTGAGATGATGCAACTAGTGTGTATTTTCCAGAGTACTCCTTTTCACCTTTTTAAAAGAAGGGTACTAAATTATCCCTTTTTCAGCCCTCTGGTACCTCACCCATTTCCTACAACTTGATAAATATTATTGCAAAGGACTTCAAGATTTCCTTTGCCAGTTCATTCAGTACACTGGAGTAAAGTTCATCAGAACCTGCTGAGTTAAATTCATTCAGACTCATCAAAAGCTTTCCATCTCTTTTGTTACTTCGTTCCTTAGCTTCTCCCCTTCCTTATTCAATTAATCTTTATTAGGTGTCTAGCTGCAGCTTAATTTTTTTGTGAAGACTAAACAGTCGCTGTTGAATAGCTTCACTTATTGCAACTGAACTCCAACTAGCTTTGAGCATCAAGGACAATAAAAAGTCCTTTTTCAGATATGTGGGGAGTTGCAGTTCCAAGTTGCTCAAACAGCAGTTCATCAAAATGAATTTAATCAAATTTTACATGGAGGAAAATTGACTCAACAATGGATTGTAGATTCACATTTATAAGTTGAGGCAAACAACTTAAATTATCTTAGGCAGCAACAAAGACAACTTAGAGTAGCACAATACAGTGGTCTTATGGATTTCTTAACAAAAACTGCTGAAACCTCCAGTATGCAAGTAGGAAAAACTCATTTTACCATCATCATTCCAAGGAGGATCAAGAAATGGCCCTGACAATCTTCACCCCAGGGTACTCAAGGAGCTGGCGAGCATCATAGCCCAGCCTCTAGCACGGATCTTTGAAAACTCTTGGCGCTCGGGTGTAGTGCCCAATGACTGGAAGAAGGCCAATGTGGTGCCTATCTTCAAGAAAGGGAGGAAAGTGGATCCGGCTAACTATAGGCCCATCAGCCTGACTTCTATCCCGGGGAAGATCTTAGAAAAATTTATTAAAGAGGCCATCCTTAATGGACTGGCCGACACCAACATCTTAAGGGATAGCCAGCACGGGTTTGTTGCGGGTAGGTCTTGCTTGACCAATCTCATTTCCTTCTACGACCAGGTGACCTATCACCTGGACAAGGGAGAAGAGATTGATGTCATATATCTTGACTTCAAAAAAGCCTTCGATCTGGTGTCCCATGATCGCCTCTTGGAGAAACTGGCCAATTGTCGCCTTGGGTCCTCCACGATCCACTGGCTGGAAAATTGGCTCCGGGGTCGGACCCAGAGGGTAGTAATTGATGGAAGTCACTCATCGTGGTGTCCTGTGACCAGTGGGGTCCCCCAAGGCTCTGTCCTTGGACCCATACTGTTCAACATCTTCATTAATAATGTGGACACTGGAGTCAGAAATGGACTGGCCAAGTTCGCTGATGACACCAAACTTTGGGGCAAAGCATCCACACCAGAAGACAGCCGGGTTATCCAGGCTGACCTGGACAGGCTCAGCAAGTGGGCAGACGAGAATCTGATGGTGTTCAACGCCGATAAATGCAAGGTTCTCCACCTTGGGAAGAAAAACCCTCAGCATCCTTATAGGCTCAGCAGTGCTATGTTGGCTAGCACTGTGCAAGAAAGAGACTTGGGGGTCATCATTGACCACAAGATGAACATGAGCCTGCAATGCGATGCGGCGGCTAGTAAAGCGACCAAAACGCTGGCTTGCATCCATAGATGCTTCTCAAGCAAATCCCGGGACGTCATTCTCCCCTTGTACTCGGCCTTGGTGAGGCCGCAGCTGGAGTACTGTGTCCAGTTTTGGGCTCCACAATTCAAAAAGGATGTGGAGAAGCTTGAGAGAGTCCAGAGAAGAGCCACGCGCATGATCAGAGGTCAGGGAAGCAGACCCTACGATGACAGGCTGAGAGCCCTGGGGCTCTTTAGCCTGGAAAAGCGCAGGCTCAGGGGTGATCTGATGGCCACCTATAAGTTTATCAGGGGTGACCACCAGTATTTGGGGGAATGTTTGTTCACCAGAGCGCCCCAAGGGATGACGACTAGGTCGAATGGTCATAAACTACTAGAAGACCATTTCAGGCTGGACATAAGGAAGAATTTCTTTACTGTCCGAGCCCCCAAGGTCTGGAACAGCCTGCCACCGGAGGCGGTTCAAGGGCCTACAGTGAACAGCTTCCAGCGCCACCTCTGCTGGGATCCTATGAACCCAGCTGACTTCCTGCCCTTTGGGCAGGGGGTTGGACTCGATGATCTTCCAAGGTCCCTTCCAGCCCTAATGTCTATGAAATCTATGAAAATCTATGACATTTTGTATCTTCTGTTAAGAGTTTTCCCTGGCTATTGTCTGCTGAACTAAATGAAAAGCTCTACAGCAGTTACAATCCAATCACCTTGCTAAGGTTTTATTCACTTTTTTTTTTTTTAAGGAAGCTAAGACTGTGATGTAATCATGTCACTCCAGGAAACAAGACCCTAGGCATGTGCCTAATTAGACTATGATAATGTGTTAACCCAAATTTCTGTTGGCTGGCACTCTGAAAGCTCAGTAGTAATCTTTATGGGTAGGGACAGAAATTACACATAAACCACTATAAGTGATGGGAAACGAGGTCAAATCTGTAATACAACAGAAGTTCAGTGCACATATACCACTTTCAAAATAGCTGATACCAGTTTAAGATAAACCTGGATGAATGCAGTATCAAACTTAACTGATTTAGGTTTAACTGGTTTATTGAACTTCTATCCCAGATCCCCTCCAGATTCAAGTTAACTCATATGGTGCAGACAGAAGTGACATTTTTTTCCTGATCTGGCCACAGAAAGCAGTTTATAGCTGTGACCAAGCACAATTGAATGGCTACAGACAGCGTCAAAAGTAGCCGATCTGGTGAAAATCTGACCCCTCACTGCATGGAGTATCAGATAAAGACATTTCAAAATGTAGTGTCTTTTGTAACTTGTGTCTGTGGAGCTCCCAGCCTGTTGCTGTTTTCAGAATGGAAGGGGGAAAGGGAGCAGAAGGAGTTCAGTCTGGGGAGTTTTCAGCCCCCCCTGGAGGGTGGGACAAGTGTATTGGAATTCTCCCAAGGTGGGGAGGGTCCAATTCACCCACCCCTCCCCTCAGCACCAGCTGGGAAGCCCCAAGAACAAGCTCCCTCCACTGCCTTTCCCCCTCACATTCTGAAAATGGGCCATATGGTTACACAATAGTAAAGGAATCTGCCTTTCCATCTGAGCCCTGCTGTTGACATATTCTGTGATTTTGGGTAACTCACCTGGGTTCCAGTTTTAAAGAGCAGCCTCTAATTCTGACTCCCTAGAAATTTGGGTGGTCATCTTTTAACAAATTGGGCCCCATTTGTAAAAGTATGTAGCACCCACAACTACTGCTTTCACAGTCAGTGGTGCTCAGTCCTTTTCAAAATCAAACTTAAGGTGTCTCTGTTTAGGCACCCATGTTTTAAACCTCAAAAAGTTACCGTATTAAGCTATTTTGTGTCTTGACAACTCTCCTTGTAAGCTGTGTAGTCATTACACACTTTAAAAGTGATATCCCTTAATGAAAAGTGCCATTTAAGTGGTGAGAATCATCATTGCTTCTAAACTGATTTCTTTGTACAATTTGCAAATACAGATGAACTCATGTGTGTCAGGTAAGGGCAAAATCTGAATTTTCATCCCAAATCTGAACCAAGCTCAAACTCAAAGGGTTAACTTTTTTTGTTTTGCTTCCTCCTCTGACTTTAAAGGTCCTCACTTGACCAGTAACACCAACATTCTGTAAGAAATAAATCGGTTCTCATAACACTTCTAGCCTGACCACATGCAGGGCATCTCAGAAACCTTAGAAAGCTAAGACTACTTTCAAATGATTTCTGGACTGATTTTGCAGATTCACGTGGTTCATAAAGTTCTGGTAAGCTCTGGATAGGCATCCCAATTTTTGAGGCATTTATACAAACTACCTGCCAAACTTCTGAAGCTGTACCTGATAAGCATCTTCTTTACCTTGCCTTTTTCTCTTTAGTGAAACTGAGATTGAACTGTAGTGGATTTCTCAGCATTGATGGCAAGGGAAAAGAGTATACTTGTGGATGACATCTGGGTTGAAAGTGTTAAGTACATTAGAAAATAGGTTAGTATTCAAAAGAATCTTGACAAATTGTGGGTGGGGAATAAAACCAAACAACAGGAGGAAATTCAATAAGAAAAGGTGAGGGTACTACCTTTTGAAAAAAAATTAAATGCATAAATACAAAATGGGGAATAACTAAACAGGCAGCAGTATGGCAGAAAGGGATCTGGGGCTTAGAGGATGACAAACTATGAGGATGACAAACGTGAGTTGACAATATGATGCTGTTGCTGCAAAGTGAACTTTCATTCTAAGATGTAGTAACAGAAGCATCAGATATCAGACCTAAGAGGTAATTATTCAGCTCTTTCACCATAGGTGTCTACTGCTGAAATACTGTGTCCAATTTTGCTCACCACAGTTTAAGAAAGATGTTGACAAATTGCAGAGAGTCTAACACAGAACAATAAAGATGATAAATAGTTTGAAAAATATGACCAATGAGGAAAAGGATAAAAAACTGGGTTTGTTTTTCTAGGAAAAGAGGAGATGGAGGGAAGGGAAGGGAGTATGCTAACACTCTTCTGATATGGTAAAAGTGTTATAAAGCAGACAGTAATCAACTGTTTTCCATGTCCACTGGAGATAAGAAAAGTAGTAGTTGACCTAATTTATATCAAATTAAGTTTTTGTTGGTTATTTGAAAGCAACCATCTAATTTTAAAGGACAATGAGATGCATGCAGACCTTTCCAAAAGAACAGGTTAGACCAGTGGTGCTCAGACTTTTGACCTTGCAGGGGGCCAATCCACAGGTCAGATCACATACTTGGATCCAGACCCTGGTGCCCCAGCATGCTGGGATCAGGGCCTTAGAACCCCATGCCACCTCCACTTTGTGTGGAGAGATCAGGGCCCTGGGACCCCACAATGCCTCTGCCTGGTCCTGCATGCCAGGATCGGGCCCCAGGGCCTCACACTGCCTTCACCCAGCTGCATGTGCCAGGATCAGTGCCCCAGGACCCCAGGCTACTTCCTCCTAGTCCTGTGGTGGGGGTGGGGTGGAAAAAGGGTGGTGGGGAAATCAGGGCCTCACACTGTCTCCACACCCTGAGATTGGGCCTCAGGACCCTGCACTACCTCTGCTGTGCCCAGCACCCCAGGGTCAGGACCCACACCACCCTCCGCATTGGATCTAGCATACAGGATCACAGCCTGCAAGGATTCTCATGGACAGAGTGCCCCACGGCCTGGATGATAAGGGGTCAGTGGCTGCATCTGGCCCACAGGCTGAGGGTTGATCATCCCTGGGTTAGACAAATATGCATCAGGAATGGGTATACTAGGTCCTCCTGTAGGTTAGGAGGGATGAGCTAGTTGACCTTTTAGTGTTTCTGCCAGCCCTGTAATTTTTAGAGCTTGCATTTTCAATTGTTGCTCAGACTAAAAGAAAATAGGTTTTAAAAAAATGACTAGCATTGTAATACCTCACTGTTTGGGTGCCCAATCTGAGACATCATAAGGTAAGAGCAATTTCCCACCAAAAACAAATGAATCTCTAGCTGATGTTGAAAACACAAGCAACATTTTTATATTCTAACATTGAGTTAATGCGGATTTTTATGTTGTTGATCAATTACACTATGTACATAGCAATGATTCCTGTTCCACAGTAGTTTTTAAAATGGTACCTGGCAGCATTTACATCATTTGATGCTTTCCATTTACAGAGGTTTCCCTCTATATTGAATAATCTCTCAATTATAATCAATAGCATCATTGAACTATTAGACTGAAAATCATAGTGTACAATCAAATCAGACTCAAACAGGAGTCTCCCTCTTGCTCTTCCCTAAGCAGTCATATTGGGATCACTATGGCTTCATCTTAATACCAACAACTGCACAACGAGGCTATTAATTTCCATTAACAGACCTAAATTATACATATGGTAGTTGTCAACTGCTTTATCTTAGTGGAACAGCAAGTTAGCCTACGCTAAGCTGGCAATTCTACAGAGGAATTTGTTAACATCAAAGGCATCCTACTCACTCATTTTCTTCTGGTAGAAACATATTGCTAACTTGGAAAGTTACTGCAATCTTTTTTCTATCTTAAAATCTAATAAAGCAGCCGAATCGTCTTTTATACATAAAGTAACTTAAACTTTTACATACATCATTGATTCAATCTATATGTAAGTGTACACCTAACATTAGCAATAGCTTAGTACATGGCTACACTCTCTCTTTTGTTGCTGGGTTGTGCAACATGTTGCCTTTGGAGCAACATCTTCACTCTCCACTGAGTGAAGTTCTTCTGATTTCTTCCTTCTAACTGTGTATTCCCCATGGCAAACTGGCAGGTTCCTCCCTAACAGAATCAGGAATATTAGACAGAGGCCTTTTTGAGCCTGTTTTTCCACTTCATTTCACATAATCATGGCTTCTGTGACCTTCATGACTCCTTACTATATGCCCTGGAACAAGGAGGACTACAGATAACTGACCTAGGGAAATAGCTAAAACATAACACATTATTTATCTGAGCTCCCATGACAGCCTTAGATTAATGGACAAATCATTTCAGACAATTTTTTCTTTTACTTGAACTTTGCAGTCCTCTTTTGCCCCAACATATATTTTTTTCTTTACTCATTGTTTCACATAAGTTCCCAATTCCCTGACTTTCTTTTCTTACTTAGGAGAGTGGTAGAAGCTTTTGTGCACTCTTTCTACCTGCAAGATAATTCACAATGGCACAAATAAAGTGTTAATGACCAAACTAGAAGGGCATACAATGCTCTGCCTCTTTATAGCTGAGAAACCCTTTGAACTGCCTTTCATATAATTATCATCTCCTGTGCTGTACACTGTTATGTTCCTGTGGTGAGTAATCAGTCCCTTTTTTCCATTACTTAATGTTATATACCCTTAAAACTCTGTTAGACTTCAATGCAAGTGATTTGATGTTTACTCCATAAGCAATTTTAACTTATCCTGCAGGCTCATTTTTTTGGTGCCTCCAAACAGAGTAGATCAGCAAGGCAATCTTACCCACTGCATTTTCTTTCTTTAGCTACAATAACAGTCTCTTACATTTCTGAATTATTTTTCCAAGGGCAGGGCTGGAGACAGAAACCAAGACTTGGACTGAACTGTTGGAAGAAGGATCTCACCCCTTATGACCTCCCCCTCTAACCAACCCCCAATTTGTAGTTCCCACTTTGAGACTGATCCCTAAAAATAAGGGTGTGTGTACATGTGCACTTTAATGAGCATTAAAATAAGATAATGTGTATTAAAGTGTCACAAAAACATGCCATTTAGTTAATACACACTAAAATAAGCTAATGCGCATTAAACGTGATTTAAAGGGCATTTGGATACATGCATGTAACGCAGCAGCAGGTGCCTTTAAAAGTGCCTGGTGTTGTGTTGCGTGCATTTGTATAAATGGTGCGAAAATGGTGGCGGTGCTCTATTGAACTAAAACACATCAAAGGTCTTTTAGTTTCAAAGCACACAGCTGCCATTTTCTTAGTACTGACATGCATTTTGCCATTTATACAAATGTATGTGATGCAGCACTGGGTGCATCAATTTGCATGCTCTGCAGACTCGATTAATCAAGTCTGCTCCAAAGTGCTGGATTTCTGGCACATCAGAGCAAAGTACATGTATAAATGCTCCAAAACTGTACTCCTTAGTTAATCCACATTAAGACAGACTAATGTGCATTTTTCTAGTACCTTACAATGGATGGTAGATTTAATGTGCATTAATTACTAAAGCATGTTAATGCATATGTAAATAATCCTTAAGACATAAGCAGAGGACAAAAACAGGACTATGCATTTCATTTTCCAAGATACTTTTTTTTTCTCGTGCCTCTAACCAGTCTCTCCCACACCCAAAACTAAATCATAATGCATGTGTTTTATTCTCCAAACACATATATTGTATATGTTTGGTGTTCAGGAAAGATTTTGACACACCTCCTGTTTTGTTCCGTATCCTGCAACAGAGCCTGGGAAACAACTGAAATGTCAATTATAAATATGATTCCAGGTTTCACTTCCCCTGGACATAATTCAACTCCTCTGTGATTAGACTTAAATTAAATCATTGTGCTGAATCTGTTCATAAAGAATCTCAACACATTGTTATTTTAATTGGGGAAGACACATTGCTTACAAATTTGTTGGTGGATTTTCACTGCAGAAACTTTCATTTATATGCTGAAAAAAGACTGAAAATTCCAGCCACCACTTCTTAAATATTTTATATAATCTCCCCATCTCTTTACCAAAATGACCGAAAACCGTCTTTTTCTTCCTTTGTCTTTGGTTTTTAAATTTCTCTCTGCTTCTCCTATTAGTTATTTGAAAGTCCTTTTTTATCATTTTATTTTAAAAGGCATTTTGAGGTGATGTATTTTTGAAAGCTGCTCTGTGAAATACAGCTTCACATTAAAGAGTTCAAATCATCAGTAGAATTGTTTGGTAAAACCTGATTCATACTATCATAGGGTTGGAAGATACCACCTGGATCACCCTTTTCAGTTCCTTAAGACAAACTTTTAACAAACATTTTTCCATGGGTCAGCAAGAACATTCACTTTGGATATGTTTGAAGAACATTCCCATACATGTTGGACACAAAGCACTTCATAATACTCTATAAAAACTTCAAACCTTCAGTACTGCCATATGCCATAGCTCTGAGGGCCGGTTTTGGCCCACAGACCAAGGATTAAGCGCCCCTGTTTTGGAGAAGTGACTGTCTACCAAGGTGCCTTGAGATCCTTACAAATCTGCTTCAGTATGCCATGCAGCATTACTACTGTTCAGTGTGCAAATATGATTCACAAAATAAACTCAGAGGTTTCAAAAAAGGAATCCAGAGTGTTAAACAGGAGGGTGCACGGGAGGGCCCGAGGCCCTGCCTGCAAGCCCCCTAGGGTAGGCAGACTCAGGCCCAGCCCACCTACCAGTGGCATGCCACGGATGGGCACTCACCGCACCCCAAGGATCCCCTCGGGGTCTGCGGCGCCCCCTGGCACCTCAGAGACGGCCACCCAGACGGAGCCCATGGTTCCGGGCTCCATGCAGACAGAGCCCCTGGCTCTTGGCTGTGGGGGCTGCCTGTCCCTTTTTCAGGCTCTGGGGCCTGGGAGCATGGCTACCTCCCCTTGTGGGGTCTGCACCCTTTTGGGGTCTCTGGCATGCCAGCTGAAGGAGCTCCAGGCCACAGTCCAGAGACTGCATGCCATCAGGGACTGCGAGCAGGAGATAGACTCCTACTGCCAGGCCCTTTTCCCCCAGGAGCTGGAGGGTAGACCACAGTCTCCCTCCAGGACAAGGGAGGACTCCGGAACCTTCCATTCTGTTCAGTCAGGGGGATGGACCAAGGTGGTCAAGGGCCCTAAGGCCCACCGCACCAAGGCCCCTGCCCCGCCGGAGCTTAGCAACAGGTATGAAACTCTTGCAGCCCCAGCAGAGCCTGCTGAGTTGCCAACTCCTGCAGGCAACACAGGCTCAACTGCAGCTACCGTCCCTGCTCTCCCCAAGACAAAACACAAAGTGTTTGTTGTGGGAGACTCCATCCTGAACGGGAACTGAGGGGGTAATCTGCTGCCCCGACCCCTTAGCCCGGGAAGTCTGCTGCTTCCCAGGAGCCTGCGTCCAAGACATTGTGGAGAAGATCCCTAAGTTCCTTCAGCCCACAGACCACTATCCCATGCTCCTTATTCATGTAGGCACCAATGACACAGCTCGGAGCATACCTGGCTGGGCCATGAGGTGCTACAGGGGATTTGGGAGTGGGGCTAAAGGGTCTGGGGGCACAGGTGATGTTCTCTTCAATCCTCCCAGTCTCAGGCTACGGGATGAGGAAGGAGAGGAGGATCCAGGTAGTTAACCAAAGACTGTGGTGCTTGTGTCATCGGGAAGGCTTTGGCTTCCATGACCACAGCCCGCTCTTTGGTGAGAGAGGCAGTGAGCTGCTGGGAAAAGATGGCCTCCACCTCTCTTTGCTGGGCAGGTTTGCGGGGCAGGAGGCTCTTCTCAGCCAGACTGGCTGACCTGTTCCACTGGGCTTTAAAGTAAGCCCGCTGGGGGGCAGGGGAACTACTGCCACTGCTGGCCCGCTGAGCAACTCTTGCAAAGCCAGCAGGCCAAGGCACTTAAGGGAGCCCACCCCTGCCCCAGCCCTGGTACAATCTGTGGGCAAGGCAAAAGCCCCCAAGGGGACACTTGCCTGCCTGTACACAAATGCCAGGAGCTTGGGGAATAAACAGGAGGAACTTGTCCTCCTGCATAAACACAAATAATTACAATGTCATAGGGATAACGGAGACCTGGTGGGACTCCACCCATGACTGGACCATGGAGTACAGTACAGGACAGTACAGGAGAGATCGAATAGATAAAATGGGTGGGGGTGTGGTTCTCTATGTTAAGGAAAGCTATGCATCTCTGCAAGCTGATGTTGGTGACCAGGGTGGATGACTGGAGACCCTCTGGGTTAAAATCTGTGGGGAACACGGCACAGGGGACACAACGGTGGGAATATGCTACAGACCTCCCACCCAAAGTCAAGAGCTTGACCACGAGTTCACCTGGGAACTGGCTGAGGCTGCATGCTCCAGGACCATGGTTGTCATAGGTGACTTCAACTACACAGACATCTCGTAGGAGGATCACTCAGCAAAATCCAAGCGGTTGCAAAGCTTCCTATCACGCGTGGATGACCTCTACTTGACTCAAGAAGTCTACAGGCCGATGAGAGGTAAACCACTGCTCAACCTGGTGCTGGGGATGACCTAATCAGCAACCTAGTGATCGATGGGAAGCTGGGTGACAGCAACTACGAGCTGATCACCTTCACCATCTGCCGTAAAGCTGGCAAGTCAGTCAGCAACACTGAATTCCATGACTTCAGGAAAGCCGACTTTGACAAGCTCAGGAGGCTTGTCAGTGAGGCCCTAAGGGACCACGAACCCAGGGGGAGGGGAGTTCAGGAAGAGTGGTTGCTCCTCAAGGGAGCGATCCTCAATGCACAAGCTAATTCTATTCCATCTCGGAGGAAAGG
>NW_005842329.1:1232269-1245342 GCF_000455745.1 Alligator sinensis | reverse complement strand
AGCTGGCCCTGACAATCTACACCCCAGGGTACTCAAGGAGCTGGCGAGCATCATAGCCCAGCCCCTGGCACGGATCTTTGAGAACTCTTGGCGCTCTGGTGTACTGCCCGAAGACTGGAAGAAGGCCAATGTGGTGCCTATCTTCAAGAAAGGGAGGAAAGTGGATCTGGCAAACTATAGGCCTGTCAGCCTGACCTCTATCCTGGGGAAGGTCTTAGAAAAGTTCATTAAATTGGTCATCCTTAATGGACTGGCTGACACCAACATCCTGAGGGATAGCCAGCACGGGTTTGTTGTGAGTAGGTCTTGCTTGACCAATCTCATTTCCTTTTAAGACCAGGTGACCTATTACCTGGACAAGGGAGAAGAGATTGCTGTCATATATCTTGACTTCAAAAAAGCCTTCGATCTGGTATCCCATGATCACCTCTTGGCAAAACTGGCCAAGTGTGGCCTTGGGTCCACCAGGATCTGCTGGCTGGGAAATTGGCTCCGTGGTTGGACCCAGAGGGTGGTAATTGATGGAAATTAATCATAATGGTGCCCTGTTACCAGTGGGGTCCCCCAAGGCTCTGTCCTTGGACTCATATTGTTCAGCATCTTCATTAATGATGTGGACATTGGAATCAGAAGTGGACTGGCCAAGTTCACCGATGACACCAAACTTTGGGGCAAAGCATCCACACCTGAAGACAGGAGGGCGATCTAGGCTGACCTGGACAGGCTCAGCAAATGGGCAGATGAGACCCTGATGGTGTTCAACACGGAAAAATGCAAGGTTCTCCACCTTGGGAGGAAAAACCTGCAGCATCCTTATAAGCTTGGCAGGACTACACTGGCTACCACTATGAAGGAAAGAGACTTGGGGGTCATCATTGACCACAAGATGAACATGAGCCTTCAATGCGATGCTACAGCTAGTAAAGTGACCAAAACGCTGGCTTGCATCCATAGATGCTTCTCAAGCAAATCCAAGGATGTCATTCTCCCCTTGTACTTGGCCTTGGTGAGGCCACAGCTGGAGTACTGCATCCAGTTTTGGGCCCCACAATTCAAAAAGGATGTGGAGAAGCTTGAAAGAGTCCAGAGAAGAGCCATACGTATGATCAGAGGTCAGGAAAACAGAACTTATGACAACAGGCTGAGAGTTATGGGGCTCTTTAGCCTGGAAAAGTGGAGGCTAAGGGGTGATCTGATGGTCACCTATAAAAGTTTATCAGGGGCAATCACCAGTATCTGGGGGAACATTTGTTCACCAGGGCACCCCAAGGGATGATGAGGTTGAATGGTTATAAAATTACTGCAAGACCATTTCAGACTGGACATAAGGAAGAATTTCTTTACTGTCTGAGCCCCCAAGGTCTGGAACAGCCTGCCATCGGAGGTGGTTCAAGCACCTACAATGAACACCTTCAAGAGAAAATTGGATGCTTATTTTGCTGGATCCTAGGACTCCAGCTGACTTCCTGCCCTTCGGGTGCGGGGTTGGACTCGATTATCTTCCAAGGTCCCTTCCAGCCCTAATGTCTATGAAATCTATGAAAATATATTCTCATCTGTTGTGGTCTTTCTGAGATCTCTGCAAAAAAAAAAAAAATCTGTTTTTTTTCTGTAGTCAAAAAAGAAGTGAAAACAAAAAGTAGGCCTTTGCCAGCGGGTGCCATGAGTCTAAAAAGGTTGAGAATCATTGATTTAGAGTGTCAGGTCCTGGCAGGGACAGTAGAGGGAACTCTTCTTGCTCAGCAGAGTTAGCAGTTTTATAATACTTTCAGTGTTTGAAGTGCTGCATGGACAATCTTCATTCTGGCATTTCTGAATGCCTGACCTGGCAACCTTAATAATTTTCTTTTAATGGGATTTTTAATGTAATTTCTTCAGTTTTCAAGAATGCAAACTGAAAAACCAAATTCCATCATGTGAAACGATATTGACCCCTGAAGAGCTCATCAGCAGGGTTAAAGCTGTTGGCTTTCCAGTTCCTGGTAACAGTCAGAAGCTGTTGTGTTCTCTTAACCGACCACTAGAACAGAACAAAACATTGATTTTTCCAGTGATTTTCTTAGATACTTGCTGATCACAGAGGAATGGACATAAGCATCCTATTTTAGGTTCCATAGTAGAGTTCATCTAATGGTTACAAACTCCACTGTCCCTGCCCCTCCCCCAAGCCTACACCCCTATAGGACTGTCCTTTGTCATATTCCTCAATTTATTCCATTCTTTTTCTCTTCCTGTTCCCACCACTGTTTTCCTTATCCCTCTGCATTTAAATCACACAACATCTTCCTAAACTGCCTAGAAAAGGTCATTCCTGTCTGAACCATCCCAGCTAAGTGTTGGTCTAACCTGTTCTTAAAAATTTCAAAGGATAGAGATTCCACAGCTTCTTTAGGCAGCCCATTCCACTGCTTGACCACTAAAAGTAAGTGTTCTTTTTAATCTCCTGCCTAAAATTTTCCCTGCTGCAACTTGAGGCCATTGTTCTTAATCTTATCCCCTACAGCCACAGGAAAAAGCCCACCTCCACCCTTCTCTGTAATCACTTTCAAACTTTCTGCATAAATCTTGCCTCCCAGGACACAAATCATTTTTGTTGTTCTGTACTGGACACTTTCCAAACTGTACACATCCTTCTTGAAGTCTAGGGCCCAAAACTGGATGCAGTACTTCAGGTGAGGCCTCACCAGTACTGAAAAGAATAGAAGAGTAACTTCCCTTGGTTTGCAGGTGACACTTCTGTTCATACAACCCAGTTAGCTTTGGCTTTAATTTTATTTTATTTTTTAGCAATGAGAGCACACTACTGACTCATATTCAGCTTATGTTCTACTGCAGGGGTGGGCAAAATGTGGCCCAGAGGCCGGATGTGGCCCGCCAGGCCCTTCTATCCAGCCCATGGGGCCCTTAAAAAATTTAGAAAATTAATATTTATCTGCCCCGACTGCCTATCATGTGGGCCTCGATGGCTTGCCAAAACTCAGTAAGCGGCCCTCCACCCAAAATAATTGCCCGCCGCTGTACTGTAACCCCCAGTCCCTTCTCTGCAATACTGCAGCCTAAACACTCAATCTCCAGTCTGTACTTGTGCATATAATTGTTCCATATAATTATTCCATCTCAAGTGCTGAACTTTGTGCTTGTCCTACAGCACTAACAGGCAACATCATGCCACCAGGGGTCTGTGCCAGGAGTGGGCATAAGCACCCTGATGGCCGTTGCTGCTGTGAGGGGGCTCTACACAATGTTGGGAGTGTGCATCATGTGGGGGGAGGTGGGGGAGACCCACCCCACCCAAGCAGTCCCCCCCCCAACCCACAGTTCCCCCCCACCCCCACATGGGAGCAGCAGGGACATGCAGCAGGTAGAGAGATGCTCTGGCCAGGCGCTAGAGATTCCCGCTAGAGGACCTACCTTCCAGTTTCCTCTAGGCATGCTCTAGGAGTGCACCCTGCACTGCTTTTTTCTGGCATGTTATTTTTTTGATATTGGGATTTCCCAGTATCAAATTTAGAATCTGCACTGCAAATATGTAACAAAGACAACATTTTTTTACTCTTAACATGCCTCTTGAGGCACCTCAAACTGCTTTGAGATGCCGCAACAACAAACATGCTCACTCGTCTGGACGCAGCCCAAGAGGCCTTTCTTCTAAAATGTAGTCTTACAAAAAGAATGCATTTCTCTTGAATGCTCATAAAGTTTCAGGAGGAGATACAAGCAACAAGGGATCTCATCTCATCAAGTGATCCTCATGTAACCAGTTTTAACCTAATTTAGCATGCTGAATATTTCACATGATGTCCATTGGGAAAAAGAGGCTACAGGGCACGCTGTTGCTTACTCTTTAAAATACCATTTGAAAAAGTCCACTGCTCTCCTTGCAAGGTGATGTACAAGACCAGAAACAGTTAGCTCCTCACATCTGGAATGTATCCTTGCCTCATGGGTCTCAGTCTGGTTCAATCTTCGTTCACTGACCCAGATGGTGTTTGCTTAAGAGACTCCCAACTCCTCAAAGCATGTATTCAGGATAAGAGCTATTGTGAGTTGTTTTTACTTAGTGCTCAGATAAAATAGAGATGACTGCTTTATAAATACCGATATATAAGCAGACAGGTTTAAGCTCCTCCACCCTCAGGCTGAACCTCTTATTCACCTCTTCCTTCCTATGGAGCACCTGACACACTGAACTCATTTCAATACAACTTACTCCAAGACTTCAACGTCTCTCAACAGTCAAAGGGATCATAGTCTTAGAGGAAACTGTTCTTGATACTTAATTACTGCTGCTTCTTTCACACTGAACAGTTCAGAGTTGCATACAGCAACCCTAAGTGAAGAAACAACAAAGCTCAGGAAAAGACAAGTTCAAGCAGAAAGGGGAAAATTCATTTAAGGACATGAATCTACAAGTCTTGTCAACAACAAGAAGTGGCATGATCTTAGGATACCTGTTAACTAATCCTATATTAGTCACAAGTATGACCTGGAGATGGTAGGTCAGGGTACAGGAGCCAAAGGTCAACAATACCAGAAGTCCAGAAGCCAAAGCTGAGGGTTACAATATAAGGTATCAAATCTGAGGTGTTATGTTGGGGATTGAGTTGGGTCCACAGTCAAGGTCAGGCCAGAAATCAGGAGCCAGCGTTCAGAGCACAGGATACAGTATGTAATAGTGAGGTACTGGGATCCAAGGCAGGGAGCAAGGCAGGAACAAGGTACAGGTTTAAAAGCTGGAGTGAGGCAGGAGAGTCCCAAATAGCAGAGGTACAAACACTGTTGCCAGGCCAAGGCTCCTGAGGAAGTAGGAAGGTTTTTATAGCCCCCCCACCAATCAAGGGCTTGTTGGTTTCTATCAGTTCCCCTAAGTCATATGGTCCCCCACTGGGAATCTTACAGGAGGGCCCAGGCTGGACCGGGTCCTGCACACAGCTAGCCCACTAGTTGGTGGTGCTGCATCCTGGGCCTTGTCCATGCACCCAGAAGGCTTGGGTTTGAACCCCAGGGGTCCTGACAATATTATAAACCCATAGCTGATAGTGTTAACTATGACAAAGAGCAGTGATTAAATGTAGGGCAAAAATCAACTACAATCAGCTTATGTCGTTTTAAACAAAATATGGCCTTGTCTATACTGACTTTTTATGCTGTTATTTTCTAGCATGTACACAAGCAACTGGTTCTCCCAAGCGTATGCATATGCCAGTATATGTCTATGCAAGGCTAGGTAGCTGTGCATTCAAATGTCTATTCTGACATGAAAATTTACAGATACAAAACGTGTATGTGTTTTTTGGTGTGTAAAAAACAACAGACGCTTTAGTACAGGCCTCAGGAAAAACATGCTTATATAATATTTATTGTTATTATTATTGTGCTCATTATGATAGTGACAGTGACGATTATAATATCCACCATCTCTCAGATGAAAGGATGCCAATCAATTATAATAATAATGCCTCATTGTTATACAATGGTATACCATTATTTATATAATTAAAATTATAATAATTGTATTAATAATATAAAGAAAAAATAGAAGCAGCTTTTATATATTTTGTTTCATCTTGACTTGGCTTGGCTTTGATGACCATGACTAATTTCACTCACTCTGCATTTCAAAACCAAAATATACAGATATTATATTAAAGCCAAAAGAAATTAAAAACAGTTTCATTTAGGCATAATTATATCATTAGGTGCATTACAACACAAAAGGTTAATATCAAAACTTATTACAAGAATTTCTGTGAACCTCATCAAGAAAGTTAATAATTTAGATACCACATGAACTACAAGAAAAGTCCTTCTCATACATTTGTCTGTATAATGCAGCAGTTTTCAAGGTTATTCCTTTCATATGTCTTTTTTAGAGGTGAATGCTGCTAACTGGAAAACTAAATATACTTTGAGATTTATTATTTCAGTAATTGCATTTCAAGTGCTAATTAAAAGTAGAGTCAAGAAGAATATTTCATAAGAGGATAAAAGTGACTTTTTGTAGACACACACCTTATATACACAAGTATACTATACACATACTATATAAAACCTCTACCTTATATACTCTTAGATACACCAGCACACAAGTTGTACACATTAGCAGAGTCTATGATAGAGACATTTCTGTCCAGAAAAGACCCAATTCCTGTAACAGGCAGTCTAAATGCTGAGATCTGTAGGGGAAAAGGGAGAGTGGACAAATCAGTCTGGTTAGGCCCACATAAATACTCTTCCCCTTAACATCTGCTGTATACATAATGCTGAGCTAAATGGACTTATACATAATGTTCTGCATGCAGCGAAGTTCTTCAAAAGGTGAACAAGCAGCTAGGGAAGAGAAAAGCATAAAGGGATGTCAAAGTAAAGTTATCTGTCCATGGATGACTGGTGCCTCCTGAGACTAGGGGGGCACAGTTTGTGGGTGGCAGCATCAGTGGTGTGGGTGGCAGGCTGGTGAGCAGCGATTCCCCACAGAAGCCGGTGGCAGTGGCAGCAGCAACAGAGGTGGTGGCGAGCAGCAACCAGCTGCAGAAGCCAGCAGCAGTGGCCAATCACTGGTGGGGCACATGCACCTCCCCCCCGCCCCCAACCTCCAGTCAACTATGGAGCTGTCTATTCAGATCAAGAGCCCTGATGCAAAGTAGACTAAGATCAGTGGAAAGATTTCTTCAGACTTTTGATTTAGATCAGTTCCTTGGAGAGGGATTACAATAAACTTTTATAAGTTTGGAGTCTTCCTATGTGAAGGAAAACACAGGGCAAGAGCTTTTCAAAAAGGAATAAAAAAGAAGCCACTCAGAAGGAGAGAAGGAAGAATTCAGGTAGCAGAAGAATAAATGAGAAAGGATTAACCCTTCATGGAAAGGGTATGAAACTGCTCTGCTCTATAATTCTATATCAGGCTTAAATTTCATTTTTAGAAAAGTCTGGTGTTTAGGTAGTTTCCCTCTTTTCCTTAAATAGTTATCAACTCCTGACCCTCTGCAGAAAAGGGAAATTAGTAATTAGTAGTCAGTATCCAATGACAAATACAGTTGGCAGAAAAGATAGGGAACAAGACAAACAGCCTAGAGTAGTAAAAGAACAGGTTAGGGATTACTTAGAGAAGCTAGATGCTTTCAAAGTTGGCAGGGTCAGATACTGAAGGAATTGGCTGACGTAATTTCAGAGCCATTGGCTCTGAACTCATGGTGGTTGAGTGAGATCCCTGATGACTGGAAAAGATTAAACATAGTGACTGTGTGGATACCTTCAGGAGTGTTATATATATGTTGTTTCACTGGCCTGGGGATTGCAGGGGGGAAGCATATCAGAAGGCTAAGTTGGCTTTCTAAATAAACAAGCTTTATCATTATATAAGTTTTACTCCTTGATCTCCTGAGACTAACACATAGTACTAGGAGTAGGGTGTGAAGAAAGGCAGAAAAATGGAGCATCTCAGAATTCCAGAAGCATTAAAGCTGCCCAGCAATGCAGCAGAAAACTGGAAGAAATTTAAGCACAGCTTCACCGTATATATGATGGCCAGTGGAGCTACAGAGAAGGAAGATCCATGGAAAGTAACTATTTTTTTTAAATGTAGCAGGCCCAGAATCTCTGTCTCTTTATAACAGCCTACAACTGTCAGAAGCAAAACAGAAAAGCTCTGGCACAGTAAGAAAAAAGTTTGAGGACTATTGTATACCCAAACAAAATGAACCCCTTGAATGGTATTTTTTCCACATGAGACAGCAGAAAGAATGTGAGGCAATAGAGGAGTTTGTCAAAGACTTCAGACTGCTCGATACAGACACACAACTTTAGAAACCTAAAAGAGTCCATGATCAGAGACCAAATAGTATTGGGTGAAAGGAATACAAACCTTAGGAAAGACTGCTAGAGGATCCTGAGCTTAATTTGGAAAGGCAGTTAGACTGTGCCAAGTGGCTGAGATAACAAATGCCAGGCTGCAGCACCTGGAGGAAAAAGCAGAACAAGCTGAACTAGACAGGATTACAAGACTGCAAAAACTTAAGGCAATGCACAAACAATACAGAAAGGAGGAAGTCACTATGAAGCAGGCAAGCGGAGGCTAAAGAGAACTGCTTGAAGAAACAGTAAGCTGTAGATGCTGTCGGGGTTATGACAACACCATGCAATGCCCTGCATTTGGTAAGTGCTGCAACAAATGCAAAAGATTCAATCACTTTGCAAGAGTTTGGAAAAAGGAGAAGGATGCACCACACAAGAAACAACAGGTGCATGTGCTGTACAGCAAGGAAGAGGAAGAATTCCTCATTGGCACAAGGCAAGAAGTTCATTCTTCTGAGGATTGGCCAGTCATCGTAGACACCCTGTAACAGTCCCAGGCAAGCTAGTGCCAATTATTCGGTTGTGAATGTGTAAAACCCTAGGTGTGATTGAGAGAATGGATGCCACTGAGGGGCTAGACAGCAAAAACAGAAGGACATAATAGAAGCTGTTATGGTGGAGCCACTCAGAGTGTAAGGGATGCCATGAACAGGAACATGAGAAAACGATCCTAGACCGGTGAGACGGTGGGGGGTACTAATCGAAGAGACAGTGGCCGGAGACTTCAGGGAGAAGGAAAACGTGATCCCTCAAAGGACAATCCCCTTGGACATTTGGCTGGTGTCCGAAGCGGCAGGAAGACAGCTGCAATTGGGGAAGGAGCGGTGAAGAAGCTCCACCCAGAGCACAGGGTCCTGCAGCTGGAGGCCAGACCCTGGGGAGGAAGACTGAGGAGCACGACCCCAGAGAACAGGCTCCAGAGACAACCGGCTTGGCTGGAGCCAAAGAGAGCCCTCCGCAACCAGCATCAGAGCAGCAAGGAGGCTGCAATTAACCAAGTGGCGATCCAGCCACCCCTGCACTAATGAGGCAATTAACGCGGTCTTACACCTTGGTGCAGCTGGAGGCCAGACCCTGGGGAGGAAGACTGAGGAGCACGACCCCAGAGAACAGGCTCCAGAGACAACCGGCTTGGCTGGAGCCAAAGAGAGCCCTCCGCAACCAGCATCAGAGCAGCAAGGAGGCTGCAATTAACCAAGTGGCGATCCAGCCACCCCTGCACTAATGAGGCAATTAACGCGGTCTTACACCTTGGAACCACTTAAATAAAATAGGCACTTGGTGAAACAATTCACTTGTAGCAAAACCCCCCGTTTTTCTTTTTTTTTTAATTTATTTTAAAATGCATTCCCACCCCTTCCCCACCCATTTCTGACTTTTTCTCTCCCTCTCTATTCCCTATACATAAGTATAAGTGAGCTCAGACTTAGGATAAGCTTTAAACATTTTTATTTTGGTAGCAAGTTTTTGGTTTTGGATATCCACTGTTTTATATTGTATTATTATTAGGTTTGTATTGATTTTTACTGTTGTATATTGTATTATTATCATTTTCATATTGATTTTTATTGTTTCATATGGATATTGTATGGTTTAGGCCTGTGTTTGTAAGTGAACCAAAGTCATGTAAAGTTTCCATTTTATGTCAAGCCTCCATCTTCTGTCCTCTGCCTGGGTATCCCGTGTTGCAACTGTATGAGTCACGTACCCCTCCCGTGTAAATTGGTTCTCGCATGAATGAGTGTGATTGGGAATGATTGAAATACAATGGTAGCAGGTCTCTACTGAATGGCCTGTAATGACTGGGCCATCACCTCACATTGATTCATCCAGGAATCACCAACCTCACCCAGGAACAGAGACAAGAACCCAGCATTTGAAAGACAAAAGACCCTGAAGAACCAGCAACTCTCACCATTACAGAGAACTGCACATCCCTGCATGGAGCACACATGCTCAGTATGCCAGGGGCTGACCTTTGCCTGGGCATGCCTCCTGTCACTAGGGTCACACGAGGTCTGCCCCTATAAAAAGGGGCAGTGAAGACAGACCCAGTGGGACGCCCTCTTCATCTGGAGCAGCACCATGCCACACCACCTATCCACCCAGAGGCCCTGCTGGCGACCCCCCTCTGGACAACACCTACTGGACAAGGACCCCTTTTCAGCCTCGATAGGTAGATATTACCTGCACACCTCCTGCTACAATTTGGACTCTCTCTCCCCCCCTCCTCCTGGACTTCAGTGGACTTCAGCCCCTGCATCAAACCTCTCTAACCCCTGCTGCCCTTGTGTGTGCGTGCGTGTGTGTGGGTGCAAGGGAACCAATTTGACATTGTGTTACCATCTTCCCTGTTCAATAAAACCTCTGTCATTTGCAACCCCGAGTTGGGTCATGTTTTACTGAATCCCAGTCCCTTCCCTATCTTAAATTCCAGCCTCATTCTCTCTCAGCTCCTGTCCCCACCCTCTCTGCTAGTTTCCTGATCTCCTCCCAATTCCATCTCCCCTTTTCTGCCACCTCTCAGCCTCCCTTGCTCCTACTGCCTTTTCCCTATGACTTGCTGCTGCCTTTCTCTGCTTTCCTGCTGCCCTGCCACCTGCTGCTTTTCCTGTGATTTTCTGCTGTCTCTCTGTTTTCAGGCTTCCCCCGCACCTTCTGTAATCCTCCCCACCCCGCAGCTTTCCAGCTCCTCTTAGCTGTCCTGCAGTTTCCTCCAGGAGCTGGAGCCTTTCTCCAGCTTCCAGAACCTACTGCCGCTCCCTGCAACTTCTCTAGCTGCCCTGGAGCCATCCTCTGGCTCTCCACACCCAGAGCCCCTCTTTAACCTTAGTTCCATTGTCCCTGTCCCCATCTACCTTTTCAGTTCCCCCGTACCTCTGGCTCTAGTCCCAGACTCTGTGCTGACATGCTTCCCTGTTCTGCAGGCTTTGGGCATTGTCTTTTAATCAATTAAGATCAATTTGCCTAAAGTTACCCCCAAGCCTCAGTTCTTCAGGCCAGGCCCCTGTAGTATACCGGTTCTAATCCTGGTCCTTGTAACTTTAAATGCCCTACACTTCTACTTTCTTACTTTAACCTTTCCTCATGTATCCCAAGTACACCAAGCACATACATACATACGTATCACAATACCCAACTTAGGAACTCACTTGTGTGTATGTGTAGGTGGGTGGTATGTGTGTAAATTAGTGAATACACACACATTATATATATACATACGTATATACATATACATACACATACATACATATACACACACATATCTAGATATAATTGTGTGTGTGTGTGTGTGTGTGGTATATGAATTAGTAATCCACGTAGGTGTATGGATGTGCTGGTGTTGGTAACTAGTAACTGATTCTGTCTAAATGTGGTGTGTGTAGCGTGTATGGGCTTAAACTGGTGATAGGTGTGCATGAACCTAGACTAATTATTTTGAATGTGTGTGTATCTGAGCTGCTAGTGTGAGTGTGTATGCCTATTAGGGGTGTATGCACCTAGTGAGTATATGTGTGCTTAACTGATTTTTAAGTGTGCATGGGCAATTGTACACCACACCCTCCTGTCTAACAGTGCAATATTGAGATCCTGAGCATTGGCCTGATCCCTCAGGACAACACACTAGCTGGTCTGGTGTTTCCCACCCCTCCCCTCAGGGTTCAACATCAAATCTATTTCCATCTCCTTAGTCATGGCAGGAAAGGCCTGAGGAAAGAGGGGGTAGATAGCAGACACACCCTTACACTCTTTAAGAAGAGAACTCACCCACCTCTCACAGGTAAGTTTTCCTTGCTCTCACCTAAACGGTGTCTCACCCACTCTCAGTATTTCAGTAAAGTTCTGCGCCTCCACACAGATTACAGCAACTGTGCTTGGCTGCTTCTTCATGTTAGGGTGACAATAATTTGGATTATTGGGAAGCACTGGATTTTCAGCTGAATACAAAGGCATGACCTGTGGCTTAGCAAAGCTGCTGACTACAAGGCAGAATGATAGCTAAGCCAGCCATTTGCTTATGCTAAGTAACCATCTTAACTGTGTCAACCATTTTCTGAGGAAACAGCAGCAGGTGAATCTGTGTGAGTCTGTGTGTTGTGAACCAGCTACAGTGAGGAACGAGATAAGATAAAGGGGCCCAAAAAAGGGTGGAAGATGGTACAACCTAAGACAGAAAAACAGACTGGAATGTGGAATACAACACATAATTGGTAACAGAATCTGAAATGAACATATACAAACAGGTGAATGGTGACTGATGAAGAAGCCTCCAGAAGCTTCCAGGTTTCGGTCAGTCTGCCCATTGACCAAAGAGTAGGAGTCAAGGTCTTAGACATGCGCTCATAGCAAAAAGACATGTAAATGAATGAAATGCATAGGCAATTCCACGCTAATGAAACAAACAGTAAACAGAGGCGGGGCTTGAGATGGGAGGAGAAATGGGTGGAACATAGGAGGGGCGAGGGTAGAGTAAATGTTAATGAGTATAAACCAAAGTGTATAAATATGGGGAAAAAAAAACCTATTGTTCAGGGCTGCTCCTCATCTCTTATGGTGAGAGAGCTCACCCGAAGCTGTCTCCATTCTGAATAAAGCTGTTGTGAGCAATGTGTGCTGGTGTTTGCTCCCTGCTCTACTCTGGCTAATGAGTAACAGGATCCATGGGTAATTGGAACATCATCTCCCTAGTCATTGGGCACCGCATGGAGTCAGGGCCTAATACTTCACTCTCCTTCCAAAGAATTAACCTTCCTAGCTGTTTCCCTTCTTCACTCATTCTGGCTCATTTTCTTTCTTTCCTTCTTTCTCTCTCTTTACAGGTGTGGGATTTTGCAGACAGAGAGATGCAGCCTGATGATGTCATCTCCCTGTGCTCAGGTCTCCCAGACTCCCAGTGGATAAGTACTGTAAAACCTCCATAACAGGGTTCGAGCTAGTCTCCCTGTTCAGTTTTGATGGAACTATGGCTTATATTGAGAATGTATTTGTTTGGGGAAATACTATGGAAGAACATGATCTGAGGCTAAGTAAGGCACTAGAAAGAGCTCGCAGAGGAGGTTTGAAACTGAACAAACAAAAATACAAATTCAGGGTCAAAGAAGTAATATATCTGGAAGAAAAGGTCTCTGAGAAAGGGGTGTAAATCAATCTTGTGAGGGTTAAAGCTATTACAAACATGCCACCTCCTATGGATAAGGAAGGAGTGTAAAGATTACTGG
>NW_005842329.1:1206856-1232253 GCF_000455745.1 Alligator sinensis | reverse complement strand
ATCTACCTAAATTAAGAAAGCAGACCAAACAACTTAGATTACCCCTATAAAAGAAAGCTCAGTGGATTTGGGAACATGAACGTGAAGCTGAATTTAAAAACTTGAATGAAAAAATAATGAAATCTCCAGTACTAAAATACTATGACCCTAAAAGACTCATTAAATTGTCAACAGATGCTTCTTTCTAAAGAAAGCATTAGAGCAGCTTTACTTCAAAAACATAGGGATAACTGGAGACCAGTGGCATATGCATCTAGGGCACTCTCTAAATCAGGGTATCTATATACACAAATTGAGAAAGAAAGTTTAGCTTTGGTATATGGTTGTAAGAAATTTCATATATTCATCTATGGGAAGTCTGTGATAGCTGAAACTGATCATAAACCTTTGATAACTATAGCAAAGAGAGGGTTATCAGACATGACACCCAGATTTCATAGGCTTCATAGACATTAGGGCTGGAGGGGACCTTGGAAGATCATAGAGTCTAGACCCCTGCCCCAGGGGCAGGAAGTCATCTAGGGTCAAAGGATCCCAGCAAGATAAGCACCCAAAAATTTCTTAAAAGAGTCCAGAGTTTGTGCTTGCACCACCTCTGGAGGGAGTCTGTTCCAGGTCTTGGGGGCTTGGACAATAAAGAATTTTTTCCTTATGTCCAGTCTAAAATGGTCTTGGAGGAGTTTGTGACCATTGGAACTTGTCATCCCTTGGGACACTCTGGTGAACAGGTGTTCCCCCAGATCCTGATGCACACCCCTTATATACTTATAGGCTGCCACCAGGTCATCCCTGAGCGTGCGCTTTTCAAGGCTGAAGAGTCCCATGGCTCTCAGCCTCTCTTCATCAGGCCTATTCTCTTGCCCTCTGATCATGCACATGGCTCTCTTTTGGACTCTCTCAAGCTTCTCCACATCCTTCTTGAATTGTGAAGCCCAGAATTGGATGCAGTACTCCAGCTGCAGCCTCACCAAGGCTGAGTACAGTGAGAGGATGACATCCTGAGATTTACTTGAGAAACATCTATAGATGCAAGCCAGAGTTTTGTTTGCTTTACCAGCTGCAACATCACATTGGTAACTCAGGTTCTTCTTGTGATGAGTCGTGACCCCCAAGTCTTTTTCAGCCACAGTGCTAGTTAAGCATAGCACTGCCAAGCCTAAAAGCATGCTGCAGGTTTCCCCTCCCCGCCTGAGGTAGAGCACCTTGCATTTGTCAGTACTGAATGTCATCAGGTTTATATCCACTCACTTTCTAAGCCTATCAAGGTCAGTCTGGATCACCAACCTATCCTCAGATGTGGATGCTCTACCCCAAAGTTTAGTGTCATTGGCAAACTTGGCCAGTCCACTTCTGACAACAGTATCCACATTGTTAATAAAGATGTTAAAGAGAACAGGTCCAAGGATGGAGCCTTGGGGGACACCAATGGTCACAGAGTGCCACGATGATTCACTTCCACTGACTACCACTTTCTGGGTCCGGCCTCAGACAGTAAATGTATGATCTAGACATACAGTACATGCCAGGAAAACATTTACTTATTGCAGGAACATTGTCCTTGAACATATAACAACAGAAAATGACAGAATTCCAGACTCAGAAATAGTACATGTTAATTCAATTAAGAAAGTTATTCCTGTCACAGATAAAATGTGGGCACTAATTGCAGAAGCTACTGTTCAGGACACTACATTGCAAAAAGTGATGATAGCTATTTGTGCTGGTTGATCTGGAAAACATAAACCTAGCCCCTACCCTCAGTTAAAGGAAGAGCTGTTAGTACTGGATGGGATTTTGTTCAAAGACTCATTACTTGTTGTTCCAGCAGTGCTAAAGAAAGACATGTTAAAGAAAATACACAAGGGGCATCTCAGCATTGAAAAATGCAAAAGGAGAGAGAGGGGTGCTTTATATTGGCCCAACATAAATAATGACATAGAAGATGCTTTAAACACTTGTACAATGTGCCTAAAATACAGATCAGCACAAAGAAGAGTCCATGATGGTCATGGGGGAGCCCATAGTTCCATGGTATCAAGTGGGCATTGACTTATTCAGGCATGCATGCAAAAACTCGGTATTAGCACTGGATTATTGTTTTCACTATCCTGAAATTGCAGCACAACAGCAAACCATGTCATAACTCACATCAAATCAATTTTTGCTAGACATGGGATTCCACAAATTGTGAGAACACACAATGGACTTCAATTCAACTGTCTTGGTTTTAAAGAGTTGCAAACAAATATGGATTCCATCAGAACACTTCAAGTCCTAAATACCCACAATCAAATAGCTTGGTGGAAAATGGAGTACAATCAGTGAAGAAATTGTTCAAAAAAACCTATCACTTCACAAACTGATGTTTACCTGTCACTCTTGAATTACAGGGCAACACCCATAAAACATGGATTGTCCCCAGCAGAAATGCTGTTCAACAGGAAACTCAAAACCAGACTGCCAAATCTTGTGGATGTTGTTCATCAGAATGAAAAGCAAAACATGAAAACATTAAAAATCTGACAAACTCAAACAAAAATGGTACTATGATAGGGGTTCCAGGGAGTTATCATAACTGCACAACAAAGATATGGTGCTCATTTCAGATGGACAAACATGGAAACAAAAAGCACTAGTTTCCCATCAAGCAGCTCCCAGATTTTATCAAGTAGTCACACTGGAAGGACAGGTATTAAGAAGGAACAGATGACATTTGCAGCTCATAAAGGGGAGAAAAGAAGCAGCATCACAAGATTCACCAAAAGAAACAGCGCTAACAACAAAGCAACAAGAAACAACAGAGGAGACTGAAAATTAAACTGAAATAGAGACATCTGAACAGGGAAATCAAACAAGAACTGAAAGAATAAGGACTGAAAATGTAGAGGAAATGAAAAGATCACTTAGCATTAAAAAGCTAACACAAAGACTAATAGAGACCTGTTAAAATGTGCTTTAACAATGGGTTGAACTGAACTATCAATGTTAGTATTACATGGGGATATGTTACATGTAAAGGGGAAAGATGTGTCAATACCTTTAAGGGTTATGTACAAGTTGTTACATTGGCCTAGGCTTTGCAGGAGGGAACAGCAGCTCTCTGAATAAACAAGTTTTATATTTCTATAAGTTTAACTCCTTGATCTTTTGAGAAGAACAGTGTCCATATCTCTTTAAGAAAGTGAAGAAGGAGGATCCAGGGAACTATAGAGCAGTCAGCTTGAGCTCTATACTTGGAAAGAGCATGGAACAGGAACTCAAGGATCTATTGTGAAGCATCTAGAGGAGAACAAGGTAATCAGAAACAGCTAGCATGGATTTACCAAGAGTAAGTCATGCCTGATTAACTTGATTTCCTTTTATGAAAAAGTGACAGGTTCTGGTGAGGGGAGAGCAGTGGATGTGATATACTGCAAAGTGGATACATAACTGGTTGGATCGTCATACTCAATGGGCACTTTTATATGTCGTCCTAGGGTGACTTAGTGACGTGCTACGTTTCCATACATTATGCTATGGCAATATAGCAGTGAAATCTGCCTGTGTGCCATGTGCGTGGTTCAGTAACCGCCTGTACTGCGCTATGCTTTGGTACGTCCAAACGGAAGTAGTAAAGCATGACACCATAGCAATGGTGCTGTATGGTGATGTGTAGACACACTCAATGAGTAGTTACCAAGTATCAAGTGGTGTTTCCCAGGCGTCTGTCCTGGGTCCTGTATTATTTAATATTTGGTTGATGCAATTGAGTGCATGCTTAACAATTTGTGGATGACACCAACTTGGGTGGACAGACATTACAGAGAGTAGATCTAGGCTCCAGAATGACCTGGATAGACTGGAGAAGTGGTCTGCAATCAAGCAGATTAGATTCAACATAGACAAGTGCAAAGTCCTGCATTTGGGACGGAATAATTGCATGTACAAATACAGGCTAGGGAATGAGTGGCTAGGCTGCAGTACTGCAGAGAAGGGCCTAGGGGCTACAGTGGACAGATACCAAGCTGTATACAAACAAACAGAGTGCTCTCATTGCAAAAAAGCCAACTGAATACTGGGTTGTATTAATAGTAGGGACCAGGACATGGGTGATCTGGCTTAGGGGTTAGGCACCTGAAGGCAGGCTGGGTTCAGTCCAGGGTGATCTCCCAGGAACTAGGGATGTGAAGGGATCTGGTACTAGAACAGGAACTCAGAGGTGGATCCAGAGCCAAAGTCAACACAGACTGGGGAGGTGGGGGTGTCCATTGCAGATGTTACTGGACAGCACTTTGTACTGAGTAACGTACACAAGTGACTTTTATTTTTATTTCTTATAAAAAAAAGCTTGGCCTAAAGACAACAATCTGGCTAGTCAGGAAAAGATTCCCTGCCTATAACTGCTTTTACAAAATGGAAGCTTTCTATGATGTCTGATACCTTAAGTTGAACCATATATTCACAAGAAATAACTATTATTAACAGGGGGCAACACTGAAGGCCCGCAATAGTTTAATTTCCTTGTTTTAGTAGCTAATTCTTACTTAGGCAGCATGTGCTCCCCAAAATTATATTTTCAACTACAGAAGTTGTGAATACAGGACTTTTACTTCAAACATAACTTTCTAGGTTTCATGATCTTCACAGCTTCTGAAGATCTAGGGATTTTGATTTACAAAACTCGTCTGAAATGTGAAAAAGCTTTCCTTCTTCCCACCACCAATGTTTTTCTCAAAATACCTGTTTTGGTTTTTTTTTCCCCAATGGGGAAAAAATTTTTAAAAAATAAATAAAAAACAATCTGGGAGGTTACATAATGTGATTCTTGCCAGGGGATAATCTCCAGCAAATGTGAAGAAAATGTGATTCAGTCCAGTGGAAACCAACCCTTAGTGGGCATGTGCTTAACATTTATCTTTGCTAAATCATAATAGTGTGGAACTTATCATAACAGGTTAAACTATTGGTCCATCAAGGTTTGACTCTTACCTTTGGAAGTAACCACCACCTGATACATCAGAGCAGAAACATCTGGTGCAAATATCCAGGGCTGAAGATAGGGAATGAAAGCATAATAGTATGTCTAACTGCCTTCACCACATTAAGTGCTTCTTCACCAGCTTTTTGTGTAATTGGCATGTTTATTACACTGAGACAAAATTTACATTTCCCTTTGTGGTCAAACTTGTTTTCTGGAAGGACTCAGAAGAATCAGTTCTATGTATCATCAGGCTAGCTCAGTCAACATTCCCAAGAAATCCTTGTCTTCTCTATGCAGACTATCAGAAAAAAGAGCCATTGGGGTAATTCTGTGATAGCAGTGGTTCTATAATGTGATATAATAATTCACTTGCACTTCTTTAAAGACAAAGATTATGATGTATGTGTGTGTGTGTGTGCGTGTGTAAATATAAGGAATTTATAGGGATATATTATATATATAGTATTTTTTTATAAGACAAGCGTTCAACCTTATTATGGACCCACTTTTTCACTGATGTTAATGGAAGTTTTCATATATCTAAAACTAAGTTAGCAGATGTAAGACTTTAACCTTACAAACACACACACACAATTTATTTATTTATAAATATATTTCTAAGGAACTATCTATATCTATATATTAGAGATGCACCTATACATCGGTCCGATATCAGATCAGCACCAATAAAGAAAATGGATCCTTTTGGAAATCGGCCTGATCTGGCCAATAAATGTCCATGCATGAGCACAGCTGCAGCGCAGCATGTAAGCAGCAAGGAGCACAGCCTGGCAGTGCTGGAGAGCTGCATGCAGCTGGTAGATCTGGTGTGGTGGAAGGGGAGGGACAGGGTGCGAGGGGGCAGATCAAGGCTCCCACAGTGAGGGAAGAGTGGGGCTGGGGCTGGGGCAAGCACTGCCCAGCTGGGGCAGGGTGGGGCAGGCACGGGACGGAGCCATGGCTTGTCCGGAGGGTGTGGGGTAGCTCACGCCACTGCTCCTGCCACTTGTCTGGGAGGGCATTGGGGGGGGGCATGTGCCGCCAGGTCTGCATAGGTCAGGGCAGGCTGGGAAGGGCCCCGGGCCCCGCCCAGCCCCAGCCTGCCCCGTGCAGATCCAAAGGCACATCCCTCACATGCCCTCCCGGACAAACAGTGGGAGCAGTGGCAGGAGCCGCCAGACACATGGCTCCCAGAAGAGCAGCGTACAGTGATGGGAGCTGCCCCCACACACTCCCCATGCCCCCCGGATGAACCATGGCTCCGCCCTGCGCCCACCCCACCCCGGTTGGGCAGTGCTTGCCCCAACCCTAGCCCCAGCCCCACTTCTCCCTCACCACAGGGGCCTTGATCTGCCCCACCAACCCCTTCCCTTCTACCACACCAGACATACCAGCTGCATGCAGCTCTCCAAGCTGCTGTGCTGGTATCAGAAACTGGATCGGTATCAGCTTATATGCCTCCTTAAAAACTGGCTATTGGTATCAGGCCGAAAAATCTCTATTGGTGCACCCCTAACAACCCATGTGCCTTACAATATATATTTGTAAGGCAAATATATTTGTAAGGATAAAGCCTTACACCTGCTAACTTCATTTTAGATATGTCAGCTGCCACTAACACCAGTGAAATAGGTGGGTCCATAACAACGTTGAACAGACGTCTTATAAAAAAGAAATTACAAGGCAGATAACTCTACCATGAATTTTAAACAGTCCGAAAAAAATCTTATTTTGAAGGCCAAGGCCTTTTCTGACCCATGCTGGTTTTCATACATGATCATTATTCAAAATGTACTTCAAGAAAGTCTGCATATATCCTGAGACCTGTCTCACAACCCGATCAGAATAAAAGGATCCTATGAAATGTTATGACAGAAGTGCTATGTCCCTCCTCCCTGCCCCACAATAAAATATCTGGTTTAGACTACAGAAGGGAGCAACAGTCAACTGCAAGAAAAGGCAGCAATTGCTTTTTCCCTTCTGGCTGCTGATTCAGTGTAGTCCGATGGCAGAGGAAATGATAACCCAGTCACTAAAACAGCATTACTGGAATCGACACAGTAACAAAGGCAGTCATATGTAACACTAAAACATGCAGTCTGGGTATATCTGATCAGGCTGGAGTTGATAAAATTTAGATACCCACAGGCCCACATCTGGTTACATTCTAATTTAAATTCCAATGAGGGTATTGATTCTGTTCCTAGAAGAGATCAGGTGGAATTGGGGTGGTCTTTACAAAATAAATTGTTGTCTGAACTGTGCTACAAGCTATAGCTGGTCACACAAATAATTCTGTATGCACAGTCACATATAGAATATGGCTATGTCCATTACTGATATTACTGGCTCTCTATAGATTAAATGTTCTACAGTACTAATTTAATAGATTTATACCTCATGATAATTTTATGGCCCACCTTAAATACTTGTCCTCTGTGCAAAAACAGCCTGTATTAAGAACTGTGAGACTGGTATGAGCTCCTTTGTAAATGTTTTGCAGACCATGTGCCACTCAGTGTGTGGCATTGGGTACCTAGCAAATGACTCATTCTGGGATAGATCTCAAACTCCCCAAGGGAGTAAAAAGGGTCACTAGTAAATGGCAGGCTTACAATAACCTATACAAAGAGGTTTCTGTTTACCTCCTGGGTAGCTGCAGATCAACAGTTCACCTCCAACTGATGCAGAAAAAGCAAGCTTCCTAAAATTTCATGCATTATTTTTCTACAAGAACATTATTTAAAAAGAAAAAAACACCCTATGAATTAATAGCATTTCCAACAGGTAGTGAACAGGAATGAATTTAAGAGTTTTGAATAACCAGAGGTCTGAACCCCCCAAAACTGATTATTTTCATCCTTGCTAATGAGTGCAATTTTTCTGTGTATAATGCAGATGTGAGCGGAGGCATAGTCACCTTTCTCCACGGGGGTGTTACAGTGGAGAGCTTTGTAATGAGAGGAAAAGGAGGAACGTACCAATTACACATTCACATTATTGAGCAAGAAGCTTTTGTGTCTACATATAAGTGATTTATAAATGAAGAAGGTCATTCTCCCAGGTGATGATATTTATACTAGAACTTTCAAGTTGCGTAGAAACCCAGGGACCATGTAAAAAAACTCAGGGGCAGGGGACAGAATTTGAACAAATGGCGCCTCTCAGGAAACTAAAGAGTTTTTCTCCACCCTCCCCCCCCCATCCCCCTTTAAAAACTCAGTTGGCTATTGCTGCTTTTGAATATCCTAACTCATGTAAAGAGAGTCAGCACTGGGAAATTTGAAGTGAAAAGGTCTGTGTTAGGGCGGACATAAGAGAAGATGTTGAAAGGATTAAAAAGAAATGCATTAGCATTTAAATTTATAGCAGATCCATTCCTAAGGCTTTCCTTATCAGGGGATGCAATGGTGTGCTAATGTTATTGTGCATGCAACTCTCTATCGATTAAATGGAATTGGTAAGTACCTCACTTGCATAGCTTTGACATTTTTTTTAAAGTGTATTATAGTACTGTGAATATAATTCACACTGCCAATCAGCCAGACCTACATCTGGGTCCAAGACCGTACAACTGACTAGTGTTCCCAGAGCCAAGAGACTAGGGTATATACACTGTATACAAAGCTAGCAGGAAACAAGTTTAGCAGTATATTGTGGGCATTACAGATAGTGAGAACAGTTCCTATGGGTTTAAAGCTCACCTATCTGCAGAGCACAAAGATTCCAGTTTGGGTTTCAGCTGCAGAAATGGTCAGAGTGTACAGTGCACAGTGGTTGAATGGAGAACACTATTTATTGGCTGAGCCCATAGTAGTACTGTAAAAGCTCTGTTATCCAGCATCCCCCAGGAATGGAGGATGCCAGTTAATCAAATATTCTGGTTAATCAAATGTGCACTGTCTGGTGCACTCCCCAGCATCAGTGCGCCCCCGGGGGACAGGGAGGGGGGCCCTGAGCAGGCTGTTTTGCCCCGTGCAGGCTGCTTTGCCCTGGGCCATGGGCTGAAGAAGTGGCAAAGAAAAACTCTGCTTACGTCAGCAAAACCAAGAAGTGGTAGTTCCGGTTTTGCTTTTGCCATGTCCCTTGGATGCTGGTTAATAGAGTTTTCCAGCTAACAAAGTACCGGTTAACACAGCTTTTGCTGTATCTAACTATTAGCTGGAAGATAAAGCAAAAAGGAGAGCACATACAGTTGAAATTTGGCATTAGAACACTCTTCTTAGAACAGAAGCGCCTTTGAATAGTACAATATAAATTCATATTACTAAGTTAAGAGAATTTGAATACAGAATGCTATGTACATGCAAAAGAGTTCCAGAGGAGTCTTTAATTTTTTATTTCTTCCCTTCTAATGTATAAGCTAGTAAAGATCACAGAGTACATAGGAGAGTGGTTCTCCCTGTCCTAAACGTGCTAAGAGACATAGAAAAACAGGGATCCTGCCAGTGAGTCTCAGTGGGAACATCTACATGTGCCCCTGACTGTGCAGTTGTTACTGTGCAGTCATTTAGTATTTGCTTTAGGAAGTCCTAAATGACTGTGCACTAACCGCCATTACTACACAGCCCTGGCTGCACGTGGGTTGTTTCGGCCACTACTGCGCAATAGTATCATCATCAAAGTTCATGCCAGCTGGTGCTACTTCACTATAGTAATGAGCTATGGTGATGTAGCGTCTCGTGTAGATGCACCCAGCCTGTGCCAACAATATCTGACCAATTGTCTGAACCAAAAGAAGTAAAGCAGCATGAAGAGACAAAAAGGGGTTAAAGAAAAGAAAAAAAACCCCAAAAAACCCAAACTTACCATTATAGCCAGAGCAGGAACAATGTGTAGAGCAGCTGGATTCAAGCCAGAAAGGATGTGTGGTGGCACCCCACCCTCTTTTTAAGAAGCAGCTAGCCTGCCCATGGGCAGGCTCACCAGCTAAATGGGAACCAGAACAGAAACTCAGGGAAGGAGAGAGAGAGGCAAAAGAGCAAGGACACTCAGTGGGACTGGTGGCAGTGGAAGTGTGTGGCATCTGGTACAGAGCACTGAGTAAAGCAAAGCAGAAACCTCCCAGTGGACCTAAGGATATGGTAAGAGTGTGTAAAGAGACAGCAAGAGACCAAGGATTTGCTCCCTAAAGCTGACTGTCAAAGGCTGGTGGAGAGGCTGTCACATTAAGGATCAAAGAAGTATTGAGTGAGCTGCAGGATGCAGTCACTCCTAATTAGAAAACAAGACAAAAATTAACTCATGCCTGCACTAGCACTTTAGGTCTCAGCACCAAGCACTTTATATTTGGTGCTAGTACTTGGTTGGATAGTGTGGCACAGTTGCACTTTATAGTATATGAACTAGATTATAGTTTGATGCACTTGAGGAATCTGTGGGAAGGTGCAATACTGATAAGGCACTGTACACTTTCGATAAGGTTTAGGTGCAATAGTAGGAAAACTGGAATCCATGAAGGGAGGCAGTGCAACAGAGTGCAGCAGACTCTGGGTCTGAAGAATCAGACAAGATTAAGATGGACGTAAGGCATGAAGTACTGTTAGTAACAGGATGGAGCAACTTCAGTCAATACCCATTAGTAGCAGTCAATCTTTCTTGACAAGAAATAAAAGGCAAATAGTTGAGAAGCAAGTGCAATAGTGAGATTGTGACTGAATAGAGCACAGAATTTACAGGAAGTGTAACTAAAGAATTCTTGTATCCAGAGGGTGTGTATATTTGATGCAATTCAAGAATTAACAATCCAGGAAGCCTCTAAATAAGACATTGATGTAATTGTCGAGATTGTGACTGCTCAAACAAGCTACTTACTGAACGAGACACTTAAATATCAAGGTGGTGTAAGGCTGGGATGTGAGGGGAGGTGAAACCTCAGGAACCTACACCAGAAAGAGATTTACCAATTTCCAAATCCAGAGAGTTAAAGGGGGCTGCGATGGAACTGGATACCTCCTGAGTCGTTAGATCTATAAAACTGCGTGGCAGACAACTTCATCAAAATTACAGCCTGAAACTCCAGGGATAAGGAGGCAAGATGGCTTCTATTAAAATAATGGTGAATTCAAAGCACCTGCAAGGCAGGTAAGGAGCACCAGAGTCAACAGGCAGAGACAAAGCAAAGCTTCTACCTTCCCTGTCCACCCAGGGTCAATAGTGCTCTGGGTAGGAGTTGCAGAAGTCCCTTGCAGAAATGATAGCATCCAGCCACACACATAAAGATTTCCTGACCCATTAGGCCAATGAAAACTGCACGAGTTTAAAAATGTTTTTAGGAATGACAAGATGCAACATGTTTTTTCTTCTTGTTTGCTTTAATGGTTGCACTTCTTGGAATAAGTGTTGCACTGTACTACATATGTGAGACTGGCAACAACACTTTCTTTCCACTTGAACTGCTTGTCAGAAGCAAAAAACTTAACACTACCCCACCCAATCTGGTTTCAAACTTATTTGTGGCAAGAGACACTCAGACCTTTGAATTTAAGGTTCTTAAATAAGCTAAAGTTTTAATGAAATTTGCTTAAGACAAAAATATATGCAACAATCTCAGATCCATTTTAAATTTGACTGGAATATGATAGTCCATGAAGTTTGGGGGTCCCTTCCACATCCACTCAACACAAATCAATGCCAAAGTAAAGAAGAATCAACACACTCAATATCACCAGCACAAATATTATCAAACAACACTTCTACAACAAAGAGAACAACAACATGAGAGGCCTGATTTCAGAGGTGCTGATAAGCAAGATTTGTTTGACAGCACATTTAATTGTATCAACTTTATAGTTGGGAGACAGGTTAGACTAGCTTTTGGGCACAAACTGCCCTTCCAAAAAAACTTATCTATCCTCTCTCTCAACTATAAAGTTGGTGTAATAAAAGATATTACCAAACAATTATTGTTTCTTTCACATTTCCTGTACTATTGTGGCTATAACATTTCAACTTTTGTATAAAGGGGTACTGACTGCCACTGGCTCCTACTGTGAGAAAGTTTAACTCAGATGTCTGGAGTCATAATGGAGACATCTCAATGGCTCTGCCACCATACTCTTCTTTCAAATGAGAGTGAATGACATTCTTTTAAATATAATGAAAAAAATGTTATGTGATTGGGCTAAGAGTTAAATAGTTCCTGGAAACTTTTACATTCAGCTTTTCAGACTTGTCAGAAAGACAAAGTGAATAAAACCATGACCTGCTTCCAAAAAAAAAAAAAAAAAAAAAATCAAACTCTCATCCTAAAATCCAACTTATATCTTTTACATTTACCTGGCATTCCATCTTTTCTCTGGACAGACTTTTTTTAAAGACATTCTTAGCCATATTCTCATCCTGCACACAAATAATGACTTTTCTATATGTAGGACAGGATTATCATTTGCCCTAATGACTGTATGCAAGATACTCTCATTTTCCTCTTATTTTACTTTCATTTCCCTCTTCAAACTCCCATCTGCAGGGAACCCACATCACATCACTGTATTTGGGGGAAGGACAGAAGTGCTATCTATATGACTACTCCTCCCCTCTTCCAATCCACAGAATTGTAGAAAATTAGGGTTGAGAGGGACCTCCGGAGATCATCTATTCCAACCCCTTGCTCAAAGCAGGATCTTTCCCAACTATTTCATCCCAAACAAGGCTTTGTCCTTCTGGGTCTTAAAAACCTCTAAGCATGGAGATTCCACAACCTCTCCAGGTAGCCTGTTTCTGTACTTTACTACCCTCCTCATGAGAAAGCTTTTCCTAATATCTAACCTAAACTTCTCTCATTGCAACTTGAGACCAGTGCTCCTTATTGTGTCATCTGCCACCACTGAGAACAGTCTAGCTCCGTCCTCTTTCGAACCCTCTTCAGGTAGCTGAAAGCTGCTATTAAAACGCGTCATCCCTCCCCCCACTCCCTTCTTTTCTCCAAACTAAATACACCCGGTTTCCTCAGCCTCTCCTCATAAGTCATGTTTCCCAAGCCCCACACCCATTTTCATTGCCCTCCATTGGAATCTTCCCATTTTACCCACATCCTTTCTGTAGTGGAGGGCCCAAAACTGGGCACAGTACTCCAGATGTGGCCTCATCAGTGCTGAATAGAAGGGAATAATCACTTCCCTTGACCTGCTGGTGACACTGCTACTAATGCAGCCCAGTATGCTGTTAGCTTTCTTCACAACAAGGGCACACTGTTGGCTCCTGTTCAACTTATTGCCTACTATAACCCCCAGGTCCTTTTCTGCAGAGCTGCTGCTTAGCCCACTCAATCCCCAGCCTGTACCAATACATGTGGTTGTTCTATATCCATGTAGACAAGGAAAAGGCATATATTATTGGAAAACGGGCAAAGCTGTATCTCCATTCTCTCAGCACGCTGACTAATAGAGCTGAACCATTGCACATGGAAAGAAACCCAAGGTCACAATCCTCCTTGGTTCATTCTTGAGGCTGTGCAGCCACATGTATCCCCACGTAGACAAAATACCCTTGTGAAACTTGCAAACGAATAGCTCTTCTTATTACATGCCTTAAAAATACTCACTAGTTAAATGATTCCTTATTGTGGACCATTTCTCAAAATCATACGAACGCATGAACGAATGGTAATGCAGTCACAGCATCATGGAGAATCACAAGCAAAAAGATGCCGAAGAGAGAAACTTCAGACTATTCCCTATGTCCCCAGTCAGCACGGAGAAACAGCAGCTTGGAGCGACAAGGCAGGTGAAAGGCTTACAGAGCCCCTTGGAATGGTCTATTATCACATCATTGCCCCTCAGGCACTCATATTTGATGGGCAAAGAAAAACAACAGAGCTCAATGCCCAGGGCAAAACCTGTAAAAAAGGTAAACAAGTTGTGACATGTAAAATCTGTGGGCACTTGATCTATGCTGAGAAAGCTGGGAAACAAGATATGACAGGAACAGAATATTGCTTGGAACAGCATCTCGAGAATGCAGAGGAGGTCTTTAGCTAAGACCCTGTATACCACGTGGCTCAAGGTGAGCCCTGAGGTGATAAAAGGATCCTTTTTAAGAAGGCTTCTTTGTCAAAATAACATTATTGTTCAATAATCCTTCTTTGGCATATCCCTTCCTTCACTGCAGACTAGGAAGGAAGATTTCTGCAAAGTGAAGTGAATGGAGCAACTGCTGTTTGGCAGGGAAGAGGGAGACGGAGGATTCAATAGGAAGCTCCCTCTGGGGCGCCATGCACCCCATGCCAATATATCAATCTACCTCCCTTGTAAGCAGCAGTCTCATGCTATTCACTCTGCAGAAATCCTCCTTTATAGACCATGGTTCTGAGTATAATGTTTGGTTTCATTATTAGCAGAGTTCCAGCACAACGATTCATCCCTCTCAGGGCAATACCAAATAGACCTTAGTTAAAACAATCCCATCCACTGTGTGCATGACTGATGATGCTGTTCTGAAGCAGTGTGTGCAAATGCATAAACTGGGTTTAAACAAGCAAGCCTGGATACCACAAGCAGTCTAGCTGTGGCAGCACAGAACACTGAACAGGCTAATGTACTGTGCCAAGAAGGGTAAGGAGGAGGGAGTGACTGGCCTGATTTTACCATGGGGGATACCATGGGATCACAAGGTCTTAAAATAATGAATTAGACAAACAAGCAACTATTCACCATTTGGGTAGATCATAATCCTACTTCTCTGAATTACTGGGTATGTCTACACATGATGCTACGTCGCTGTAGCATTGCACTATAGCGATGTAAAACCGATGGGCAAAAAAACCGTGATGCCACAACTACATCGCCATAGCAACATGCTCCCTTCATTATAATGCCCACTGCTGAGAAGAGGCGAAGACTCCTTGGCATGCAATCTAAGACAGAATAGTTAGCAAAGGATGTTTTTAAAACACCCTAAGAAAAAAGGAGTGGGTAAGTAGTAACAGTAGCACTAAGAAACTGAACATGGCAGGGGTCACGGTGAAATAAACTTGTAGGCACGGTGTAAACAAAAGTTTCTGAAAACAAGTCTCTCATTTTATAGAAAAGACAGCAGGTTAAAGTATCTGATTCAATGCTAGAACTGATCACAACCCAGAATTTCAGTCCTGCAAATTCCCATATTTCAACACTTGTTTTCATCCAGACTAAAATGTGTCAGTTTGGCCGAGTTCAATATTGGACTGAGTCTGCTTGAACTGCCTCAGTGAGTTTTAATTGAGGGTGTCTCACATGCTCTTTCTTCTATGCAAGCTGTGCTCCCAAACTGGACTGTATCTCTAATGAGGTACCAAAGATGTGGAACAGCCAGGATGCAGTGCAGGAGTTCATCAGAAGAACAAACAATTGTATGTCACAAAAAATGTAGTGTAATTGGGGAATCCAAAGGGAAGAATGGGAGCACAAGACAGCTGAACACAGATTAATGCTGAACTCAGCCAAAATCTTTAGTTTTGATTCAGTTGAATCAATCAAAACCAAACTAAAAAAAATTGTGGAAAATTGGGAGAACTTAGATCCTATTTTTCAATTCAAGTGCCTTATTGATCAAAGCCTATATTATATTATTTAAATACCTGCATAAAAGGAGTATGATTTTTCAAGACAATGAGCATCTCATGGACCCACTGACTTTAAAGGAGTTGGTAATAATTACCACTGAAAATCAAGCAACTTATATAGCTACAACATGTATTTAGGCCTCTCTCTGCCTTTAGATAGCCAGAGACCATGTGACAACAAACAACATTAATGCAATAGAGTCAGTTTCTTTCTAAGAGTCTAAAAAATACTTCTTTAAGTGCAGCAGGAACTCAAAGCAAGGTAACAATAAGCCCCTTATGTTATAGGTCTGGCAAAGACACAATGCCCTTCCAGTAACCTTTGTGTCAAGAAGTAGGGACATGTCTGCAGCTTTCACGTGCTAGCTCAGACCTCCAAGATGACCTCCAAAGCTCTGCTGAGCAGCACTGGTTGAGAAACCTCTGAACTCGGGTAAGCTGGGTTAGGACTGCAGAACTGGTAAATAGGCCAGATCTTCAGTTGGTGCAAATTCCCACAGTCCCACTGCCAATTTACTCCACCTAGAGAGCTGCTGATGAATTTTGTAAGCAACAGCATGAAGCTGCAGCACTTGTCTCAAAGCCTGTTTTTAATATTTACGCTATTTATTACCCACGAGTCAATTAAGTTACCAGGCCACATTTGTAGCACAGGACAGAAAATACTGCTTAATCCTATTTTGCCAATATTTTCACTTCTTGTATATTATACAATTACATTGTTCTAATCTACTGTTGAGTGTAAATTTCCTTGAAACTTAAACCCAGCAACAACACTGAAGACATGGGAAGAGTGACGAGCTGCTCTCTGGCAACGGAGGGATTAATTGTAATTGCTGACTTTTCTGAGCACGCTTAACAAAGTGGCAGCTACATGCTGCCTTATTCCATGAATCCAGGAGATTGTTTGAGCAGGCAGTGTTATATTACTCCTGGGTGGGAATGAAATCATGTGGGAGCAGCAAGCACAGCTCATGGAGAAAAATTACCATTTTATATTTATTACTTTGGCTGGCTTAAGTGCCACAGGAATAGACTCTCTAATGCATTTGAGTGCAATTCCCCAACAATTTGACTCTGTTGCTTTGTAAACTATTTTTAGGGAATGTCTCAGAAGGCTTTTAAAGGCATAAGCCATCTGATTTTCAAAGGTTATTTTAGTGGTTTATCAAAGGGATATAAATAACATGATACATCACTCCAGATTAGATGAATAGTCTGAATTCAGGTAAGAAATCTGTATTTTGGGGGGGAAAAATAATTTTTTTCTTGCAGATCTCTTCTGTTCCCTAAGCTTGAGTCAAGAGATCATATTTGATGGGATATTATCACTTTCTTTTAACTCTTAAATAGATAATTGGACTGTTTAGATGATGACTTATGGATTTTTAGGCTGCTTTTAAAACATATTACTTTAATGAAGATAGAGGCTGGAAGATGCATAACTGCATAATGTATGTTAGTGGCAAAAAGGTTGAAGGGAAGTTCTATTCTCTAAGAGATCTCACAAAAGGCAGGCATTCACAATTTCCCTTCTCCAAAGGACATCTGATCAAAACTATCCTCTTTTATTCAAGGGCAAGGTGTGTAGGGAGCTTGCTTCACACTCTGTGTCTTCTCATAGTTACAAAATACAGCCTGCTATTCAGCATATAGTTCCTCTTTGTCTTGAAGACTGGTGTTCAACTTTCTCAGTACAAAGATGCATCTTTCAGCTCCTGGATCCATACTATTGGTCAATTTTCAGCCTGAATGTCCAGCACAAGGCAATCAGTACCTTTTAGTTTTATACACATGCTTCCTGTATATGCAGTAATAACTATACCCTAAGATCACCAGATGCCAATGCTGTGAACTGGGGAAATTTACTGCTCTAGTGTATTATAATGATAGCTTGAAGGTACGTCCTGTTTATTTTAATAACTTTTATTTTATTGTAATAACTGAATCCTGGGTTGGATAATCTCCAGGGCTAAAGACCAATGCATTCATAACACACACATTTGGAATGAAACTCTTCAACAACTAAAGGTTATACTTTTAGCAAGTCACCAGAATGGTTCTCCAGTCCACCCATCTCATTGCAATGTAAAATCTTATTCCTTCCTTTAAAAAATGCCTCATCAAAAAAAACAAAAACAAACCCCAAAACCAAATAAATAAATAAACAAAATTCCACAATGACGCAAAGCCTAAGTTTTGTTTAATTTTTGAAGAACTTAATCATTCTTCTACCTAAAATTCCTTTTTAATTTATTGCAGATGAGCCTATGATATGGAAGAAAGGGTAAGTGTCAGAACTGTCCCCCATCTTTCTCACCAAACTATTTATTCTGTAATTAAATGAGAGAAATAGTTACTCACATTTGAGAGCGTCTTTACTTTCAGCAACAATTCGAACCAACAGCCCATTCTAACCAATTCTAACCCATTAAAAAAAAACAAAACAAAACAAAAACAGGCTTTTTTTCTCCATCTTCATCTGTCACGTAGATCTAAATCCTTCAGATTAAGTCAGGCAGAGTCAGCAGAAGTCGTTGGGCCTTGCAGTATTGGATTTTTATAGAGGCATCTAGAGCTAACTTCAACAGGCATATGTAGACAACACGGGGACCCTAAATTGAAGCGATGGGTTTTTAACAACACCACTTCAATTTAGGGCCCTTTTAAAATCCCATATCATGCACACACCCGAATTTCCTGCCTCTCCCAAGGTGGGGAGGGGAGGGCAAGCTGCCAGTGGGCAGAGTGGTCCCTAGGCTGTAGTGAGGGGGAGCTGGTCCTTCCCTCCGTGGCAGTGGTAGCTCTCCTCCCGCAAGCAGGAGCAGCCTGCAGGCCCCCATGCAACTCAGGCAGGGGCAAAAAAGAAAAAGATCAGGCTTGCCACTTTTTTTTTCCTTGGGCAGAGCCTGCTTTCCCGGGCTGCTGCCAGGCTGCCTGTAGGGCTTCCTGCAGGGCCCCTGAGCTTCATGGAGTCTGGTGCTTCACTCTGCAGCTGTAGGGCAGCAAACTAAAACTCCTCAGAGGAGTTTTAGTTTGCTGCACGCCGAGTCATTATGCTGTCAAATTTGCAAACACCAACATCATTTAAAAAGTGCAAAAGCATTTAACCCACTTTAAAGTGTCGTGCACACATGCCCCTCATTTCATCTACACATGGCCAACAGCTCTAACCACAGCTGCCTCAATGAGAGTAAAATAATGTTAGATTTTTTGCCTGCGTTCCCTTGCACGCTTTTCCCAGGCAGTTTATGAATTAAAGAATGTCATAGAAAAATACCTATCCCAGTCTCACACAAAAGCACCTACATTCTTGGAACAATGACCCTGCAGCAGTGGTGAGCAAGCTTCACCAACTAGATCATTATAAATTAGTGAACCCAGGGAAAGGCAAAGCTCCAAAGCAATTTTCGATTAGGGTTTCACTAGCTGGATAATATTTCCAGCCTCCACCACCAGCCATCAATGAAAATGGCCAAGTTGTAATTTTACATACCAAGAATTTCACACTGGGAGGCTTGGAAAAGTCACTCAGCCCCTATACTTCAGCTTCTCCACTTATAAAATATATAATACTTACCTTCCTCAAAAGGCTGTGAAGTATTCATTGGAAATTTTAGCAAAATTTTTGTCTCCTAGAAGCCACGTACAGCCATGGACAATGAATCAAACTGAATTTGAATCAGCTAAGATATACTCCTAGAATTACTAAGTTAATTAGTTGCAGGAAAATCAAAAAATGCATTACCTTAATGATATATGAGGTCAGTGGAGGTAGTTGTGTCATCCAAGCATATTGCCCCAAGTGTTTTCCACTTCTGTAGCATTTTAGAGACAAATATACACCACACTATTATTATTTAGGTCACACAATACAGTAGATTTTTAATTTTGTGGGACAACAGGTTTTGTTCATCTGGCAATGGCTTCTCTTCTTTACCATGCTTAAATTTTTGCCTGCCAAAATCAGGTTAAACCAGACTATGCCCAGACTAAGTATATACTAATATCCTTGGAAATACTATTATAAAGACAACTCCATTGTGTTAGTATATATATAACTTGCCAAAATCTTCTCATATGGGATATACAAGTAGTCCTATTTGTAAGAATATACATACTTTATAAAGAGTGGAGAAAAGGATGTGATTCAAATCTTTCTTTCATGAATAAAAGGTAAACATAATAGGATTATGCACCCTTTCTGATCTCCACATTATCCTTGCTTCTTTAAACAACTGGCATTTTCTACCAAAAAAGGCCCCAATATCATTTCCACAAGTCTTCTGATCTGGAGTCACATATGTTAACATTTTACCATGGTCACTCACTCTAGAGCTTCTCCTCCAATCTGAATAGACAGGTATCTATTTCAATATCAGTTCCCCATCTCCCAGTCTTCCAAGTAAGAATTGAGAACCCCATAACTGATACAGTTTTAAAGGAGCATGAGTTTGGCACATACCAGTATGGCAGAACCTTTTGTTTTAACTGGACATTGTTATTGCATGTCAGTAGTCTGACCATTATCATTTTTCTGGTCCCATGTGCAAGTGTCATAGATGGTCAACATCACTGAAAAGGTAAAGCAGATCATCAAACATACAAGAAGCCCACCTCATCACTTCTGAACTTTGCAAATGCACTAACTGCAGTAAATCAATCCCGCAACTGCAAAGATAGATTCCAAAAAGCTCTTTAAAGAAAGAAGTTAAGCCAGGAAAGCACTTTTTTGTCCCATCCAACACTCCTGGAAATACCAGCTAGGAAACCAAAGTGACGAAGGGAAATAAAAAGGTTGGTAAGGGTATTCAGGCCTTTCATTGGGAAACCTCTGTTTCTAAGCTTCAGAGATCATCTGTAATAGACTTCTGGAAGCAAAGCCACCTGTCTCTTTGAGATAGAGAACAAGTCAAAAAGATAAACTAATAAAGGTCAGGAGTGGAATGAATATTCCCCATGAATTCTGACACTGAGGCAGCATAGCAGGGGAAAGGCACATTCTTTGTCCATAGTGAAAGACACAAACTAGGCTAGGCCCTTTTATCAGATAGCTTCATTGCCTTGTAACACGATACTTCATACAGGTGACTACAGCAGCAATTCCTTCTCCCTGTTTTCCATGTGTGGTACTTGTGAAAGCAAGGCATGGACCAAATTCACAAAAACGTATGCTTTTTTGGGAATGAAAAGAAGTCCAGGAACCTACAGCTTATAACAGAGAGATGCAAGGTATTAACCCCATCTAAGAAAGAAATCTTGTACTATTTCAGTAAAGGCCAATTTACAATCTCTGGGGTAGCAATTATACAAGAGTGCAGTATCTCACGTGTTGTTATTCAACAGACATGAGAGCCCCCAAGTTTAAAACTAGACAGAAATATTACTGTATTTGCTCTACCTGGAAGGAGTAGTGAGAAATTTTATTTTTAGTGGGAAGAACGGTCAACCCAAAGGCTGTTTCCTTCCAACATCCTAGCAGCCACCATATCTACCATCTCCATTTCTGCTCTTTCACGGACACTGGTTCCATCATTTTCTCAGATTCCTTCATTAAGATAAGGATTTTGACTTCCGCAGTAGGTACAACAACCCAGATTCTACAGTGGAGCAGTTATTACATTTGTCTAATTTGCAAGAGGTCTGCAACATAAAGACAGTACCTTTTATAACTGTTCAGCCAGGACCTTTCATTCTTCTTCAGTCATGGCAAATGAAGACAGCTGAAGAAGAGTCAGGTATGTAATTCGGTCAGATCACAGTAATCTGCATTTTGATATTAGCCTGCAGACAAGGGGAGGTGAAGTGTTGATTTCACAGAGACCAGCACCCTGACAACAGCTCAGCAAGCAACAGGCAGTGGGCCAATGACCTCGCAAAAGTTTCTGTGACATCAGCTGAGTTAATAGGGTAAGCTCTCTCTAACAAGCCTCATTTACATTTCTGCCCCAGAGAAGGAATTGCAGGAATGATGTGCAAAGGTCAATCAGCCAGGCCAAAAGGGAGGAAAACCCAGTCCCCATACCCTATGGTTAGAATGTCTAGGTTGCAATTTGCAATGCCTGAAAGGCCTTGTCTATACTAAGAAGGATGTGATTTTCAAAAAGGCCTAAGAAAAATAGATGTCCGGATCCCACTGGTTTTCCAAGGGTGTGGAGTTTCAAATTCCTTTAGCCCCGCCCTGCTTGATAATCAAAGCCATTTTTTAATCACATTAAAATACTGATGCAGCTGTGGCTATTCTGCCAATGATGTAAACCCTAACACAGACCAGGAGCAGTTGTTTCTGTCATGTCCAGTGACTCTTTTAGGTGGCCAAACACAGGTTCCTGTATTATGCTGGAGTTTAAAGAAAAAACAATAATACAGTTGCAGTTAAAAAAAAGTCTACACAATTTTCTTGCATGAGCTCAGTGAGAAGCAGATTGCTTAAAACAGCATTAGTTGGAAATACCTAAACTTTGGTCCCCTGCTAGATTTTAGCCCCACGCTTCTTACCCTCAAATTCGTTTAACAAACACAAGAATTTTTCAGTGACTGCTGCTTCTCACTTCCCTCTGTTACTTTCTACTACTTCATGAGAGCGTGGGCTGGGCTGGCCAGGTAAGCAGGGATCCTTACAGCTAGACCATGTAGAAAAACAAACATCCACACCTATATCTTTTAATTGCAGTCAGGAGTCACCGTCTGCTTGTGGGCAGAATAGTCAGCCCACTGCAGTATGAGGAAGTTGCAGTAACTGGGCTTTACAGGAGACACAAATAAACAAAATACTTTGAACTTTTTTTTAATCCACACAGTTCAAACATAGAGCTCTCAGAGAAAAGTCTAGACACTTTTCTAAAACAGAAAAACAAAGCAATTAAAAAAACCCACAACACTTCTGCATGTTGCTCCTTGGTACAACATTGAAGAAAATTAAAGGACCCTTTTCTGTATTGAAAATTATGCTGAGACATTTCATGCACAAAAGAAGGTTTTCTAAAATAATTCAAAGAGAGCTAGAAATAAAGTTTTCAAATGGTGTTCCACTGTTAGTTATGGTGGTTTTCTTTGACTCCAAGGGAAGTCAGCAGTGCAATGGATAACACATCTAAAAAGGGACCTGAAGATTGTAATGTTGAGTATCTCTGGCTTGTGGATATTTTGCTTCTGGATTTACCACTTTTCTTTTGAGTTTATTTAAATCAAAAACTTCTGAAGTAAAACCTAAAGACTAAGGTCATCAATGCTACTAGCCAGCTGTGCATTTAATATATCCTAAGGTATTTATTCTGTGTTTGCTTATGTGCTTTTTCTCCTAAACCCTATGCTGTCCACCTATCACTGTGTTATATCAAGGATTTGAAGCTACCTATAAAGGTAAACATTTTGGTTTGGGGCATTAAATAAAAATAGACAACACTTCTTCAAATGAGCATTAGACCAATGGCCTATGAGCATATTTTAAGTACATTCTAATAGCCAAAATTTTCAATATCTCATTTTGTCTCCTAGAAACCAGGAAATAAACCTATCAATGTAAATGTCAACCGAGTTGCTTAAAAGACTATAAGCAGACAACATGACATGCCAACCTTGCAAGACAGTGGCTGCTTTGCAGGTGAAGGGAAAGTGATCAGCCAGTGTGCATGTGTACAGATTTTTAACTGGTAGACAACACTATTTTTCCTGCAATTCCAGTAGTTTTAAAGCTTCAGTAACCCAAAGCCATTCCTTACTTCCCATCGGGTACAGAAACTGGATTTTTCTCTCTGCATAATTTTCAAGGGCCTAGTATGCCATAATTTGGAACCGTGATGATTTTGCCACAGCTACATTCGTTTGATGACTGTAATTAACCTTCATGCATTCCTATGGGGTAGTTTCCTACCCCAGACGCATATTTTGTGCAGTAGCTTAAAGTTAATTAATTCTAAACATTTTTCTTTTTAGGACATTGTCACTGGCACCACAGTGCACAATATCCCCAAAGAACAGCCAGCTTACATGAATGGTTTGCTCTGTGTGGATGAAAAAATGCTCAGGGTAACATTACCCCAGGCATGAATGTGTTTTTCCATATGGGGTAACAACTTACCCCAAGCCCATGTTAATGTGCAGATTCCAGCAGGGGGAGCCAAATACCAATCTACCCCCGCCCCCCTCCCTGTAATGTCTTTCCTAATGAATTACAGCAGGAGGCACATGTAAACTGGCATCCACAGCCCCTGCCCCCTGCCCTTGCCGCAAGTCTCCTGCTAAATCCCCTCCCCCCATCTGGGCATGGTCACCCCCAAATCCTGTCACTTGCACCCGCCTAGGCTAGGGCCGATCTCCAAGTTGGCAACCCCTATGGTGATCCCAATTGAATTACAGCAGGAGGCACATGTAAACTGGCATCCACAGCCCCTGCCCCCTGCCCTTGCCGCAAGTCTCCTGCTAAATCCCCTCCCCCCATCTGGGCATGGTCACCCCCAAATCCTGTCACTTGCACCCGCCTAGGCTAGGGCCGATCTCCAAGTTGGCAACCCCTATGGTGATCCCAATGATAAGCAGTGTGAATCATCCCCTCCCATCGCTTTCCCTTCCACACATGTTACAAAGTAATCAGAATTCATATATATGATTTTTTTTTTATTATATAACTGATATGATATCATAAATGTATGGTGCGGTGTTGAGACTGGTTGGTGGGTGGGTGTTGCTGCCCCGGTTGGTTGGTAATTGCAGCTGAAGGTGGTGGCAAGCTCTTACTTTTGTGGCTTTTTTAGGACTACCCAGCATTCCCAAGCTGCCAGGGCTTGGTACAGATTCCATGGGGACATTTGAATATGGTGCTGCTTCCCCTGCTCCCCCTCCGTGCCCATGTTCCACCATAAATCTGTTTGTGTAGTGCAACATATGGCTTTTGGAGGGACGTTGTAGACTGTTTTTGATAAGGTAGGTTGTTGTTGGCTTGGGGTGGAATATGCCCCATATGTCCCATATAGCTGAGCTGGTAGGGAGCCGCGCTTCCGAGCCACACAGCGCGAACAGAGCGCACAAACAGGCACACTCTGTGAGAGCGCGCCGGCATTTGCGCAGGCGTTCGCACCGGTGGTCGGGCTGGGAGGGCCAGGAGTGAGACTCCTGTAGGGGTAGGGCGTAGACACCACACAGATCTACAAACAGCAGCTTAGAATGGTGTCGACGAGGAGTGCTGCTAGGGCCCCTGCCCAGGGGGACAAGGCTAACCGGGGCTGGTCTGAGGCCTCAACCCAGACCGAGCCCATGGAGCTGATGTCCCCCTACCTCCTGGCCTGTGGGGGAACCCCAGCAGGGCCAGGGGGGGCAGAGATTGGGGGCCCCCACACCTGTCTGGCAGGTGCCCATCTTAGGGCTCTGGAGGCACAGGTGAAGGAGCGCCGGGAGGAGGTTAGCAGGCTGAGGGGGATCAGGGAGGCGGAGGATGAAATTGACAGTTAGGAAATTGGCAGTTTCCTTTCCCTGCAGGACCAGGCACCGAAGGAAGAAGCAGCCCGGGGAATGCCCTCCACAGCAGAGTGGAAGACGGTCACAGCCAGGACTGGAGCAGCTCGCAGCGAACTGGTACCAGCTTCTCCAGTCCAACTGGAGAACAGGTACGAGGCCCTGGTGACCCTGCAGGAGATGGAAGGGGAGGAGGAAACCCTTGGCCAGGAAGAAACACCAAATTCTTCACACTCTGAACAGGTCAAGAGATCCAAGAGGACCCAGAGGAGGAGGCGACGAGTGCTCATCATAGGCGACTCCATCCTGAGAGGTACGGAAGGGTCCATCTGTCGCCAGGACCCCTCAGCACGAGAGGTATACTGCCTCCCTGGAGCAAAAATTTGGGATGTGACGGAGGTAATCCAGGCCAGGATCAAGCCCACCGATTACTACCCCATGGTCCTA
>NW_005842329.1:1204081-1204374 GCF_000455745.1 Alligator sinensis | reverse complement strand
CTGGACAGGTTGGACAAGTGGGCAGAAAACAACAGAATGCAGTTCAACAAGGAGAAATGCAAAGTGCTGCACCTAGGGAGGAAAAATGTCCAGCACACCTACTGCCTAGGGAGTGACCTGCTGGGTGGCACGGAAGTGGAAAGGGATCTTGGAGTCCTAGTGGACTCCAAGATGAACATGAGTCGGCAGTGTGACGAAGCCATCAAAAAAGCCAATGGCACTTTATCGTGCATCAGCAGATGAATGACGAATAGGTCCAAGGAGGTGATACTTCCCCTCTATCGGGCGCTGGT
>NW_005842329.1:1199352-1203940 GCF_000455745.1 Alligator sinensis | reverse complement strand
TCCGCAAGAGAAGGTTGAGAGGCGACCTTGTGGCTGCCTATAAGTTCATCACGGGGGCACAGAAGGGAATTGGTGAGTATTTATTCACCAAGGCGCCCCTGGGGGTTACAAGAAATAATGGCCACAAGCTAGCAGAGAGCAGATTTAGATTGGACATTAGGAAGAACTTCTTCACAGTTAGAGTGGCCAAGGTCTGGAACGGGCTCCCAAGGGAGGTGGTGCTCTCCCCTACCCTGGGGGTCTTCAAGAGGAGGTTAGACGAGTATCTAGCTGGGCTCACCTAGACCCACTCTTTCCTGCTTATGCAGGGGGTCGGACTCGATGATCTATTGAGGTCCCTTCCGACCCTAACATCTATGAATCTATGAATCTATGCCCTTCCCCCACTCCCGCCACACTCCTAAGGTGGACTTCAGGCTGTTCACTTGTCCCCCACCTGCCCACCTGCCAGCAGATGCCCCCTCTCCGTCCCCAGCCAACGAGAGGTATACTTAATCCTTCCACCCATAGGACATTATATGTTGGTGTGTAATGAGCCCTGTCCCCACAAACCACTGCCAGCCTCGAAGCAGGAACCCTCTACCCCGGTCTACCTCCCCCCTTGCCCATCCTCCACATCCACCCCCTTCCCGCTACCTTCCACTGCACACCCCTGCAGACAGACACAGATGTTTATATTGTAAAATAATTCATTGTAATGAAAAGAAAGAACAAGCACTGCTAGTTGCTGTCAGCAGCAATATGTGCTGCCAGAAGATCCCTCACAAGGGCCGCTCGACCAGCTTCTCCTTGTGCATATGTCCTCAGTCTCTGCGCTGCTGCCCAGCCACATCTCTGTCTGGCTACTGCCTGCTATGCTTCTTCAGCCCACGACTCCCTAAAAACCTATCTGCAGGTCTCACAGATGTTGTGCAGCACGCAGGCTGCCACTACAAAGGCCGTGATATTTTCTGGCTCCAGCTTGACCTGGCACGTAAGTGCCTTCCATCGTCTTGGGAACCCTTGTCATTGAAGCCATCTATGACTTCTTGTGGATTCGCCAGGCAGATAAATTTGTTTGCAGCCATGCCCTTTAGCAGCTGGTATACATAGCGAGTTCCCAACCTGGCCATGCAAGGAGCCTTGCTGAACTGGTTCATGATGAAGCAGAGGCTGGTTGGGGTGGCAAGTTTCATGCTGGCCATTGCCACTCTCTTGTCCAGCAGGATGGCCCGATGCAGATTAGTGTTCTGCCTCACAATGTGGGGCCCCAGCATCAAGATGATATGATAAAACATTTCCTTGGTCATTCAGAACGTCTCCAGCCACTGCTGGTTGTTCCAAGTTGTCAGCATAACTCGCTCCCACCAGTCCAAGCTGCTGTTGCAGGCCCAGACCTGAAGATGCTGCTCCTGAGTTTTCTCAACAGAGTCCAGTCATCTTCACTTGCCTCTGGGTATTCCAAGTCCTTGGGACATCTCCATTTTCTTTTTCTGTTTCACAATGCTGTTAAAAAGCCTGGACACAACCTGCCACTGAATCCTTTACCACCCTTCTCCAGCACTGCAGCATGTTGCGTATTATATATCTCCAGGCCAGCAGTATTTGAAGCAGCGCACTACTGCCACCTTCTCCTCATCCTCCTCATGCTCACCCATGTCCTCCAGATTCTCCACGTCAGAGGAGTCTTTACTGCATTGTTCTCCATTCTCCACTTCCCATTCCTCATGCATTTCTTCCTGATTCTCCATTCGGCCTGTTGCCATCATCAGCCACTATGCAGACTTTCAGGACCAGGGTTAGGCAGCAGGAGGAAAGCACACCAACAGATGCAGCCCCTCCTGAGGGTGAAACGATGAGCCTGTTGTAGCTGTTCATAGACTGCTCACAGTTCCTGGGTGACAGGGACTCTCAGGAAGAACTGAAGGTCACCATAGACTTGATAGCAGTACCACTGTCCCCACTGATTCCATGGACTAGCACAGGATGAGATGGAGGAGCAGGAGGAGGTGGAGTAACAGGAAGAAACCCATGCAGCTGATATGGTTTCTGATTCCAAAATCACTCAAGCATTACTTTCTGTTACCGGGACCCAAGAAGATGTGCAACCAGTGACTTATAAGCATCTTGTAATGTGTCTCTTGCCACTGGCAGGCACTGCTCAGGTTCATGCTTGTTGGGTTTGGCGGGGGGGCAGAAGGAGGGAAATTCATGCGTCCCTGGAGGTGGGTCACCATGCTCTTTTGGTGGTGATGGATAAAACGTATACGCCATTCTCATTTGGAGTTGGATAGCTCATAATGTAACAGACCTGAAGTTGAACCCAGTGGCTAGACAGCTGAAAAGCTGCCCAGCCTAATCTTCTTCTCTCTCCTGTGTGCATGTAACACAAAGCGAAGCACTCCAAAATAGCATTTCTCTTCAAGAGGTTCTGTTTTGGAGCACTTGAGTCACTTTTGGAATATTTCAAAGGGGTCATATGTTTGTTCAGCTGGCCCTCTGCAATATTTCAAGAGGATCTGAAATGTTTTAATTGTTAAATCTATATGTACTCTACCATGTTTGGCTTACTTTGGGTAATATCTTTGTTGAAGAGTACACCAATTGGTTTAAATAGAGCTAGTCAAAGACCAAGGTACTACTTCAACGTGTTGCCTAAATGTAAAGGACAATAGCATTTTACTGGGAAACACATAGGAAAACTCAGATTCTTAATTACTACTTTTTCTTTTAGACATGTGCATAACAATAGGAAATATTAAAATAGCTCTTCAAACTTACTGTACTAAAAAAAAAGCCTTCTGCCCCTTCTCTCCCCCTCCCCCTTTCTCCATGTAAATTCACTGCCTCTGAAAAAGACTGGTTCAAAAAGCCTGAGGCAGATTCATATTAACTTTAATGGATTTTTCTAAGTGCCCTAGATTAGTTTGGGAGCAAACAGAACTCATGTTCACCCTTAAGGGGGTAGGGAGGAGGGGAGGGGAGGGCATGGAGGCAGCCTGCACTGGCTGAGGCCAGCAGGCTAGGGACACACACAGCAAGCTGCCAGAAGATCCCAAGCCCAGCTGAGTAGCTGGCCATCCCTGATTGGCAAGCAAAGCACCTCTCCCCTGCCAAATGTTTGCTGTCAGCAACAGCTGGGATTGAGGGGGAATGAAGCCCCCCATTGTGTGGTCCCTCCCAGCTATGCTGGCTTGGGTCTGAAGGGACCAGGGCTGAGGTCTTGCAGCTTTCCACTTGGCCTTAAACTAGGAGGGCTGAAGGCCCAGTCTCAAGACCCTCTCCCCACATCTTGCTGGCTCAGGCCAGGGGGGCAGGGTTGGGTGGGGTGGGGTGGGTCCACAGAGCAGGGGGCTCTGTTCCCCAGCTCCCCCACCCCGGTTCCTGGCATGGTGCAGAGCAGTGGGGCTCTGAGCCATGGCTCATGCCTGCAGCTGTCAGGAGAGTCAGGTGGGGGGGGGGCAGTAGAGCCCTGGCCCTAAGCCAGCACAGCAGGGAGGGGGCTCTGCTCCCCCCTCACTGCTTTACAGCTGAAACAGGAGCTGTGGCTCAGCTCAGAGCTGCATAGTTGTCTGCTGCTCTGGGAACTGGGGGCAGGGGGCAGAGCCCCCTGCTCCACGGTGTCCACCCCCAGCTTTTCTGTCTGGGTCTGGGGGGGGGAGGGAGCAGGCAGGGGGCTCTGTTTTCTTCACTTTCCCCCTCTTGCTAACATCTGAGACAAAGCCAAACTGGGCTAGTCAGTGGTAGAGAAAGGAAGGCCCTGCCGCATGCCCCCTCAGCTGTTCTGGCTGGGTCTGGGGTGGCATGGAGGAAGCCTCCACCCACCTACCCCACTCCCCCCACACCTGGCTCAGCTGCAAGCATGGGCAGGACACAGGGCTGAGGAGCAGAGGCTTTGTTGCCTTAGTTCTGTGACAGTCTGGGGGTGGGGCCAGCCTGGTCCTAAGCCACAGCATACAAGTGTGGACTGATACTAACCTGCCAACCCTACAAGGAGGGATTAGCAGTAAGGCCACAGAACAGGGGTGGGCAATTATTTTGAGTGGAGGGCTGCTTACCCAGTTTTGGCAGGCTGTCAAGGGCCGCATGAGTAGCCCCGCCCCCTGACAGGTGCCCCACCCCCTGGTCACCATCTTGGGACCAACATCCCATTGTCATGGGACCAATTTTCCAGGGCCAGCACTGGTGGGGCCCAAAGCAGGGTGCAGGCTGGCAGGGGTCTGTGGAGCCAGGCTTGGCTGCACCAGCAGGGAGCAGGGAGCTGGCCCAGCTCCATAGAGCCCCTGCCAGCTGGGACCTCACACTCCTGCCACTCTGCTCTGGGTCCCACTGGCACTGGCCCTGGACACTGGTGCTCCCACTGGCTCCCTGCCCACTCACACCCAATGCCCCCAGCCCCATGGTACAGGCAGGGGGCAGCGCACAGCCCCGACCCCCTGCTCATCAGGAAGGAAGAAGCTGCTGCTGAGCGTGGGGAAAAGTGGCCCCTTGCCTGCCCCATGGCCAGCGCCCTGCGCTGCAGGTGCTTGCAGCCCACATGGAGCTGCCTGGAGCAGGCACAGGCAGCCCCTGGGGGGCTACGCGTGGCCGGGGGCAGGGGGGGGCCGCA
>NW_005842329.1:1195097-1199264 GCF_000455745.1 Alligator sinensis | reverse complement strand
GGGGGGGGGGGGGGAGAAAGCAGCCCTTCCCTGCCCCATGCACAGCACCCCCTGCTGCAGCTGCTTGCAGCCTGCCTAGGGATGCCTATACCTGCTCCGGACAGCCCCATGCGGGTTGCGAGTGCCTGCAGAGTGGGGTGCTGGCCATGGGGCGGGCAAGGGGCCGCTTTTCTCCATGCAGGGAAGGAGCCCAGGGAAAAGCTGAGTGTGGAGGGAAAAGCAGGCCCTCCCCGGTCCCATGGCCAGTGCTCCCTGCTGTAGCTGCTCGCAGCCCACATGGGGCTGTCCAGAGCAGGCATAGGCAGCCCCATGTGGGCTAGAACAGAAGTTGGATAGACTGGTCTAACCATGGGCGACTGGTGCCTCCTGAATCAGGGAGGGCACTTGCCCCCCACCCCCAGCAGCCAGTCAGTGGCTAGGAGTGGGTTCAGGGTTGGGGGGCATGCCACTAGCAGTTCTGGGTTGGTGCAATCAGCCACAGGGGAGCCCCCCACCACCTGTTCGGCATGATCAGCCATACGGAGTCCACAGGGATTGCTTCTCCTGGTGCCACACTCCTCAGCTGGTGCTCTCAGGGGGGCACCAACACTCTTGCCTGCCCCACCTGCCCATCACCTAAGCAGGGAATGCTAGCTGTCAGGGGTGCACCAGTGCTGTCAGGGGGTGCACGTGCACCCCTCTGCATACCCTACATGTCACCACTGGGTCTAACCTAAACCAATTAAATCTGATACTGCATCCATCCAGGTCTATCTTAGACTAAGTTCCACCATTTTTAAACTGGTCTGTGTGTGCTGAACTTCTGTTTTGTTACTGGTTTCAACCTGTTTTCAATAACTTATACTGATTTATGGTAATTTCCATAGCTAGCCTAACAGGAGTAATTCCAGATTGCCCCATACTATAGGCAGACTGTGTATATTTTGTTCCCAGGAAGCCCTGAAATGGCTTGTCTTACAAACATCACAAGTTACTGCCAACTGTAGTCAGTCACAAAGAAAATGAGAGCATGTGAAGAAAAAAAAGAACAGTTATGAAATCAGACATCTTATAAGGAGGAGGAATACAAACACGAGCAAGGCTGAGACATTTTCCCATCATATGTGTTGCATATGGGAGCTCAGTGGTAATGAGTCAAAGCTTTGTTTTGTGCCTGGGGAAAGATCTTTGTGATGCATAAAATGCTTTTAGAAATGGCTAATCCTGAAGCATGTTTGAAGGGGAGAGGTCTGTTATTGGGTTTTTTGTTTTGTTTTGATTTATTTTTTCCCCCTTCTTGCAATTGTTTTTCTAGCTGTAACTTACATCTATACAAATTAAGCACTGAATAACAGCTGTATGTTTTGGCTGATGAATGCACTTTGCAGTGTTTATCACCTTTACATGATATATAGTTATCCTTCTTTGTCATACAAGGAGTTGGACAGTTGAAGAAATGCAGCCCAACACTGCTATGACTTACTTCCAGGAGCAGTGCTTACTACCCTGAGTAGTTCCAGTGAACTCACTAGGTTTTCTATTGAAATCAATAGAAAAGCTCCCTCTGACTTCAGCAATAGGGCCTGTAATAGGTGCTGGAACAGAGAGAGTGTATTTACAGGATCAGGCCTTTAGTTAGCTCATCACACACCAAACATTTTGAGAAAAATCAAATCTTTCCTTACCACATGGATGTTAGGCACCTTGATGCTGTGTGTAATTAGTGTCCCTTGGAGTCTGCAGAACTCTGATAGGGCTGAAAAGAATGCCCTGATGCCTTCCAAATAAAATGTGATTGGCAATGAGCAGATATAATTTAGTATTGTAAATAGAGAATAGATGGGCCTGGAATGCAATTGACTCAAAAAAGAAATGTGGTGAAAGTACAAAATGTAACTGAATGGCAGAAAATAATCAGATCATGTGATCAAGATTACTGATTTACTTTTCTAGGATACTGAGGAATTCTCAGTTTTTGCTAGCATGTTGCAATGGGTAAATCTTATGTACAGTAGATGGAAGGTGATTTGTTCTGTTATCTCTGCCTTCCCTGCTTTAACAATAACCTAAGTATAAATAGGCTATAACATGTTAGTAGAATATATCACGAAATGAGAATCTGTGTCTGAATATTTGTATCCTATCTATTTTCAGAGCTAGCCTTGTGTATATCAAGAACAAGGAGAGATTAGAAGACTGATGAAATTGTTTGGACATTGTTATTGCCTTTATTACTTACTGCTGTTCTTGTGTGGTGTTTTAAATGAGATGCAATTCTAAATCATATTGAGGATGAGTTCTTCCTATTCTGTGTTACCTTATCTTCTTCTCAAGGAAGAAAGATGAAATATATATAGAATGTATGTATATGTACATGAATACATACATTGCCCATTGTGCACTACAGCATTTTAAAGACTAGCAGTTATACAGATTGGGTCCTCCCTAAATATGACTCAAGATGCTGGATGCTTCTTTCCTTTTATTACTGAAACTTCTGTGAAGATAGGTATATTGTAGAAAAAAGTATAATGTACATACATCTCTTATTAATTTATAGTACATCAGGGCCTTTTATTAGGAATGTTTCATTCCTTTTGCAAGGCACTTTTTTGGTGTCGTTTTAAGAATGCATACCCATTTTCTGAGCAGTGCCAATAAGGAGAGAGATACAAAGAGAAAATGGATGAAAATTCCCTGCGTGGTATAGTGCACAATAACAGTTAGCTGTTATTAGACTACATACTGTGAAATGTTTCTTGGCAAGTATGGTACCATTGTAGAACGTGGAACAAAAAGGATGCTAGTTTAGTCAGGTGTCTGCCCACCTTCAGAATGCTTTAAGAAACAGCAATAACCTAATTCTCAGTGGAGAAAGAAGAAAAATATTTTGCACAAAAAAAATACAGCTTCTTTTACAGCAGTGATTCTTAACATATTTAGATACAAAACACTCCTTGTTAGAAACAAGGCAACCCTAGGAAAATGGCAGGCCATACGTTTTCCATTTTTGACTACTGAAAAATAATTTAGCAATTCTACTGTTGAAAAGAACTCAGAAGACCACACAGATCAGAATGTTATTAATGCTATGGATTCCTCTTGGAAATCTCTGGGTTTATCGTGTGAATTGTGTGTAGGTGTTTCACATCTAACAATGTTAATAATATTATGTAGACAAGGTTCTTTAGGTAAATCTGATATCTTTCAGTGGAGCAACTAATATTGTTGCAAGCTTTTTGGGTACAAACTAGGGGTGTGCGAAGTGGGCCCAATTCAATTCAGATTCAGCCTGAATCAGGGACAGTGATTTGATTAGTTGATTCAGATCACTGTCCCTGATTCGATTCGGCTGAATCCAAATCTGAAAATTGGATGCTGATTTGGAGAATCAGCGATTTGGACATAGACACAGCTTTAAAAGTTTTTTCTACATACCTCGAGGTACCAGTATGGCTCATGAATGCTATGATGCTGAGGTGCATGATGCATCCCACAGGAGTGTGTGGGGAGCCCTCTATGTGCTCGGTGGGAAACCTGGAAGTGGACCGGAAGTACTTTTGGTCCACTTCCGGGTCTGCCAGGGAGTGTACTGGGGTGCCCCCCCACATCCTCCCAGCTCAGCGATCAGCCACAGGGGGACCCTGGGTGCCCCCCCCAGGCTCAGGAGGCACCAGTTGGTAAACCTGGGGGGCTCCCTGGTGGACCCAGAAGTGGACTAGAAGTGCTTCTGGTCCACTTCCAAGTTTGCTGCCGAGCATGCTGGGGAGCCCCCCATGCTTCTGTGGGACACTCCATGAGCCCCAACATCGCAGCATTCATGAGCCCCTGCTACCTAGAGGTATGTAGAAAAAACATTTGAAGTTGTCTCTATGTCCGGATCTCCGAATCTTTCTGAATTTCTCTGAATCGATTTGGAGGGTTCCAATTCAATTTGGAGAGATTAAAGGGTCTCCTGATTCAATTTGGATTCTGAGATTTAGCCACCGAAACAGGCCAAATCTCCGCTGAATCGAATCAGGGACTGAAGCTTTGTACAGCCCTAGTACAAACACTCTTCTTCAGGCAGAGGGAACATCTACAGTTGTTTTATGCTCTCCTGGATGGGATAGATGCCAGTATACAAGAATGCAGGTCAGTGAAAATACAAATGTGTGGCAGGGGGGGGCAAAGGGGGGGGAAGACAAT
>NW_005842329.1:1189175-1195068 GCF_000455745.1 Alligator sinensis | reverse complement strand
GGGGCGGGGGGAGGGAAATAGTGATCCGGTGAAGAAGGGTGTTGTACCTGAAAGTTTGCAAAGAATTTTTCCAACTATTTTAGTTGGTCTAATACAAGATATCAGATTTACCTGAGGAACGTTGTCTGCCTGTGTCCTTAGACCAACACAGCTACAGTCAACACCCCTGAAAAATATTATGGTGCACCCTTAGAAGGATCTCACAGCACCCTGATTGAAAACTTCTGCTTTATAAGGAAGGTAAAGGAGCAGAAGACTCCTTTATCTGGGGATCCCCTGGGGATCTTATATACCACTCAGGGCCAGTCTACATAGTTAATATACCATCTCCTGTCAGTAGCACCTGCAAAGACACTGTGGTACTCTTACTAGGCTGCCTCCTAAACTAGAAGCACTGTATTGTTCTGAAGGTGGGCCAATTGGTGGTGTCACTCAGCAGCACTAATAGGTGCAGTGCACAGGCACGGTGATATTGCAGTGGACAGGCATGATTACACTGTTTCTATTTTATTGAGCAATCCACCCCAAACAGCACAGCATCTTTGAGGGCACAGTTGAGGAGGATTGTCTTCCATGATTGTCTTATCTGTGAGTCCAAAGATGGCTGACAAGCCCGATCTACGATTGACAGGTTCTACTACAACTAGAGCATGTGTTTCTCTGTGGAGTGGGTGCCTGGATACTTGCTTGGTTCAATCTGCAACAGACTGTTTCTTCTGCTCTGACTTTTCCATCTCTTGTTGTTATTGTGAGGTTTCAAAGTACTGAGATCCTTGCAGCAGACTCTTCCTCCATTTGGGTTGGTCCCGGACAATTGTCTCCCTTGAATTAATGTTGATGCTGCATTTTTTCAAGTTGGCCTCAAGGACTCCTCATGTAGGTGTCACAACCCAAGGGTGTGATTTTTGTTTTTGTGTGTGCTTTGGCACCACTGAATTATTTTCCCGCCAAATTGTAGCTTTCTTTGCAGTGTGCATTTCTTCTTTGCAGCACAGAAATGCTCGTTGCAAAGAGTTCCCGCCATTTGTATTCTAATTCGAGCCCCATTATTGGCTTGCGTGAAATTATTCACACGTGGCGGCTAGTGATTGGCTTGCTAGCCGTATAAAAAGTTTGAGTGGTTTCCACCCAAGTTGGAGGACTCCACAAACACCAGGAGGAGGAGACTTCACGCTGTGTGAAGATCTCTAAGCGCTGCGGAGTCTATTGGACCCAGCGCATTTCAAGCAGGCAACAGGGGTCTGATCAGCCTCTAGCCTCTCCCCGTCGCCGTTCGCAATCCTCGACGTATCCCTCTCCCTGCGCGCAAAAGTTCCACGGAGCCTAGCAAACTTTGTGTGAGTAAATAAAAGGACCCACGGAGCCTCAACAACTCCGTGGGAGAGACCCGAGCTTGTCGTAGTCCTCAAACGAGGATTTAATCAGAGCTGTGCCTGGGAAACTGTCCAGCCTACACCGCAACCATCTTCGGTGTAAGTAAACAATCTTGAATCAACCATTACGTGTCCATGCCTAATTCTAGCGTGTCGCCTGTTCTCTCCGATCCAGCATGCCCGGGCTGCTGGCCACAGCCCGCGCAGAGTGAAAAAGGGCCCGGATCGCTCCCGGCCCGCACAGTAGGCAGGGAAATAAAGTCAAAATATCCAACCTATACCAGGTCTTCAACCAACTCACATATGAAAGGTTTTAATAGGAGTTGTACTTGTGGACCAGACACACACTGCAACCCTTGTATCATCATCTCTGGACTAGATGTTCTGCAAGATAATTTTTAGTCAACCCACAGCTTACTGGGCTCACTAGAGGAGGACCTGAATGAAGTTTCTATGGCTCATGTTATGCAGAATATTAGCCTAAATGATCTAATTATCTATTCCAGGCTAGGAAAAAAAAACAAACATCAAAACAAAGAACTGCACAATGAATTATATTTTATATTTTTCTATGTTTTCATGTTGCCCCATTGTATTCAATTTATTACTCCTCAATGATTTGCTGTGCCCCTCTGAAAGGAATCAATTTGTCCAAAGAAATAAATAACCCTCTGGTTAGATCTATACTCTAGTGGCAGCTTACCCCACCTGGGATGTTCCCAAGCACAAGACACCCACCTGCTCTCATTCTTGCTCATCTGCTCCAAACTCAGAAGCATACTGGTAAAGCCACTCCAGAGGCAAGCCAGCTGCTCTCAATCACCCTGGAGACTGAAGTTTTAAGAGCAGCTCTTGGAGATGACTAGAACATTCTTTCTGGTCATGGAGTTCCTTGGGGCTGTCTCAGCCAGGGCATATCAATGCTGTCGTGTACATACATAGCACATTTCAATAGCATGTTAGGCCAGTGTCAGAAAAAAGAAACATGCTTAGAGGGTATGCTCAATGTTTTAATAAAGACAGATGCTTCATGAAATTTAGCAGCCCTTGGATGCACAATAAGTATGGAAGTTAACACATTAAATAAAATTTGCTTTGGAATAAAGGGACAATCCACATAGTATGCATTTCACATAGGTTTCCTATTGTGCCATGCAGTGAAGCGCCTCCCTCCCCCTGCCCAATATAATGTTGCTTGTTTCAAAATGCCAGGAAGTCAAACTGAAATCAAAGAATTTCTGAGCTGCTTACAAAACCTCTGTGTACTCATTCAGCAGTATTTGCCACCAGAGATGATTTTAAAGCATGTAACCCTTGACCAATCAGTGGTCAGGTGCAATAGGTGATGCACACCTCCTAAAAAAGCATAGCCTGCTTTGCAAGCAAAATAAATGGATGAGTTTGTGACTGGATGGGAAATCCTTTTACACAGAGTCCTGGCTCATCTCTGCACTGCACGCCCAATGAAATTCCACCTCAATAAACTCAGAGAGCATTTAGATAATTTATAACAGAAAATGCCCCCCTCAGGCAATATTATAGTATCTAGTTCATTCCTGAAATTCATTTTTCAAGCTCTCAACAGTGTCCTGATCACAGAATGTAGCAATGCATCAGCATCTGTGTAAAATGACAGAAAATTATTCCCCAGCCAACCTCAGGGAAAAAAGGTGAAATAAGGTTAAAAGGTGTGGCTGGAAAATGACAAATATTTAGATCTGCCAAAGGAAACTGAGGCCAAGACTCTGGCCTTCACACACTCCAAAATGCAAAAATGAAAAGAGCAACTATAATATTAATAATTAAAATTAAATTAAAAAGTGGTGCAAGTTAGGGCCAAGGGAGTGTTTTTAGTTTATAAATTTTTTATTGTTTTTGATATATTAGTCTGAGAATGCTGTGAATACAGAAGCAAGTATTTATATAAAATAGTATGTACTAAGATTTACTAGTTGTGATGCATTACACAAACTGTTATAAATTGTAGAATTAATATAATAATGTATTAAAAGAGTGAATAAGTTACTGGGAATACATTTAAATAACTTGTGTAAAAAAAGAGCCCACATTAATTAAAGAATATTGTCCTGGTACCATATTCTCATTTCATCTTGACTTCAGCATGTACTCTGAACATACACTACCATAACTAAAAAGATATCCTGGCCATGGATGCCTAGCAATTCTGAATAACTCTGAATTGTTCAGGCAAGTACAACTAAAGACTATTTTGAGGAACCAAGCACTATTTTCAGGAGTTCAAAAAGGACTTTCTATTCTACCTGAGAGAACAATGGAACAAAATGTGTTTGGAAAACTCCCTCATTATATAGATTTGCCTCTTAATGCATACTGCTGTCTCTAGTCTAAGGCCCATAGAACATGTTTAATTTATAGTATAATTTGTGTCTTAATTGTGCCATACACAGCAACATGACACATGCTCATAGAAATTATGGCAACATAAAATGGCAAACCAGCCACAAAAATGTTCTACATTTTTATACGGTTCCATAAATTGAATGTGTGTCATGTCCTAAAGGGTAGCACGTAGTAGCTAATGTGACTGTACAGGACCATATTGTAGTACTTACCCATTGGCCTGAGCTAGGGGCAATGCAGAGCTACATACAGCCCCCAGGGGCACTCTTAAGAAAGAGAATCCCTTCCTGAATTGAATCTTTTCCTAGCAGCTTAATGTACAGGCTCAAGTAACTTCCCTGACCTCTTCCAGGGAGCCATTAGAAGGAACAGTTCTTATGCTCATCTGAGCTCAACAGTCGTCATTTTGAATGGCCCTCATGCAGAGGTCAAGCATGTTCCTTTACAGCCATCTGAGGAACAGCCAGCTCAGCTGTCAGAGAGAAGTGAAGTCTAGTGGCTACAACAGACATTCAGGAGGTACTTGTCTAGCTCTAACCTCAGAGATTACCCTGTGGCTTTAGACAAGCAGCATTATCCTCACCACATCCCCCTTGCCTATGATAAAACTGTAAATAGAGCTAGTTTAGGGTATAGCCCTACAAACACTTTCTTCCACTACCAGTCTCCCTGAGGTTAGTGGAGCTATGCATGATAAAGCATGTACTATGCCCAATAGAAAGAGTTTGCAGGGTATACCCCCTTCCCTACTTTATAGAGATCTGAATGAAATTAGCTATGGTAAAGTTTTTTGAAAATGGAAAGCAGCATAAAAGCACTGCAATGCATTAACATTTACATTTGCATATTAATGTCTTGTGCATTTCTCTAAAATGGATATAGGGGATCATAGGATCATAGAAAAGTAGGGATGGAAGGGTCCTTATAAGGTCATCTAATCCAGCCCCCTGTTCAAGGAAGGATCATCCCCAAATAAACTCTCTCAGCCAAGTGTCTATCTAATCTGCTTTGAAATTTTCCAGGGACAGAGATTCCACAACTTCTCTAGGTAGCCTGTTCCAATGCCTGACCACCCTCATAGTCAGAAAGGTTTTCTTAATTTTTAACCTAAATTTCACTTGCTTGGGCGCATACACACATGTAAGCACATGCGTTTGCAGCAGCTCAAATAGAAGCGGTGCTAATTTGAGCCAGGGATTTTTGCCTCAGCGTACGTGATTGGACATGCACTTTGTTGTGGAGCAAATTGTGCCACTTGGGGCAAAATAACTCTGCCTGGCTCCTCCCGGACCTGCAGCCAGGGGGAGCTAGAGCCTGGGGCCAGCACCCGTGCTGTCCCCAGCAGTACAAAAAGCTGCCCTGGCAAGTAGCTCAGGGCTACTCACTCTCAGGAGCTTCTGAGGCCCAGACAATTGGTACCTGGGGACACTCCCCCTTGTGCCAGCTGGACTGCTGAAGCAGCCCTGAGAGTTCCCTGCCCCCTCTACCCACTGCAGCAGTCTGGCAGTGGGGGCTGCAGCCTGGCGGTGCCCTGCTGTGCCCCTGCCAGATCCATATGGGGACTGCAGAGCCAGTAGAGGCATCTGCCCCTCTGGGCCAGCTGTGAGTGGGCTGTGGCTGCAGAGTTGGCCTCTGTGTGACACTACTGCCATGTGTGCCCCCAGCTTTCGCCCAGAAGATGTTCTGGGTGTGGTGACCTGCTTTGTACTATGAAAGCATGTCCTCCTCGACCCATTTGGCCAGGAGGAGAGCCAGAGCCAGCTATGTCCAAGGTACCAGCTTTGAGCAAGCAGGGTCCTGCCACTGGCCTCCTTAGCAGGAATTCTGGTGTTCCCTATTGAAAAACTGAAAAATCCCTGATAAAAAAATCCCAAAGTGACTCTGTAAAATACCCCAAAATCCACATTCCTCCAAAATTAAAACAAAAGACCACTATAAAGAAAGAGAGAGAGTGAGACAGAGACAGCGATCAGTTGGGCAATGTTTTATTGATATATCTACAGCATTATATATCTACAGGACCTCCATCTAACTCAGGAGGTGCACAGCCCCACCAGGGAAGACCTCTTGTTAGATCTGGTGCTGGCCACAGGCGATGACCTCGTGGGGGGGGGGGGTCGGGTGGCGCGCCCAGCGGG
>NW_005842329.1:1188026-1189040 GCF_000455745.1 Alligator sinensis | reverse complement strand
ACAGCGATCATCGCCTGCTGGAATTCACCATCCAGTGCAAGGTGGCAAAAGACAGCAGCAAGGCAGCAGCCCTGGACTTCAGGAGGGTGGATTTCAATGAGGTAAGAAGAATAGTTGAGGAAGTACTGAGGTCCCAGAGGGGAGGGGAGTTGGGTGTCCAAGAGGAGTGGTCGATCCTTAAGGAGACAATCCTCCATGCCCAAAGGGAGGTAATCCCAACAAGGGTCAAAGGAGGCAAGAGGGCACAAAAGCTCTCATGGCTCACCAAAAGCATACAGGTACATCTCCGGGCTAAAAGGGAGGCGTACACCCAATGGAAGGGAGGGGCCATCACCAGGGAAGACTATACTTCGGTAGCTCAGGGCTGCAGAGGGGCAGTCAGAAAGGCAAAGGCGGAGATGGAACTGGGACTAGCTACCCAGATTAAGGACAACAAGAAGTCCTTTTTTAAATAAATAGGGGGCAAAAAGAAGGTACCCAGTAACTTGGGGCCTCTGCAAGACATGCTAGAAAATTTGGTTGTCGCACCAGACGACAAGGCTAACCTATTTAATGATTTCTTTGCCTCCATTTTCCTCAACAGGGACCAGATCAGCCCATCTGCCAGGACGCCCGCAGGACCCGGGGGAGGTGCACCCAGGCCTAGGGTCAGTGAGGATCTAGTCAGGGAACTTCTGGAGGGACTGGACATATTTAAATCAGCTGGTCCTGATGACCTCCACCCCAGAGTGCTGAGGGAATTAGCAGAGGTCATTGCGGGACCCCTAGCATGGCTTTACAAGCACTCGTGGTGCTCTGGTGTGGTGCCAGAGGACTGGAAAAGGGCCAATGTGGTTCCCATTTTCAAAAAAGGGAGGAAGGAGGACCCAGGAAACTATAAGCCAGTTACTCTTACCTCGATCCTGGGTAAGCTTTTTGAGAGAATTATCCTGGTGCATGTCCATGAGGGGCCAGTAGGGGAGGTTATGATTAGGGGCAATCAACATGGGTTCATTAGAGGCAGGTCCTGTCAGA
>NW_005842329.1:1186131-1186903 GCF_000455745.1 Alligator sinensis | reverse complement strand
TGCCCCCAGTGCTCTTTCCTGCCATGGCTGGGGGTCGGACTTGATGATCTGTCAAGGTCCCTTCCGACCCTACAAACTATGAAACTATGAAAGCAATGTGGAAACTACCAGTGTCTCTATCATCATATAAAGTGAACTTTAAATACATGTATTCATGAATTCATGAAACATGAATATATATTTTGCTGCCCTCTCACAGGGGCTATGACCCCCACACAGGGTTTATGGCCTCCCAACAGGAGTACAGTCCCTGCAGTGGCTATCCCACCCCCTGCAAGGCCCACATGCCCAAACCCAGCCCCCTCCATTGCTGCCTCACCTGGCTCCATCCCCCGCCAGCTCCTGCAGCCCCCCCAATGGCTACCCCACCCAGCCCCACCCCCCAGATTCCCCAATGGCTGCCCCGCCTGGCTCAACTTGCACCCCCAGGTCCCCAAGGCTGCCCCTCCAACCTCAGGCACTGTCATTTAAAAAAAAATGGGAAAAAAAGGGAAAAAAAGCCTCTACTTACCCTAGAAGCTGTGGGGGCTCCAGGGCCTCCTGCCAGAACCCCCCAGGGAAGCACAGGGCAGCGGGGGGCAAGAGGGCCTGGACTGGGGCTGCTCCTCTGCCCTGCACTGTGTGGGCGGGTCCCCAGTGATCCTGATGGGCTTTGTTTTTTAATGTTGGGATGCTGGGGTTGGGGGGGCAGGGATCAGAGGGGTCTGGGAGGCAGGCAAGGGGTGGGTTCCAGGGGGCAGGTGGGGGATGGGACTGGGCAGGAAAGGGATTG
>NW_005842329.1:1153943-1185862 GCF_000455745.1 Alligator sinensis | reverse complement strand
GGGGGGGCAGGCGGGGAATGGGGTGGGGTGGGGTTGTGCAGGGCAGGGCAGAATGGGCGGGTAGCTTGGGGAGTGGACAGGGCCAGCAGGGATGCCCCCCATAGTCCCATCCCCCCTCCTTCAGCCCCCCGACCACTTATTTACCAGCACTGGAGCCCCAGCATGCTTCAGCAACAGGGCGAGGGGCCAACCACACAGACGCTCTGGCAGCCAGGGCATGTCTGTGGCGGACCCAGCCTCCGTTTGCCTCAGGACATGGTCCGGGACCTTGCACTGCCCCACTTTTATAACTCCATTTTTTTTAGACCCCTGGATATCCAGTGGTCTAATTTTCTCCCCACACTGCAAACTTGCAGCACGGGAACATTTTTTCATTCCCGCACATGCCTCTCGCCCCTTCTCAAAGGGTTTTGAGACAGGACAAGAGGCACATGTGTGCTCATCTGGACGTGCCCCTTGAGTCCATTGCTTCTAGTCCTGTCCCCTACAGTCACAGAGAAATTCCCACTCCATCCTCTATAATCCCCCTTCAGGTATTTGAAGACTGTTATCAAATTCCCCCTCAGTCAATTTAATATTGCCTAATAACCTGAAATATCATGCCATTAAGCAAGCAAAGATGCAGGTACTGTTTATTCCACAACCTTATGAACTATTTGGTGTATATGTCTGCAATAAGTGCCCACCCTTGTCCTGCATTCTCATCTGTGTAATAAAATTGATGTTCTCCCACTGAAGTCAACAGGACTTAGTGCAAGCAGAATGCCAAACTTCACTGACTTTGGTCCAACCATGCAGGTCACAATTCAGGTCAGAATCAGAGCCATAAGTTTACAGCATTTTTATAATGACATAACTTAATTTCCAGTAAACAACAACTAAAATTATTTTATTCCACAAGGGTGATTAGGCACTGTGTTCTGGTACATGCTTTGCTGCTCCTGTGAGCAGTGCAGACATATGTGAACACCATACACAGGCAATTTCTTGTGGCCAAGATCACAGTATATGGTGGCCCAGTGAGAGGGCTAGAGACAGGCTTCTTTTCTGGATGTTCATACAATGCCTAATAAGGCCTCCCTCCCAGCTCTCTCACGAGCACCAGAGAGAGAGACCCTGCCTGGAAGCTGAATGCCTCTCACTCTTTGCATAGGGCTGCATGTCTATCTATATTCTTCTTCTTAGTTCTGACACTTGAAATGCAGAAGTTTCAAAAACTGTAGATGAAAGACTTCTAAAGTTTTAGATGAAAGCAAATGCAGATTTAGAAATGGGATTGTAATGGGACTATCAACAGGGCACAGACTAATGCTTCTTACTCCTTAGAGTGTTTCTCAACCATCTTAAATTTGTATGGACACTATACCTTGATTCCAATTTCTCAATCACTCAAAAGACACAACCCTAACTCTAATCTTATTATTCCTTATAGGTATGAATAATGCACTCTACTCTTTTAAAGTGAAAGTATACTGCTGTTAAGGTAGCTTCATCTCTGAGGTCAGAAGCCAGGTTATATTTTTGCAGTATGATTTTTCAGGAATTGTGGGTGGTTGTACATTATACATTGGAAATGAGATGGAGTTTGTTGTGGAGGTGAAAAATCGTCCACACCAGGTATTGTAATTTTGGGAAGGCAAGTGGGCAGAGGTTAGTGGGAATGCTAATGTTGGTATAACTGAAAATATCTCCTCCCACCCCCTTCTTTTAAATTCACAGATAGGAAATACATCAAAGCAATCTTAACTTTAAGTCTTTTTTTTTCTTTTCCCGAAGTGGAATGGCCAAGGAAAGTTTTGGGTAAGTTAAGAATTCTTTACAATAAATGATTGCAAGTTCAGACTTATTCAGAATTGTAATAGTAAAGAACACAATTTTGACATGTACAAATGCTCCGTTTATTATCCCCTGGACAGCATATGAGTAGAAAAGTTGACACTGGTTCTCCAGTGACATTTCAGGATGGAAGGATACCATGTAGCCAATTAAGCCTAGCATTTGTACCCCGTAGTGTTTTTACCCTCAAGTGCTTTTATAACACTCTTTAAAATATGTTCACAGCTGCCGTTTATTTGTACCATTAGTAATTTTTTCTATCCTTAGTATACAAAAATGTCCCTAAATTTCCTTCATGGCTGGTACTTTCTAAGGCTATGTGAATATTTCGTATGACTTTGCACTGCAAATTACACAAAATCCCATTTGGAATTTTCAAATCTATTCCATTTACCTTACTTTATTAATTTATTTACTTATTTTTACATATTTTAAATCATCTGTACTACTTGCCAGCCCACTCTATATTTTTACTCGTCCTTTGGATTCAGGCTTGCTCCTTTTTGACATTGGCTATGGCTAGTCACTTTTCCCACTCTGCTAGATGTTCCCATTTCCAGCCCACTGATGTCTCAAATGATTCTGAACAGGACGTGATGCAGTTCTGACTTCTAGGCTATTTCTCTTGCTGCTTTCCTCCCTACTCCACCTTGTGCCCACCTGGCCTCGAACATCCGGTCACATGCGACTCTGGCCCAGATGGCTGGTGGTGTTTGCCCTACCGTCCCCTGTGGACTGTCAAGAAGGTGTTTAACCCCAGTGTGGTCTTCCCCAATCTTTCCTGCCATGACTGTGAATATTCTTTCAGTGGAGGGTCCGGCCACTTGGGGTCTCCTGGCGGCGGAACATTTATCCAGTGGTCTTCTGCGAGGCTCCACCTCCCCTGTACCTCGCCCTTACACCAAGCCTTGATGGGTTACTCTTGTCGTCACGGCCAAGCTCCCAACCGTTGAGCCCCTGATTGCTTCCGTTGGGGGTGACCCTCCCTGCTAAAGCTAAGTAGCCTGAGGTATCCTTGCCAGATTGCAAGCCTGCCACCTTTTCCCTAAGGCTAGCAATCCAACCCAGGTCTTAAGCAACAATAAAGATTCAAAAGAGCTCTACCCCTCAGTCCCTCCAAAAGGGGGAAACATAAAACATAAAGAAACCCACTATTACATTCTGAGGAACCCAACTGTTCCCTTGCCGGACCCCCTCTGCCTAGTTGCCGACCACCCGCCCTTCAGCACTTTGGGTCTGGGTTAGGCCCTGTATGTAGCTGGGGTAGCCTGTGGACTCCTCCATGGCTCTTCTCCCCCATCACCCAGCCTTTTCCTTCTTTGGACCACCTGTAGTCCTCCAGTAGACACCTGTCCCTCCATTGCTTGCAGGATTGGCACCCCGCCGCTGGTGGCCATGCTTTGCAGCCCCTCGCAGTGCCCTTGCCTCCTGTCTCCCACCTGGTACACCTCTTTGGCTTTCCTGGTGCCCTCGATAGTCCCACCTGGTCTGGCGTGGGGAGTTGTATTGGCCTCTCCAGCCCCTCTGTTGAAGCCACTGGCACTGGGGTCTTTCTGTGCCCCTTTGCTCCTATGCCTGCATTCCCAGTCGTTGGGAGCCACCTCTGGCTCTTGACTCCTCTCGCTGCAGCCAGCAGTCTCTGGCTTGCAGCTCATGCTGGAGGGTTCTTCCCCACTGGAGGAAGCAGCCTCCGACTCTTCTCGCTCCCGTAGGAGCTTTGGAGAGGCACTTCCTGCTGGTGCTCTTGCCGGCACCAATCTCCCTCTCCCCTCATCTTCACCAGTGGTCTGTTTTATTCCCGCTGGCCGGTGATTGCCGATGACATCACCAGCCAGCCACAGCTGTATAAAGGCACGGCTTATGATCTGCGCGGGTCTTACTTCAGGTTCCTGTTTCACCACGGGTCTTGCTGTGGGTAAGTGTTTCCCTTTACCCTCGACTTTTCCTTCTTTTTTGTCTGTGGGTTCCTGTCCCCGGGGTTTCCCCTTTGTATTTTGTGGTCCTCCCTCCTGCTTTTCCCTGTGACACACCTAAAAGAACATAACATCTCCCCAGCTTCATAAAGACCATTTTTATAAAACTTTGTTTTACACTAATATAGTTATAAGCATTTCCCTATACTATCAATGTGCTTTACATTCATTGATGGAGTTAGCTACTTCAGAAGTGTGTTTCAATGATAAACACCACTATCCTTATTTTCAGGTAGAAAAAAATCCAACAACATGAGATTAAGCCCAAATTTTTCACAAATAGCCAACCTGGAATGCTTAATCTGAGAAACAGAGCTCAAATTTCAGAGCTACTCAACACCCACTGATCCCACTGACTCCAATCTAAGACATGTGGCTATTGTGTATTTCAGAAACAATGGACCCCAAGTGGTCACTTTTGAAAAGACTGGCTCCAATGACCGTCTCAAATTCCCTTTCCTTCAAAGGAGTTTGTGGACAACTCAGGATTAGAACCCAGAGCTCATGATTCCAAACCCCCTGTCTTCAAGGTAAGATCCTCTTTACTTTTACCTCAATAAGTTGATTACTAGGGCTGGCTGGAAAATGAGAATTCAGTTCTGTGAAAAATATCAAGATTTTGAAAACTGTTTCTGTTCTACATCAGGGAAGAAAAAAAAAGAATATTGTTCAATATTATCTATGAGAAAATGAGCAAGGGACCCTCCCAGTCCTACAATAGCCAATAGCCTGTAACTTAAGGTACTATGAATGTGGTACTCCAAAACTCTAACAGGGACTTGAACTGATCCCATATAAATGATCTGACCAATAGGTCTTTCAAATAAGTAGAGCTGTTCTCTCTTGAACGACTAATTTAATTTTCATTGGGTAAAGATGGGAGGGCAGGGAGGAAGGGGAATTGGGTCTATAGTTTAAATGAGGGAGATTTAGAGCAGGGACTTGAAGCAGAGCTATTGGCTATTTTAGGGCTATCTTACTTTTGTCTTGATGAGAAATTCCATCCTGGACCTGAGAACCCTTCCAAATTAAAATGCTATTGAAACAGACATTTCCATGAGAGTTCTGCTTCTTATTAATTTGGGTTTTTTTCAGAAATACCAAAGAAACCCCTTTTAATTACTAAGACATTTCTACTTATTGCCAAAATACACAGTAACCTAACTAGTTAATTCTCCTTTTAAAGTTGATGTAATATGGGAATAGTTATGGTCACTCAATAAGCTGACTTCCTTAAGCCAGATGTAAGAAGCCATATGACACAAAATCTTATGTAGCCAGCCGCTAACCATTGGAAGCATTTGTTCAAGGAAGAAAGAAGATTAGTCTAAATAAATGTTTTCTAAGAGCTTTATAGAAGTTATGCAACAGATACAGCGCAAGCTGATATTCAAAGGTATTTTATGGAAAAAAACTGAGGAGCTATGTACATTGCCATCTCTCTTTCATAGGAAGTTGTTTTACCTATAAGGGCACAATTCAGAAATTGCATGCGTCTCCAAATCCAGTCAATCAGCAAGATCAATTTGCTGACAGTAACTTGATCTTGTAGAGATATTAAATTAACTGATAGTTGTCACAGTCCAACTGTTCAGGCTAAGTTTCCCATTGTGGGTACACATCTTATGCTACATCCATGTGATTCTTGGTTAAGACTAATCCCCACTCTCCCATATCTTCACATTCATTTCTATATATGCTCTGACTCCAAGCTCAACTGCACTCTGGGTAACAGTTTAATCTATCCAAGATACCCTACATTTCTTAACATACTTTAACTAGGCAAATATCAAGATTATACATAGGTCTGGGAAAAATAGGACACCCACTTGTGACCAATTACCTACTCAGAGGCCTCACCATCCTTGGTCATTCTTCGGGTTTTGGTTAAAGATCAAAATACCCCTTCAGGCTACCATCCACTTGCCTAGAAAAACTGGGGGTTTTTACAGTGTTGACTACACTTATTGGCATACCCCTTGTATTGCTAGGACAAAGTTATTCAGTTTTGGGTTTCACATTTTGTCAACATTGTGTGTTAACACATCTTGAAACTTTAGTCCAGGGCTGAGGCAAAAAAACAAAATAGGAAAGTCCTGTATCATATTACAATCAAAAACCAGTGTTCACAAAATAAAATGGAACCTTTATTTTTCATGGAGATGCGTATAGATATAACTAAGTTGCTATGGCAGATTCTATTTCCAGGGGAAACAAGTTTATATCAGAAAAAAAAAATCAAACAAGCACTGAATAGAATGCTCGATTGGCAGAGAAGCTAAAGCAAACTTTTACTTTTATCACTTGTCAGACTCAGGTGTGGTCAGGGGTAGAGTAGTACTAGTTACATCAGGCTCCCTCAGCTTGGGTGGTCTGTGCATGCTATATGCACTTATCAATGGCTCTACCAATCCACGCTCCAACAAGGCCTGCATCACTACAGCTGACCTAAAGACACAACAGGAATCACAGGGCATGGCTACAGCAAGCTGCTTGAAGCTGAATCAGGTTTTGGGTGGGCTCCCAGTGGAGGCCCCCAATTATAGTGATTAAAAAATACCCTTGATCTTGCTTGCACCATCCATTGCTGAATGTGGTTTAGCCTCACCTCTAAGCTTTCAGTCTCTAAGGATCTCATGGACATAAATCAGTTCTGCCAGTTCAGCAGCCTCTTCAGTAACCTTTGATGGCACTTTCATGACACCCTTTTTATAAACTATTCTAAACATAGCACATCTCATTATCCTCACGGGATTGGTGCTCAGCATGTTTATCCAGTTACCAATGCTAAATTCAGAAAACTCACTGGACTTACCTATTGGGAGACTATATTCTTGAGACTCTCTTATATCATGCCTGGCTCTACAGGTCTGATATTATTCCCAGTTAACTCAATAACAAAAGTTTCTCATATATATGAGAACAGCATAGATAGTTTCCTTCAAGCTAGAGCACTAAGAGAGCAGAAGGGAGAGTTTCCCCACCATTTAGTGAGGTGCTGAATTGGGCCCAGGCTGTTGGCTGCCTCACTTCTGCTACCAGTAAGCCAGCAAGATTGGCCAGAACAATACACAATGAAGAAACAGTATTATCATCAATTGCGACTCCTGGTTGATGAACCTACCTCTTCCACATTATTGCTGTCCACTGTGATAGCTGCATTTTGATCAATCTCACAAGTTAGCACCAGAGAGAACATTTACATATGGTGCAGAAAGCCAGGGGATAGAGTACTGAACATTTCTGCAAGAGATAAGAAAAAGAGCTTCAGTCAGTTGCCAAGAAGCAGCAGCACTCTACTTAGCTCCCTCCATCCCTTGTTCAGCCATGTGTGTGGAGAGATGCCAGCTTGGGCGGAGTGGGAGAATGACATTACAAGGGTAATCAGGGAAGAGGGCGAAAAAGCTGTAGGGACAGTTATCCTTGCTTAAAATTGAAAAGCCCAAGATTTTCACTGCAACAGGCACTCAGGTCCTTTGCTCCAGGCTTTCTTTTTGCACATTTTTATTGCAGACCAAGGTGGAATTCAGAACTGTCTTTATGGATTTCCCATTCCTGTTTTCATCTTTACTTATGCAGCACTCAAGGTCCCAGTATGGCCAGCTTTCTGGGCTGCAATGATATGCAAAGTCAATGGGAACTCTGCCTGTGCAACTGACAACCTGATGACACTTTTGATATTTGAGAGCAGGCCTGAGGACATCAGAAATTTACCCAGAGGCTGGATAGATAGCATCTCAACCAATAAATATAAAAGTTATTTAGCCATATCTTATTTTTTTTTAACATGACAGCACTGTCATCTCACACTTCGACCCCAAGACAGGGAACCCAGGATCACAGGAACATTGATCCAAGCTCCAATGATATTTTTGTAGTTCTCAGGGAGGTAAGAAATGTAGTATGTGTTTCAAGATGGAAAAGCTTCACATGTCTGGTAGTGACATGCTTGCTGAAATACAAGCTAGCTCATTGAATGATCTTGTCTGAGAGCTAAGTCATATCAACCATTCATTTTAGGGTCTAGGTCAAAACTACACTCCTTGGTTCAAAGCCCCACATGAAATCTCAACAACTCACTTCAAGAGACCTTAGCTCTCCCTCAGATTTCCTCTGCTAATCTGAAAGAAGATTTTTTTTTTCTAACCGTTCATTCAATTTTGCAAAAGACATGGCAAGAGCCTTCTCTTCTTCAGGACCTGCCATCTCCAAATGGCTTTCTACAGCTCTCTGTCTCATTAATTGCCCATCTCTTTTCAGTTCTTATCTTCTCTCCCATTCCTTTAGCCTTCCTGTTTCTCTCTTCCTCTGCTATTATTATTTCACTGTGCAAGAGCAGCATACAGGTTTGTACAGAAATGCTTGCAAACAGGGTATATGAAAGATGCTAAGCTGGAGCTTTTCTTGAGTGTGGAATGAGTAATGGTTGCAGGATCATAATTTTAATATAAAATCCCCACTGCCTAAGGTGGTCACACTGAGCTAATGCTATATGTTTTTGATATGAAGCGAATGGTTAAACCATGCAGCACATCTCAAACATTAACCAGGCACTCAGAATTCCCTCAAATGAATGGAAGGCACACTTCTGCTCAAGGAGGTACAAACCACTGACTGACTGACTGTCCAAGAGCATGTAACAATCTGTGCCTCTGTAAGAAAATTAGTCTGCAATGAGGTCTGACCATCTTAGTCTGCTCAAACTAGGTGTCACACTTAACCCAGTGTAAACAATACCTTTGGTATTGAAATCTATGAAGTTGGCAGATGGCTAAAGCTAACTGCCCTGAATAAATGGTTGTCCACATCAGCAGTGACCCATTTTAAGTGGTGGGTACTCTCTCCCTTCCTTGTTTCTCCTTGATCCTGCTTTTCACCCATTTCACAAACCAACCTCTTTTGTGACAGTGTGACAGAAGGCCATCTCGAGGCCAGTCCTATCATTAGCCTGCCCACCTGTCTAGTGCAGTCCGCCTACTTGACTCTCCTGCCACACCTTTGTTGGAATTAAATAGTTGGTGATAGGTGGGAGGCTGCCCATTTCTTGCCCCAAATGTCAAAGGCATAATTCACGGCTTTGAACCACCTCAGCACTGTGTCCCATGTCTCTCAGATGGCATCACATACTGGTGACAATTATCTTGGTCCCTTACCAGGCTGAACTCAGTCCTGTGCTAAACCTCTCTCATACTGCCTCTAGCAGGGCCATATTCACTCTGCCCCTTTTTTGGGCCTCAGTTATTCTCGTCCTACCATGGGCCTCAATGCCCTACTCTATACAGCTCTTCAGGCTTCATCTCTTGCACTCTTGGTCCTGGCCCCTCACACACCTTCAGGCCACCCAATTCAGGCCCTACTCAATAATGGGGTGTCATGCCTACTGTCCTACACTCTGGGCTAACTTAAGCCTCTGGCCCTTTCTGGCCTCAGGCTTTTCAAATCTGGCCTACATGGGCCATGTGACCATCTAATCAGGCAAGGCTACACCTGCCAGCTGCTCCACAGCTTGCTCAAGCCCCTGAAAGTGGCAGGCACAACCTGTGCTCTGCCACACACAGTTTCCTGATACCTCATTGTTAATGGAAGTTATGGCACATATGTTGTGCCATATGTTTCACTCCTCAGACCTGATGAAGAATGTCTTGTATTTGGAAGACTGTCGAACTCTATCCCAGCTATGTAGTTGGTCCTATAAAAAGTATCACCCTTGCCTCTCTCATTGTTAATGAAATTGTCTTACCCAGAGCTACAGATTGTCTTTTCTACACAGAACCCAAGCCTAATGCAAAGAGTCTTTACTTGAGTACCTCTTGGAGCTTGGGAGGAACAAAACTAGAATGGAGGCAGTCCATTTAAATGCCTTGGAAGTCAGGGCGGGTAGAGAGTGCTCAAAGCTTAGGGTAGGTCTCTGACTACCCACCAAAATCTTCCAGGACAACAGGAGAAGAATTCCATAAGATCACCACAGAATTTGAAAAATGTCTTTCCCCATAGTTACATGCAGCCACCACATTCTCTGAGGGATAGAGCCCATTAAGACCTCTGAGATTTCTAGCTATGAAAACGTTGTTGAGAACTAGAATCTATTCTCTTCAGTAAACTGAAATCTAGCAACACTGCTATTCTTCATATATATCCCTCTTATCTGAGTAACTAGTTCAATTGTCAAAAGGCTCTAACAACAACTTGTGAGCTGATAAAAATCATACTGAAAATGCAATTCTTTTTTTCCCCTGCTACCTAGATGTAGTAACACTAATACTGGCATCAATTGTGATTTTCATGTTGTCAGTTGTTGGTATAAGGCCAATAAATATAGCCACTTATTGTATTGTTTTAGCTAGAGTTGCTTTGCAAACTGCAGAAGAGAACAAGAATTAAGGTGCTAAAATTAGTTTGCACTGCAGTAGTAACAAATTAAAAATGGCATACTGTTACACCAAGCAGTGTACAGTTCTGCCAATTGATTTATGAGGTCAGGAGTAAAAGAATTTATCACCTGGCATTATCTCTGCCCAGATTTAATGCCTGCTCTGTCATCGATGCACAAAAAAATTATAGGAGTAGAGAAAGGTCTTTTCCAAAGACAAGGGCTGTTTACAAAGGAGTATTACTTTCTGAGACACCTTAATAAAATAACAGCCTTGCTGGCCTAAAACTTGCAGCACACTGAACAATCTTTATGGTGGTGACTCTTGGCTCCAGACAAATATTTTTAAATTCGTTGTCAAATGACGAGGACTGTCATGTCACCTCCAGGCGTGAGGAACATATTAAGCTCTGAACTGTCTGGTCTCTTCGGTCTCTGGGTAAAACAGAATTAATGTTAGATTGAGATCTTTTTTTTTTTTTTTTTTTCTTTTTTCTGGAGTTCAGAAGAACATGTTCACCATTACCTCAAAGTCCCCTATGAAAAACAAAGGCTCAGAAAGGACAAAGAATGGCTTTGGGCCCAAGGTAGGATGATAGATGAGAAAAGGGATAGGAGAAGCATGCTTCTGATACATTAAGAGAACTCATCTTTTAAAAGGAAGGGTAATCAAACTATTAGATATAATTTATATCAAACAGTTGCCAGCTTTTCCTTTAGAGGTGACTGTATTTCAATCATACAGGAATATATCCCTCTACAATTTGTTTAATGCTTTGAAATCTTTCTGGATGAAAAGTTTGATTATAAACAGAAGGCTTTCTTATGAAAGTATCCATTTGCAGTGAAATATGAATAAGAATAAAATAGGGAGACTTTAATGAGTTCAATCAAGTTTATTAGCTCCTGGCTTTATTCTAATCTTTGTCCTAAGAGTGATTTGGGCATTTTCCACAGCCATTGCAGGCAGGCATTCAAAATGGAACAAGTTGCACCTCTTGATCCTATGATGGATTGTATTTCTGCTCCATCTACAGATGAGGGTCCATGGATTTAATTGCTGGGAAATGTCAGGTAAGTTCACTTAAAGAATAGGGACAGTAGGAGTTCTAGAGACTGAGTAGAGTCCTGGAGAAAGGTTTTTTATAAGTTCCATTTTATAGCAACTCCGAATAGAGATGGGCCTAACCAGATCAAAAACCCCAAATTAGCACACAAATTAGATGGTCAGTTCCATGCATGCCTTTACATCCCATTGATTTAAGCATGTGCTTAAATTTAGCAGAAGTGCAGTGTTCAGTAATAACCTTAACTACTGCCCTTCCCTGCTTTGCTGAGTCAAGGCCCAAATGCTACAAAAGCTTTATGAAAGTCCCACATGTGGATCTGAATTTTGGTACTTTGACTGAACCTAGATTTTGAAAAAGTTTTTATCTGGTTTTAACCCCTCTCTTATTGCAAACAATACAGTATTACTAAAGCACAGACACCTGCAAAAAAAATCCACAGCTGTCTGTCACACAGATGCCTGTACAATCATCTGTCTGAAAAGTCATAATTTGAATATAGTTTTAATTAAAAACACCTAAAAAAATGTCAAGGAACCTGTATATGGAGATTTCTTTGTTATAATTTTAAGCTGCAATAAACCCAGGGCAGGCCCCACTTGAAGCTGTACTTGCATATTCCAGAGACTTTGGAGCATAAAAGATACTATGGTCAAAGGGAACAATTTGTTAAGTATTCTGTGCTGTGAAGAATCAAGATGCATCCCAATCCACACAGCAGGGCTTTGCCTCATGGTTAATTTTACTACTAAATCCAAATAGCTATGATAATGTGATAAAACCTAATTTTCCCCTTACTCGCTCTGTCTTGGGAACTCACAGTCACTATTTCACATGGGTGATAATCCTGCTCACGCATATGCTATGAACCAAACTTAAAATAGTTTCAAAGGCACTAAGGCAGTTACAGTAAATGAAAAAAGCCTGAACACAAGCCCATTTGTTTCATGTAATAGATTTTTCTTTTAAAATGTGGTTGCAATCACTGGGCCAGATTCTGCACTAACTTTATACCCAAAGTTACCCCTGTGCTGTCCCTGGGTGTTTGTCAGTACTGAATGCTGAACAATGGTCCTTTCCATTTACTTGCATGAAAAGTTCTGATGTCTGTGGAATTCCAGTGGTTTTAAAAATAGTGAATCTGCAAGTGACTTAAATTTAAATTAATAAAACAGGCCTTTACCTTAAATAGTTAGTCACATGGATATAGTAACTACTTTAAGAATAATTTAAAATAGTGTCAAGTGTCCTATGGCACACAAACTGTTCACGGATCATTTAACTCACCTGGCCACTGACCCAGCAATGAACAAAAGTTTGTGCTTAACTTTAAGGCAATTTATTTCCACTAACTTCTATGGAAACTCTCAGGTGATTAAACCCAAGCACATGTTGAAAAGCTTTGCTGAAATAGAGCCTCCTTAATGTAATTTTGTGTAGGTTGTTCCCATCCGAGAGCTGACCCACAGAAAAAGACCTTTTACTGGTAGCAGTTATGGGCACTATGCTTCACTTCAAATGAAACATGCTTCTCATCTCTTCTGCACTAAAAGCAACAGGTTCAAGTCATTGTTCAACTCCTCTGAGTGGAATTGTCTCTAGCATGTAATTTGTTATACATTCCTTAGACCAGATTATGAAGCTCTTAGGAACACTGCATAATATTGGACCTGGAAAGGGAGGGGAGGAGATATACCAATGAAATCATCGGGAGGTTTCAAGCCAGATTGTTGTACATCAATGGTACACAGGGGTGGATCAAAGGGGAGAAGGGGTGGTGTGCAGTGATGAAGTTGCAACTCTCTTCTGCTGTGTAGGAAAGTGATCCCTCCTCTGCCTACCACCCAGGGAGGGGGACAACATTGGAAGGGAGGCAGGCAGGGAGCAGATGCAGGAAAGTAGGATCTGTGTACCACTGCTGCTGTTCCGAGGTGGGCCCAGAATCCCACACAACCCCTCCCCAGGGCTGGAACCACCTGCTGCTGCAACCACCACCAACCCTGGCTGAACCCAGCACCCCACCCAGCTGTTGCCCCTCAGCTGAAACCACTGGGGATTGACCAAGAGTAGAGAATAGAGAGCTACCCAGTACCATTCCTAGCTAAGCCTGTCTCCCAGCAGTTGGAGCCTCTGGGAGCCAATACAGGAAGGTGGTGGAACTACCCCCTGCCCCCACCGCTCCTGGCTGACCTGGGTGCATGTAGAGCTCTAGGACTGCTCCTACCTCGGTATCTGGGGGAACATTTGTTCACCAGAGCGCCCCAAGGGACGACGAGGTCAAACAGTTATAAACTCCTGCAAGACCATTTCAGGCTGGACATAAGGAAGAATTTCTTTACTGTCCAAGCCCCCAAGGTCTGGAATAGCCTGCCATCAGAGGTGGTTCAAGTACCTATATTGAACACCTTCAAGAGTAAATTGGATGCTTATCTTGCTGGGATCCTATGACCCCAGCTGACTTCCTGCCCTTCGGGCGGGGGGCTGGACTTAATGATCTTCTGAGGTCCCTTCCAGCCCTAATATCTATGAAATCTACACTGCTCCAGCTGAGGTCTGTGGGGTGCAGCTACACATGCTGCTGGGCTTGGCTGGGGACCGCAGTGGTGATGGGCAGGTCCCCCATTCGTAAGCCTGCTTTCTGCCCACCCTCCCTTTTAAGCCTGGTGGCTCTAGCCATGCTTCACCCTCCATCCTTCATGGTGGAGCTGCAAAACCAGTCTCTGCTGTTGGACCCCCTTTTTAAAATCTTGGATCTGCCCGTGGTGGTGTATATTGTAGGCAGCATGGAACTGCACTGGTCCAGGAGGTGTTTGGGAATGGATTATGCTTTGGTGTAGATTTGTTCTTCAGGTAGACCAACTTTCCAAGGATCACACAGGCTGCACCAATCCTCTGGACATGATAGTTTGAGTCCATTGAAGGATATATTCAACTCCACCATTAGAATTGACCCCTGCATAGGGCATGTAAAAACATCAGGGGCTTTATGCACCCTCTTTGCTTTACTTGTTCAATGACCGGTAAGGTCTTATGCCTTCAACAGACAGAATGCAATTACAACACTGGAAATTGCTGACAAAACTGAGGTCCACAGCCCTGCCACTGCAAAATAGCCACATTTATTAACATAGCTATCCTCAGGGGAGAGGTAAAGTAAGATGGTAGGATACTCCATTATAATACAGTCTTGGGAACATATCTTGTAGCCCTAACTCTTTTTCCTTAATAAAGCAAACCTATTGTTGGTTGAATATCCAAGCCCTTGGCTTTATGTCAGTTATTAAAAGAGCATGACACACCCATGCACCTTGTTGGGATACTAGTTAAACACTTACACATAAGCAGAAGTGATTGCCAACTACTGAATGAGCAGCTAACTGATAAATAAATGCACAAAGTTAAATAAAATATAGATACATAAAATCTGTATAAATGCATGCGTGTATATTCCCCCATCAGATACAGATATACATGTAAGTAATTGAGACATTGTTAGTCATGCCCCTTGTGTATGTAGCAAGCTACATTCTCACAAAGCCTTTGATATAGAAAGTCAGTGCTTTGTAGTGATTAGTGGTTAATTTGTATTGACATGTGTGTGTTTGGAATGTTATTATGGTTCCCTGATGTGCTCTAATTCATTTACTTCCAATAAGGTTAAGGTCCACTAACCTCATGCTATTGGATAGTTTTACAGCCAGAAAAAGGTTCCATGGAGCAAGTTAATCTCCTAGTCTATTTTTTTCTATTTTGCTAGTGAATGTTTTATCAGCCTTTTGTTACTTTGAATTTTACATCTTTTCTTATTCTCAGGTTTTTCTGAGAAGCCCCAGCAGTAGGAGAGGTTGTAGTGCAATACAACTACTACCACTTTTGAATAATTTATTTCCAATTGCTGCATTTTACATTTCTTTCTTCTTTTTCCTAAATAGAATATCATTATTCTGTAAGGGCCTGAGAAAATCCCTTTATTAGCTAGCTTCCAAATAGAAGACCATGGCAGGAAGGTTCTTGAACTAAAAATACTGGTTTGGAAAATAAGATGATGTAACTAATAAAGGACCAAAGATCTCAGGGAGCTGGTAATGGGTTCCAGAACTTTTCATATTTATTTCACTTACTACTTTTTAGTCTTCTTGCTGCACCTTAAAATCATTACTATGAACATATTGATGGTTGTTTCATGATCCTACCTCAAACAAGAAAGACGTTTCAGTCAGTTTCCCAAGTGACCATCCCAGGAATTGGCTGAGACTCCCAGTTGGGGACAGATTGGATATAGGAACTAAAATGTACTCTTGTTCTTAGCAGCAGTTCCCACCAAGTAAACTATGGGGAAGCCAATACTGTCTTTTCCAATACGTCCTGTATTTCAAGAAGGCACTTCATCTCTACCACTTCAAATTTGGCACCTTTTAATGGATTCTAAACTTACTTTCCAAAAACAAAGAACTAAGAAAACTGGAATTATATCCACTACATAAAGTTAAATGGAATATCCATTCTTACGTTTCCTGTGTAAAAGGCAGATACAGGTTGTGAATGACACCTATTATATTCAATGGCCTGGTCTTTCCAATGGTTTTCTTAAATTGATAGATAAAGGAACATATGTACAGCCACTATGTAGCACCAGGCACATCCAAATGATACATTTGCTGTGGAGCTGTTTGATTAGCTTTGGAGTAAATTCTCAGTGTTTACACATGCAGCCCTATTACATCGCAGTAAACTAATTAACTCCACCATAGGTTAGTACTTGTAAACACAAGTACTAGCCTATGGCTGCATTCTTTAGTGAGCAGTAAGTGCACATGCGGCATTTTTACACACGCAGTTGTATAAGTGGCAAAATGCGTGTCAGCATTGAGAAAATGGCAGTGTGCACTTTTGAACTAAAACACCTCAGAGGTGCTTTAGTTCAAAAGCTCACTGCTGCCATTTTCTCAGCCCTGATGTGCATTTTCCCTCTTATACAACTGCATGCGGTGCAGTTCAGTTCCCATCATCTCGCGTGCAGAGCAGACTTGATTAACTGAGTCTGCTCCGAAGCGGTGGATCTACAGTGCGTTGTAGGATGAAAAGGTATGCATATCAATGTCCATGTAGATGCTGTTGGGGCTGGCTGGGGCATGAGGGTGCTTCAGTGCAAGGGCTGCCTTCTGGCTAGCCCCACAATGAAGCACTCTCACACCCCAGCCAGCCCCTCCACAGCATGTTAAGTTGGATTGGGTCAGCCCAGGTCTGGCAGACTATGTATTTTATATGTTTAATTTTGCATATGTATCATTTTCATACATACACACACACATAATTTACACATACACACTGTATATGGGAGTTATAAGGAGAAAAACAATCAAATGTGATACTATATATAGTATTAATCTTGACCTAACAGTAAATAAAAATGATGATTTGTAAAGACTTGTAATAACCAAAGTAATATTTTGGGGGGCATAGTTATAAAATTTATTACTATTATCATTACAATACGGAATATTTTTCAGAGTATACTTGCAGGAAAAATAAATGGTTTAAATAATATTTTATTATGTGGATTATTGGGACATAGCAGATATAGTTTTGCAATGTACTGTAGTCAGTATGCTTTGGGCCAGTGGACAGCTGGTAGGAGAAACCCTCTAGAATTCCATTTGGCCCTTTGGGGCATTTAGGTATTTTGCATATTTTAAAGTTTGTTTGGTAGCGGTCTCTAAAATATATTCAGCTATGGCATGTCTAAAGTATTGTAACATATGACTATGGGGTGGCATCATTACATGGTGCCTGAATAGTCCTCAAGCTTTTTTCTTTTGCCAAGTGCTTCTTCTGCTTCTGTGCATTTTATCACTCAGCAGTATCCTCCCATATTCAGCACAGCAAAAATAATGAAATGAGCAATGTCCTTCAGGACTAAAGCTTATGTGCATTCACTAATTAGCTTTCAAGGCTCCCCACCCTAAGGGAAGTTGAGGGTAGGCCTGGGAGTTAATGGCTTGGAGATGATATTCATATTAATGTGTATGTAATATATTTAATATGTATTTCCCTGTACATTCAAGGAAACGTTCCAAAGAGATTCCCACTGTTGCTAATAATTGCTGTATCTTGGGATAAAGCAGTAAAAGGAACAAATGGACTATTTTTAAATGGAATGTGGTATATTAACATTCTAGGAAACCAGATGAACAACAAAAGGAAATGCCTTAAAAGTCAAGCTTGCTCTTAGGTTCAGAAGACTGGCTCCTGGCTGATGTTGAAATAAACAGAAAGATCAAAACAAAATGTAGAGGTGGATCAGAACAGCTTCTGTGACCACATATCACGAGGCAGGAGAACTAAGGAAGGATTAGTCATAGATCAGTGATTGTCACCTGCAGAGAATAGGCACTAAAAGCAATGGAACAGGTAACAAAATGAAGTTTCTGTTGTCTAACTCTTTGGTCACTCTGAAGGATGTGGTATCCCTAAAACTTAATTTTCTTTCTTTTTTGTTACATCATGGTATCAATTCTATAGCATCCTGCCAGAGTCTAAGTGAAGACTTATGCACGTCTGGGTTGATTTGAATGGTTTTGAGATGAAATCATTCAAAAAACCTTAGTGCTTTTCAGCTGGAGAGTCTTGGAACTGTGAAACTAATTACAAGCCAACTCTTTAAAATATTTGCAGGAAAGGGAAAACCACTTCCCACCCAGTTCTACAGTACACTATGGAACATAGACTCATAGACTCATAGACATTAGGGCTGGAAGGGACCTCGTAAGATCATCAGGTCCAGCCCCCTGCCCAAGGGACAGGAAGTCAGGTGGGGTCAAAAGATCCCAGCAAGATATAAATAATCATAATAAATTGATGCCCATTTCATTGTCTGCTTTTTTGTGAAATAATCCCTATCTTTTCTGTTTTGCCTAGATTCCTATAATTATTTATAATTAAAATAACACAGTGGTGTTCAACCTCTGATCCATGAAGCCATGTCATTGTGGAAACCAGATACCATGCAACATTTTCCAGAGCAATCAATACAGCACCTTTCACAACCACTGACTTCCCAGTAAAATGAAACATTTTCTAAACATGCCCAACTGCATTAACTTGCTATTTCTCCAGTGCCCCACTCTCACCTTTCTTCATACAACGTGCACAGTATCTATTCACATGTCTTCTTGATGTCAGAGCAGTTAGGAAGCATAGTTTGATATGGAGATGCATCCCCTACCATTTTTATTTTAATAATGCCCAAGGCCTTATATACACAGGATACAGAAGAACAATGGGAAAACAGGTCACAATATGAATTCCTTTTTTTTTTTTTTTTAATTTATTTTTTTTACTATGTTAGGGCCAGACTGCAATACCTTTACTCCCTCTAAATAGCACTTTACACCATACATGAGGTCAGTGACTTTCAGAGTAAGGGGTTACTTGATATGAGTAAGGACATAATAGTTTAAACCTAGCTGAAATATTCCATGCACTGCATAATTAGCCTGGACTTGCAGATAGTCCTGCTGATAAACTGTCACAGCTGGAAGAATTCAACAACAGAATGAACGGGTATGGGAACAACAGCACTGCATAGGAAATGAATTCCAATTGTTTCTTAGCTGAATTTTGCCTGTTTAAAATCTCTCACCATGGAAGAGAGCTAATTAAGTCCTGAATGCTCCTGACTGTGGTGGATGATGTTAATTGTTGTCTCAAACAGATTCACAGAAGCAAGTTCTAGGGCACTTCTGAAAACATAAATCCATGTGGAAAAATAATTTTGCAAACAAGTCACATGGTGCAAGCTACATATTGTACTGCAGATGCAAAAGCTTTCTTAGATGGTCTCATTATTTGAACATTAATTTGTGACTCTGCACAAGAGTTGCAGAAAAAAATAAAAAGGAATGCACTCTGACACAGGGCTATCCGGTGGTGGCTCACAATGGGGTTAAATTGCAGCTAGTGCACTCTCACCTGGCCACTGATCCCCTCACTGCTCCAGCAGCAGCAATAGCCAAAGGCTCCAGTCTCACCCTCCCTCTGGCTTCCCCTTCCAGCCCTGCCTCTGCCCCTGCCCCATGGGGAAGGTGGTGCAGCACAACATAGCCTTCAGTGCTGAGGAGCCTGAAGCTCAGGTTGCCTGAGTGACACAGTGCAGCAGGGGAACTTGTCACCACACTAGTGATGAGGCAGGGCACCTGGGTGGAAGGTGCAGCAGGAGAACTTGGGAAGCAGCAGTGGAGGGATACATGGTTCAGTGCAGAGCCAGCCTTAGGGATGGGTGGCATGGGTGACCATCCAGAGTGCCCTGGTCAGGGGGGCATCAGCAGTGATGTGCCCCCCTGAGGTGGGTGGAGCAGCAACGAGGTGCAACTCTGGTAATATTCAGGCAGCTAAGGGAGATGATTGTTAACACCTGTAAAGTAAAGAACAATGGGTCATTAATGGGCCATTAACTCCATTAGCTGCCTGAATAATAATGTATACCAGAGCTGCACCACCTGGAGGGGGGAGAGGGGACTGCTCAACAGCAGCAGTAAGAGTGGGGCTAGAACTGGGACACACATTTTAATTTTCACAGGCCATGACCCTTGCAAGCATATGCAAGGGTGTGCCAGAATGTACTGGGATGCTCATTTTAATTTTCACTGGCCATGAAACTTGGAAGAAAATAAAATGTCACAAGTACCTAAGAAGAGGATGTCAAGGGCATAGAACAGGAAAGAAAATGCTCAGTTAATGACTGCAACAAAAAAAGAGGTAGATGGAATGAAAAAATACATTAAATTTGTTAACAAAAACCCATGCAGAGATGGTCACAGCAGAGACATCAGATGAAAAATGAATAGATGATCCATAATTCAACTTCCAAGTATCGCAAGAGAAACAAAGAAACCAAAACGAAACAAATTTTTTTCATCTGGACCAGGAAAATGACAGTGCCACTAGTGACAGAGATGAAACAACTCCAATTGGGCATGGGCAATGTCATTTCTGATCCTGCTTTATGGCCCAATCTAACGCCCAAAATTTGAGATCTGCTAGAGACCAACAGTCCACCTAAAGTAAAGGGCATGGATTTTCCTCTGGATAAGCAGAATCACCATTTTTTCTATTAAGTTTTTATACAGAAAACTTAAAAACAGCGAAGTTGTGAAGCAGCACTGGCTGCTTTACTCAGAGTCCACTGACAAGGTTTTCTTTTTCTGCTCTAAGCTCTTTGACTTGAATCCAAATTCATCCCTTTAGGGATTTCTATATAACACGGGGTGACTCCCTGATAAAGAAACTTTGAAGAAGCACTGTAAGGATCTTCATTGTGTTTTGACATATGGAAGGAGCTCTGACATTAGTGTCATCAACCTCTGTGAAGAACTTGGCTATTTCCAAAGTCTACTTTCAATAGACTGTAGTGTTACTCAAGAACTTCTACAATTTATTTACAACAACGAACTTCATGACAACTTCCCAAACACAGGAATAGCACTCAGGATCCTGTTAAACATGCCCATAATGGTGGCAAGCAGCAGATGGAGCTTCTTGAAGTTGAAGCTTATAAAAACATATCTGTGACTGACCATGGGAGACAACAGGACATCATTGCTGGCCATCATGTCTATTGAGGATGCTGTGGCTCAAAATATAGACTTCTCATAAGTGATATCAGAGTTTGTGGCAGTAAAGGCACGCAGAGTCATCTTCTGAGTCTTGGAATCTTTGTAAATACAGGTTTTTTTATTTATTATTGTTATTTGTTAGTTTAGTGTTTAATGTGTTTAATGTTTTGTTTATTTGTCATTTAGCTATAATGTTATTTTTATTACTTTTATAAATTTATTATTTGAATAAAACTGAATTGAAATTAATTTTGTGTCATTTCCTCTTTGTATTTTTTTAGGAACTTATAAAAAAAGTTTGAGGTTACAGCTTTATTTATGAAACGGGGGAGGAGAGGGAGGGCAGAGGGAACCAAAATATAAGTTTGCCTAGGGCACCATTTTCCCTAATGCCAGCTCTGGTGCAACTGTGAGGTGGACAGTGCAATGGACAGACATGGAGTGTAATGGAGAGTGGTGTCACAGAGCATGGTGCAGCGAGGAGATGCAGGCAGCAGCAGCAGGATGGGTGCACAATGTAGTAGCTGAGTGCATGGCCACACGATACAGCAGCAGGGGTGCTTGGGCCTAGGATGCAACAGGGGGGGCATTTGGTTCAGAAGGGATAGGGCACCCAGACTCACAGTCCAATAGGAAAGGGGGGCATGCAGCCCCCACAGTCCATAGCTTCCACTGGTGCATCCTCTGCTAGTGTAGCCCAAGGGGTGTGCAATTCCCAACTACTTAAATTGGATACCTCTGCTCTAACATGTCCATACACTACTCATGATAAGCCTGCAGAAGTGTATTTTACCATCAAAATGAGCTTTTCCCTGCAAAAATTTCTCCACTGTTAGCAGAAATAATTGACCACGTTAGATTCCCCCAGAGCATCCACGAAGAAAGCTGTAATAATCCATGGTGCTTCATTTTTCTAACCCTGTCACTATAGCCAAGCTGTCTGTCTAGGAATGGAAGAATCCAAATTATTCTGGCCCATGCTATAGTCTATGATTAGTTCTGGAAAAATCAGAGATTTGGCCATGTAGCATTCATCTGCATAAAAATAACAAAAACAATAGAAGAACATTATTAAAGTTGAAGTCAAACTTTTGAGAGTTAGGAAATGTCAGAATTAACATTAGTTATGCAACCTTAATCCCACCCCTCCTTGGTGTGTATGAGTTACAGTGCAGCCATCCGCTATATGAATACCAGGGATTCTAGTTTTCTGTGATAACCGCCCCCACCCCCCCCACAATCTCTGATAAATACACATAAAAATCCACATTTTTCCCCAGTGAGCCCCCCCCACAATGCTGACTGGCTGATAGGCCCCAGCAGTGGCCCCACCTCTCACTGTTGATTGGCCAAAAGGAATGCCATTCATGTGTCCCCAACCCTTACCACTGACTGGTGGTGAAGGGTGGGGTTGCATGATGGGCAGCCGTCTTGGCCAATCAGTGGCAGAGAGAGGGGTGGTGGTTGCCATCTTGGTTGTTTTCCTGCATGCCAGTGGCTTCTACCCCCTTCCCAGTGTGCAGCTGCAGCAGCCATAAAAACCACTGGCTCCCACTGGGGAACCAGCATTTTATTTCCAGTATTTTTCCCCCTGACAAGTCTAAAGTTTCCCTTTAAAAACAGAAATTCAGTGTTTTTCTGTGGCAAATGCATTTCTAGGATCCCTGATGATTACATACTATTTTTCCACAAAATGCCAGCTTTATTTAGTGCCTATAATGAAAGGCTCACTCTCAATGAGCAGCTATTTAGGTCCAACACTGCTCTGACAGCTGAATTGTTTGGGCGGGTTTCCTATAGTACAAACTGATTCATTCATTTCCCCAACAATCCTGGGAATGAGCGTGTGATATTGCCATTCCCTGACCCCTTTTGGGAGGTACAAGTTCAAAAGAATCTGTTAATTTAGGTGCCTCATATTAGCATGATAGAGTAGCGTATACACACACACACACACATATATATTCAAAGTACAGTTCCCACTGACTCCAGCCGTATCTGCAGATACTCAGAGCTTTTATCAGTCAGACCCTAGGATCTTGAATAGGTGTCCAGAAAGTGAGTAACACAGTTAATAACAGCCTATGGAAGCTCTAGTTTTAGTGACTTGCCCAGCAACAAATAGAGACTGTGTTGCGCAGCCAGGGAGAGAATTCAGTTCTCCAAGGCACTATTCGTAACCATGAAACCATCCTTTCTATTCCCTTGCTTCTTTCTACACATATTTATTGTTCTGCAACAAATTAAACAGGGCCACTAAGGCCCCTGGCACATGTTACACTTAAGATGTTATTAACCAATTCCTTTTATTTTAAGTAGTTACCCAGACACGCATTAATGCAGATAATGGCATAATGAAACAAAGAACAAGCCACAAAGTTATTACACAAAATAGGTGTAATAACTTTGTGACTGGTCCCTATCATGCCATTAATTGAACATCTGGCCAGGCTATGGGTCCCACTTGTGGGGGAACACCATGCACTCCAGCAGTTGGGGTCCCCATCAGCTGATCTGGGATACCACCCACAGGGCCACACCAGATCAGTTGATGGCTCCCAGCCTCAGGGGTGCACGTTGCACCCCCCCCCAACACAAGGCTGGTAGCCTGGATCTGCTGATGGGGCTCCCAGCTGTGGGAGCTTGTTACTTGCTGGTGCAGGGGAAGCCTGGGATCAGGATGCTTGATCCCACAATCACACATCTTGCCATGCACTGATGGCATGGCAGAAAGCACAACTGTGGGGATCATGCATCAGATCCCATCATGCCTTTAACTGCACATCTGTCAAGGGTCTAAGACAATAGTCTCCTTTGGTGCACTTTGCTGATCCATTCCCAAAACATGTCCATCCTATTCACTGAATGAGGCAGAGGTCCTGTGGAAAAGCTAGTAAGATATCATGCAATGAAAGAATACCATGATACACAATCACAAAGGGTGGCCAATTAAGTTATCTGCGCAACCTTAATTGGCCACCCTTTGTGACTGTGTATTGTGGTATTCTTTCATTGCATGATATCTTACTAGCTTTTCCACAGTCTGGCATTCCCTAACATTTGGGTATTTGACTTTTCAACCTAATAATGCTATTTTAACAGAGTTTGTATGTGCATGTAGTTTCTATAGTCTTTAAAAAAAAAAAAAAAGCAAGCCAAAAAAAAAGACAAATTACACCACACAAATCATCACCGGGGGGTAACCTTTAAATCTACCACTCAGATGTCTGCTGCATGACAGGACTAACCAAGAGCAGTAGCAGGTTGTCACCTTCTATGTAGATCAGCTTTAAAGGGGAATAAGATTGCAGCTGGTTGGAGAAATTGTGATGGGAACGTTTTCCATTGGAAGAGGCAGTTCTATCAAAACACTTCAAGAAACCTTGCTGATTTTGCCAGATTTTTCTTTTTCTTTTTCTTCTGTTCTTATATGTGTGTATTTTTTTGAGGGGAGGGGAGTAGAAGGGAAGAGGAGGAAGAGAAAATCTCATTTGGACACTTTTGGAACAAAATGTGTTCGTTGTTTTTGTGTTGAAATTAACTGTCATTTCAATTTCTTATTTTGTACATAACACTATATTTTATGTGGTCTTGCAAACAACTGTACAAAATTAGTCTGATTCATCTAAAAATGTATGTGAAAAGAGTAGCATAACAAAGGGGATAGGTAACTGAGGCAACCAACCCTAGGTACCAACGCTGTAGGGGTACAAAACTAGCAGAAGTTGCACTGCTGGTCCAGCTGCTCCCACTGCTGCTAGCCCTGTGTGCTCTTGCTGCCCATGATGCTCATGTGTCCAGTTATGCCCCCATGTGAAAACTTCCTGCAGTCCTAACATGGCTCTTTAAAAGATGGGCTTTTCACTATGCATTTAAATTATACAGATACTATCATATTGTTCCCTTGTGTACCATGGGCCACAGGAACTGATGTGCAGCAATCACTAGTTTTGGGAGAAATCTTGGCCTCATATCCATGAGCCTAGATAATTGCTGCTACCAGAATAAACAAGTGTATTTTAGGCTTTTCTTTTTTAAGAAAGATAGCAAAGTCTTTAGACTACTGCTGGGTATATCCTGGCTCAGCTCTCTCAATGCCTCCTTGTCTGTTTTGCAGAACACTAATGAGATTAATGGTTTGACAGGTTCCTATGTTTTAATAATGAATATCTAAACAATAATCCAGCCCATGTCAGAAACTTGACAGCCAGTGCACCACAAAAACTATATAGGCACCTTTATTTTCCTTTCCAGGGAAGGTAAAGGTCAAATCAGTAAAAGGTCATGCTGACTGGTATGGATTATTATAATATTCTTCCCAACCTGTCGCAAGATCAATAATGGATGTCATCATCCATTTTCTTGAACTATAGACACTAACTCTGTTATTCTAATGAGAGCCTGAAACTATATCAGCTTCCTTCCTATGTCTGCTTTATTAAATCTGTTTGAATTCAATCAGTAAAATTAAAACAATAAGAATGAAATAATCAAAAGCAAATAGTCTGTTCCTACATGCAAAAATAAATTACCATTCTAGGCATAAATAAAAGTGTACTGTGGGTAAAACTGTATAGTTTCTGAAGAGTTTGGAATAAGCTTTTGAAGTTAAAAATAACTGCTTGCAAGGAATTTAGCATTGTGGTGTCTGTAGCTTTGAAACTAGGATGACTTTTGTTTCCTACATACCACACCTTTTTAATACTAAGTATGTTTCCTAGTAAGTATAATTCTATAATATTTTGTTCCTTGAGATCATTACAGTGGGTCAGAAAAGCAAGATTAGGTCTGATGCTCCAGTACTCTAGATTTTCCATACTACTGTCATACCTCTGGGAGATGGATATAATGTGCTACAATTCTGGTGTTGAAAGGATTTTTATACTCACTTTCTGCAAGTGAAAATGATCATGTCAGCTTCAGATAGTGAACAAGCTAAATGGACATTGTCTCATAAAGACATTTTATGTTGCATCTATGCTAACAGTTACGTTTCCTCAAACTCATAGTCACCAACCACCTGCACTTCAAACCCTTAAACTTGACCCCAGTGGCAGTTCAGGCCAATCCAACATGCTGTATTGAACATCAGGACACAAGGTTGAACCAGCCTGCAGCAATTCAAGGTTGAACCAGTCTGCTGCCAGCAGCAATTCAAATACTTCCTGTTCCTGACTTCTGGCCTTCCTACCTCACACTTTCTGTCTCTACTGTCCATAATTAAAGCCAAGCATAGAAGGAGAAAGTATTAATTTTCAGACAGATACCTAGAAGGCCTCCACTTGATGAACAAGAAGCACCAAGCTCTGGTGTAGGCTACAAAATAAAATACAGATGTGAAGGTGTGGTTCATGTGACTTGGGACAGGTTGAGAGCCCCATAGAATCTACACTACATACCAAGGTAAATATACCCTCATTTTGTTAGTTATTTTGTTTTCTTAACCTCAATTAAAGATCACCTAGAGTTAATCTAGAAATGTCTCTACCATGAAGCCCTCCTAATGGAGGTTGAAGCTTATATCAGCAAGAGTTCTTTGCTGGTTTTATTAATTCTATTTGATGAATTGGTTTAAGTCCTTTGATGCAGCCAATGAAGTCTTGACATATCTGTTGAATCATACCAAGAGAATTGCAAATCACCACCAGGACTTCTTCTCGGCTTCCTTCCCCCTAGAAATTACTACCTTCCAACATAAGTAACACCACTTATAAGCTTGATTGCTAAACAAAATAGTACTCAATGTGTTGGTGGAAATCAGATCTTTATACGTGGTCATAGGTCACCTTTAATTATAGCCTTATAAAGTATGAGTTACCATTAAGCTAACTGGGATTTTTTTAAACTTTTAAACAGCAGATGAAATAAGAGATAAAAATAATCTAAATGAGATATCAAAGAACAAAATGCATTAGTGAAATATGGAGATTGAAATACTAAAATACTGTGTGGAATAAAATAATACACTGAAATATTTCAAGCCACAAAAATGTTGCAGAAGATGTAAGTCTGCCTTTGGTTTAATAATTTTGTTGTAGATAATATGCTCTGTACTGTGAAATTTTGAATGGAAAAAAGCTATGGTGAAGTAAGTAGGTACAGTGCTGAAATACTATGGCGGAGGAATGCTGTAGCATAATAAAACAACAGCAGCGAAAGGAGTATAGGTGAGCTAAGCCAGCCTTTGGATAATCATTCAAATTTGGTACTATTAAAGTGTAATAATATGTACTATTATTAGCTATGCAGAGGTATAGGAAAATAATTTGAGGATCATCCAAGTCAAAGAAAAAGGGGAGATATGAAAGACTGCGACAAAAACCTGGTAATACATTTGTGATGCTGTCCCCCCCATTAGCATTATATCATAATATCTTTAGGCAGCAACTGTTGCTCCTGCAGCAGGCAGCCCCCATACTGAGCCCCAGCCAGCCAGGGAGCAACACGTGGAGATGGGGGACCAGGCAGCCCAGAGGACTCCACCGTGGAGAGCCCATGCTGAGGCATGTGGAGATGAGGGAGCTTGCAGCCCAGGGCTGCATTTGTCCTGACGCACACTATTTTCATGTGCTTTGCTCCACCTTTTTTTCCAGGATTTTAGGGGTTTTTTTGCTACCAAGAAATTTTGTACGCATATCGGTCATCAAGATGTACATGTGACAGTCATCACAATGTACACATGACAAAAATGTGATTTTTTTGAGGCATCACACACTACACGTGTGCCAGTTTTGAGGGTTTTAAATGATGTTGCATCATTGTAAACTCAGCTATACCTGGGTATAGTTGAGTTTGCCATGTTGCAAGTTACAACACTGCAACTGTCAGTTTGCCCCCTGGCCAAGGGAGAGGTGGGTAGTCTCTTCAGAAAAAAAAGGATTGGGCCCCTCACTGCTTCTGCCCTCAGCAGACACAGCAGAAGTCAGAAGGGTCAAGGGGCCTGATCCTTTTTTAATTTTTTTGGAGGAGGTCATGTGTACAATTGCCATGAGAGGCTAGCAAGAAGACTGAGTTAAAATGTCACACCACTGAGAGGAAATTCTTTGCTTCCATTTTTCTGAGCAGGGACAGGGATATCCCCCCCGCACTGGGATTCTGGACGGACCCAGGGGAGGTGCAGCCAGGCCCAGGGTCAGTGAGGACCTAGTCAGGGAACTTCTGGAGGGACTAGATGTGTTCAACTCAGCAGGTCCTGATGATCTCCACCCCAGAGTGCTGAGGGAATTGGCAGAGGTCATTGCAGGACCCTTGGCACAGCTTTACGAGCACTCGTGGTGCTCTGGTGAGGTGCCTGATGACTGAAAAAGGGCCAATGTGGTCCCCATTTTCAAAAAAGGGAGGAAAGAGAACCCAGGAAACTATAGGCCCATTAGTCTTACCTCAGTCCTGGGGAAGCTCTTTGAGAAAATTATCCAGGAGCACGTCTGCAAGGGGCCAGCAGGGGAGTTTATGCTTATGGGCAATCAACATGGGTTCATTAGAGGCAGGTCCTGTCAGATCAACCTAATGGCCTTCTATGACCAGGTTGCAAAAGCCTGGTCCACCGCGACACAGATGTCGCGGTGGACGTAGTCTTCCTGGAATTTAGAAAGGGCTTCGACACTGTCTCTCACCCCATCCTCATTAAAAAATTTGGCGTCTGTGGTGTCAATGCCTACACAGTCAAATGGGTCGCAAATTGGCTGGAGGGCCACACCCAAAGAGTGGTGGTGGATGGGTCATTTTCGACCTGGAGGGATGTGGGCAGTGGGGTTCCCCAGGGCTCGGTCCTCGGGCCCGCACTGTTCAATATCTTCATCAGCGATTTGGACGAGGGGGTGAAAAGCACCTTGTTCAAATTCACAGATGACACTAAGATATGGGGAGAAGTGAGCATGCTAAAAGAGAGGGACAGACTACAACTAGATCTCGACAGGTTACAGAGGTGGGCGGATGAGAATAGGATGGGTTTCAATATGGACAAGTGCAAGGTGCTGCACCTGGGGAGGAAGAACCAGCAGCATACCTACAGACTGGGGAACTCCCTTCTCATCAGCACAGAGGCAGAGAAGGATCTTGGAATCACTACTGATTCCAAGATGAACATGGGCTGCCAATGTAGGGATGTGGTCAGGAAGGCTACCTGCACTTTGTCATACAGCCATAGATGCATCACGAACAGGTCCAAGGAGGTGATCCTCTGCTTCTATGTGACATTGGTCAGGCCACAGCTGGAGTACTACATCCAGTTCTGGGTGCCACACTTCAGGAGGGATGTGGATAGCATTAAGAGGGTCCACTCGCATGATTAGGGGGCAGCAGGGCAGGCCCTATGAGGAGAGGCTACAGGACCTGAACCTGGTCAGCCTCCACAAAAGAAGGCTGAGAGGGGATCTAGTGGCTGCCTATAAACTTGCCGGGGGGGACCAGCAGGCAATGGGAGAGTCCCTGTTCCCCCAAGCACTACCAGGGGTTAGAAGGAACAACAGCCATAAGTTGTCTGAGAGTAGATTCAGGCTAGACATCAGGAGGCACTACTTCATTGTCCGGGCGGGTAGGATGTGGAACCAACTTCCAAGGGAAGTGGTGCTCACCCCTACCCTGGGGGTCTTCAAAAAGAGGCTAGACAGCCACCTAGCTGGGGTCATTTGACCCCAGCATCCTTTCCTGCCCATGGCAGGGGGTCGGACTAGATGATCTGCTTAGGTCCCTTCCAACCCTACCAACTATGAAACTATGGAAAGAGCTACACTAAATAGGGCTGGCCACGGTACACATGGGACATTACATCCAGTTCAGTTCACCTCTACACCACAGACAGACTAATAAACTAGTAAATTCAGCAAAAGAACAAAAAATGGGCCTATATTCTATTGACATCAGTAGAACCAGTTAAGTACTTTAACTGTAGTTGAAGACCTGTGCAATACTCCTGACACAGAAAGGTTTGCTTATGAAGAATTGAAAAGGGATAAGTATTGGCTAAGCTGTGACAAAGGAAGACATGATAGCCATCTATAAATATTTGAAAGGTATAAACATTGAGAAGAGAGATAAATTATTTAGGCTGGTCCAAGGGATATAATGAGGAGTAATGGGATGAAATTAAGAAAGGGAAAATTTAGGCTGCTTCCTGACAGTGAGATATCTATCATCTGTGAAATAATTTACCTTGAACATAATGAAAAACTTATTTATTGTGAGATGTATTAACTTGCAGTATAATCTCCCAAAGGAAGTGGTGGAAAGATCATCTCTTGGGACATTTAAAATTAGGTTTTATAAAGCATGATAAAGCATAGGGAGAAATTTCTTGTATTGGCAGGGAGATGGACTGGATAACGAACTTAACACATTTATTTCCATTCTCTAAATTCTGTGATTCAAAAGCAATTGTTCTGAGACTTTTGTTCTCTTTCCTAGCCAACAATGCCATAGCACTTACAAAATAATATTTGTAACCAGCTGTGAGGTAACATACAGTCTTGGGAGGTTGGATGAAATTGGCTTGAGAAAAAAAAGGGATCTGACTTGCACTTAATTACAATAGTTATCCAGAAAATGCAAGGTAGAAAAGATTTAACAGTAACTGTCCTAAGAGGAGCATTCCAGTAATAAGACAGTATAATAACATAATTAATTATGCAATAAGCATTATGACAGATTAACAATTGGGGGAGTGGGCATTAAAGAAATTAACTTGTACGTAAGAGGAATGCCATCGAGGAGGCAACGCCATGCCTCTCAGTTGGCTCACGGAATTCCTCAATTTCATCACTTCGCTCAAACCTGCTCAGGCATGACATGCAATAAGTGAAACCCATCTAGTTAAAGATTGACCTTGTCCATTCAGAAAATAACCCAATACTACTGGAAAACGGCAGTGCACTACCCAATGGAATTTCAATGCAACTGCAAAAAAGCATTTCAAACTTTAAATATTGCTTTGCTTGCTGCCTGCTAGTATCACAAAACACAAAGTTGCCATTTTCATTATCAGTTTTCTTAGCAAAGGATGACTGTTCTTATGACATTTTAAATCAAGCTTTAGAAAGACTCAGCACAGAGGATCTTAGCCAGCTAGTAAATTAAAGATTTACTTTAATTTACAAGATTTACAAAATTACAAAGATTTACAAAATTAAAGGTAAAATTGCTTTTACCTTTTCACAGTAAATGCTGTGGAATTGGTTTAGGCCATTAAAGAAAGCTTCTCTCCCATAGACTCTGGAAAGGGTGTAGGGCAGGCAGGGAGAAGTAGTTAGACACTTAGGCCAGGTACAGAAGTTACATTTATTGCCTGATTGGTGTGCAGAAAGCGCTCTACAGCCATAACCAAACAGTCAGGGCCCACACAGCACTATAAAAAATGGTGGACCATGCTCTTTGATAACCCTGGATGACAGGGGGCAGCTTTTGCAGGTTCCCCCACACCCACCCCAGATTCAGAAGGCACCAGTCACTCATGTGCAAGTTGTGCATCCTGTTGAGTCTCTGAGTACTGTTAAGTATAGTGTTGAGTTCTTTAGTGCAACAACTTCCAGACCACACAGAAGCACAGTAATTCGCTGGGGCATATACCATTGCAAGTGCAGTGGTTCTTAGCACTTTGAAGTTGAAACCCCATGTTGTGCTGGATAAATAGATTGTGAGGAGTTTTGTGGCTTCCAGCCCTCAGCAGGGGAAAGGGCCTGGACAGGGGAATCCCCATAGCTTTTTCATTGTCTCCCTTGTCTGCAGACTCTGCATTTGTGTTTGGGATGCTTAGTTATGGAGCCCAAGATGCTGGATTCAGGATGGTTGGCTGGACACCTGCAGAGTTCTGGAGGTGTGTGCATAGGCAGTGACGGCAACATGAAGACCAAAGGGGACCATCAATTTGGGAAAGGGCCTGGACAGGGGAATCCCCATAGCTTTTTCATTGTCTCCCTTGTCTGCAGACTCTGCATTTGTGTTTGGGATGCTTAGTTATGGAGCCCAAGATGCTGGATTCAGGATGGTTGGCTGGACACCTGCAGAGTTCTGGAGGTGTGTGCATAGGCAGTGACGGCAACATGAAGACCAAAGGGGACCATCAATT
>NW_005842329.1:1139795-1153933 GCF_000455745.1 Alligator sinensis | reverse complement strand
GGGTGTGTGGACTGAACAGGTTGGCAACTGCTTGCACCTGAGGTGCTGCAGCACTGGAATGAGTCATCAAGGAACGTGCTGTGAAATCCCAAGAACAAGGTCTATGGAGGGCCATCCACTCTCTGAGAGGCCACATGTACTACTATGGAGCCAATAGTCATAGGGCCAGTATAGGGAGCTTATGCACAGGCTGAAATACCACTTGGGATCCAGCTATGACACCCGGAGTAGCATCAGCCCTGCCTCCAGCCCACCAGGCCAGGCCAATTAAGACCCGGGTCCTGCTGTGGAGAATGGCAACTCCCTGGGTTCTGGTCCAAGTTCTAGAGCAGGCAATGTTCCAGTTTTTCTTTATTATGACCATGAGAAGTTTGGCACCTGCAACATTTAATTAAATGAAGGGGCAGCAATTTCATGCACAGCATTCCCTCTGTCACCCCAAGATTTCATTCTTGTTAAGTGAGCTTTCCATGGCTGCCCACCCCTTTTCCCATCTCAAGAGAAGAACCGCCTGGTGCAGCCAAGGACTTTCCCACTGTCTCAATGTTAACTGAGAAGAAGGTTCCAAGTTCTGGAATGGGCAACATTGAACAGTTTTTGTTTCATAAACATACTTAACAGTTTAGTAGCTTCAACATTTGATTAAAATGAGACCTGTCTCTTCTTTGTGTGTGTCCCTAGCAGGGGAGGGGAGAAGAAAGGGAAAGGGTGCCTGGGAATCCTGGGTTGTGGGCAGTGGTACCTGTGATGCAGGGCCAGAGGAGCCTATGGCAAGTAAAGCATGGCTTAGTACCAGGGAATGGGCACTCAAAGTCCTTGGGGCCTGTTTATCCAGGGAGGGCTCTCAGTTCACGTGGGTGAGGCGGCAATCAGCCAGGACTTTGCAAACCAGACAGCTTGCTGCAGTGAGGTACCAAGACCACACACATTGGCAGGGGGGCTTACCCTCTCCCCCATCCCTGTGCTGCATGTGCTCACAGTACAAGGCCCACTCCATAGCTGAAGTGCTCCTTCAGGCACACAGCTACACACATAGGACCTCAAGAGCAAGGGCAGGTGGGGGTAAGCCAGCCCCCAATAAGGCCAGGGATGGCGATGAAGTCACCAATGATGAAATTGGGGACCCCAGGAGCATAGCTCCTACTGTCCATCACCCCAGCATCCTCCTTATCAGCGGCATGAAAGTCACTGGCCCAGCTGTGCCTGGGATGCTGGATGTGTGTGTGTGTGTGTGTGTGTGTGTGTGTGTGTGTGTGTGTGTGTGAGAGAGAGAGAGAGAGAGAGAGAGTGTTGGGGGCATCCAGGTGGTTGGCCATGATGTCCCTGCCAATCAACCAGGGGCCGCTTGACCATCTGGCTCCACTCTGAAGTCTTTGGCAGCCCAGGGAGCCCACAGGGCATACTAAGAGGCATGTGAGAACCCCCCTACCTGCTGTGCTTGGGCTATGTAGGCAGGCTTCAAGCTGTGCCCACCCCCACCCCCAGAGGTGACATGTTCTGCTTCCTCCTGACCTAAATGGGGACACTTAAAATCTCTAAAGTCAGTGCTTCCACTGCAGGCTTCTTGAATGCCTGTACTTAACTGTGAATTCTACTGCAGTTGAAAGAAAGGCTTCCTTTTAAACAACATTATTACATTTCATAGGTAATTAAGATGAGGCAATAATGTCACTCCAGCATGGTTCAGAAAGGTAATCATCTACAGTAAATGGTCCCCACAGGTTTCTCCATAGACTTCAGCCTTCGTCATTCAAATAGGGCACAGTTGCACAAGTAAACAAAGACAGAAACTGATGAAGCAGGATGGAGGCAGACACACCCACGTGTTCACCATGATCCTTTTTTTGTTGTTGTTCTTGCCATTTACTCCTGCCTAGTAGAAGCATTAGACAAAGAGAGAAGAGGCATACAGCTAAGGCCTATGTTTGCATGCTGAGGGACACACATAAGATCCATTCACAATATCTAATGCTTTCTCCTACTTGCACCCATATAAGCTTGCAATTACTTGATCTGAAGCATAATAGCCTAGCAGCACATTCTGTTACACAAGCACTTGTAGGAATCTAACACATGAAAGCAAAACTATTAAGAGAATTTAGCCAGGGCAGTGGGGCTAATACAGTTCTAACCAGAAGTAGTCAGAGCCTAAATTTTATCTCGTATGAAAGAACAGCAGATTGACCCAAGCTGGAGCACTGATTCATTGATGACCTACCCTGCCACCTACTGACTCACTTAGCTCCAAGACAACTACTTCTTCTCAGCCAAGTATTGACCAGTCAAGGCAAACTTCAGTTTATGAAATCTGACAAGAACTCAGCTCAGAACATCATGGTGACTGCATTATTGTACAAGAGTCAACTGGCCATCAACGATATCTACATTTTCACAATGACTGCTCAGATTACCTGCAGACCAGGGCTGATTATTGTATGCATTTTTAATGGGATACTTTGACCAGGGTGGATAAAATATGGCAAGTAATGAATTCAATAAAGATTAATTTAGAAAAATATACCTTATGTACAAAGCAAGCAAATCTACTGAAGTCAATATAGTATTCTTCCCTTCATAATGGACATCACCAGAAGGCTTATTAATTTACACTAGCAATCATTTCTTGTTTCAGCACTTTGCTGATCTGGTTTTTCAGTTATCAAGTATCCAAATATCTGAATCAATTGCACTTAAAGGAGAAAACCATGTTCTGATTCATGAAAACACAGTGAAATCAACAGGCCCTATTCTATCATATTCATAGTGGCACCAGAATAAATCCAAAGCAAGTATATTGATGTCAGTGATATTTTTTGCATGCAACAGAATGAAGAATCTAATCCAATAAATCTCCATGGTATATAAATCAGAATGGAACTGGCCCTGTATTAGAATGGGAAATTTCTGCTGCCAAATAATTTGCGTACAAACTCTGCAGATACCTTTTACAATTCTAAAATGTTGTAATCCTTGGAAATTGACACTCTACAGAGGGCTCTGTCCTGATTCATATTCTATACCAGTGTTTCTCAACCTGTGGTTTATGACCCAAAAGTGGGTCACGAGAATATATGAAAGGATAGCAAACAGACTTTTAAAATGGATTCTCCTTTAAAAGACAAAAGCATGGGCTTTTTCCTTGCAGGTTGGAAGAATTCCAGCCTGCAAAGGGCTGCTTACCCCACCCTCCCATTTACTCCCCCACACCCTGCACAATGAGGGGCTAGGGCATAGGGGTGGGGCAGCAGGTCAGGCATGAGGGGTTGTGGACTGTGGCCATTGATGTTTACACATGTGTTATGGTACAAAAATGGTTGATAACCACTGTTCTATACAACATAATCAGTAGCGCCAGAACAATAGTGCAGAGCTACACTACCCAAAGAGTAGTGAAACTTTCCCATTGCATACATGGAGGGCAGGCAGGCTGTGCTATTCGGAGTCAGAGCCTGTTACTCCAATTCCTTTTCTCAACTCTTTGAGTTTTGCCAGTTTTCTACCCACTAACCCATGTCTGTCTGAAATTCAACAAAAAGTTGACCTGTAAGCATGCATGTATTCCTGACCTACCACCACCTGTAATACCACAGATCTTTGTTATGCTAACCCACTTTCCTGTCACACCTTGCTGATTTGGTTCTCTTAGGGAGGTTGGATGACTCTTTGGGAGAAGATCTGTCTGGCATGGTCCAGTTCTTCTGCAGGGCTCCACCTACCCTACACCCTGTCCCTTCTTCTCAGGCCTTTGGTGAAAAGTCCCCATTGAACAGCAAACAACTCTGGTCATTCTTGGGGTTAGCTAACTATTACCAATGGTTTGTTCCCTACTTCTCCAAGTTGGCAGTGCCCCTCATGGAAGCCTTGAAAGGGCGACAGACAGAAGCCATAAAATGGACTCCAGAGATGACATGTAACTTTGAATGTCTAAAGAAAGCCTTATGCGAGGACATAGTAATATATACTCCTGCCTTCTGTAAAACTTTTATTTTACAGATGGAGGCATCAGAAACCACCATTGCAGCAGTCCTGACTCAAGAGGATGACAGACTGGAGAGACCCATTGCCTATGCAAGTCAAAAACTGTTTCTGGCAGAAACACAGTACACTATGATAGAAAGGGACTATTTGACAATCTGATGGGCAGTCGAGCATTTCCGGTACTACTTAATGGGGAGGGAATTCAAATTCATGACAGACTACACACCCCTAAAATGGTTGAGTACAGCCAAGACTAGTAATGCCCATATTACTAGATGGGCCTTGGCCCTGCAGCCATTCAAATTTCACTTATCACACCGGCCAGGAAAACATAACATCATAGCAGACTTTTTATCCAGGTGCAGGGATGAAATCGGGCCCAGCAACACAGGATGTCAGACATTAAAGACACATGAAATGCAAGGTAGGAAACCAAAACTGAAGACTGAGACGCCCCAAGGCATCTTGAAGGGGAGGGTTATGTCCCAAGAGGACAGCCACAGGGAGACAGGGGGACTCCCCCTGCAGTGGGACTTGGAACAGGGACAGCCCACCACTACACAAGCCCTGAAACCAGGGCAAACTTACCTCTTACAGGAGAAGAGAAGGTGGACACACTGCACCAGCACCAAACAGCCATGTGATTTGTGAGCCGCACCTATTTCTGGCTCTGGCCAGCACAGGTGGGTGACATCATCCCTGGATGCTGCCTGGCTGGGATAAAAGCCAGCACCGAGACACCAGGGAGGCACTGCAGGAGGTGCATGGCAAGGGTGCTTCCCACATTAGGCGTAGACAACGCTGGCGTGCAGCATGGGATATGGAGCCAGAGCACCAGGAGGGGTCCCCAGCAAGGGAGAGGACCTCGGATGACGTCAAGGGATGACAAAGACTATAAAGCAATGTGTCCGTGAGTGGGAAGGGAACGGGCCAGGACCGTACCCCAGACTGCTGTTGAAATCTTTTTCTTTTTTGTTTGTTGTTTCTTTTTTCCGCCCCTTTCTGATGGGGATCAGCCCCGAGAGGCCCTGAGGTAAGGGCAGAGGCAGAGGCAGCACTCCAAAGGTAGGAGTGGCCAAAGGACCGTGGCCAACAGCCAGGCTTAGCCAAAAGGTCCATTGGGAGGCTGGGAGCAAGTCAAGATTCTCCGGGAATGCAGAGGTTGGGATGAACCATCGTCTCTCTTCCCATGAGAGAGATGGGAAGAGATGACATCAGAGGGTGAGCCTTGTGAACATCAAGGGGCCATCCTAGAGGCTGGTGCATGGATGTGGTGTAGGGGTTGGCAGAGCCCCATGACTACCTGCTGAGGGTTGCAGCCAATCTGAGGGAGCCCACTGAAGGGGAGCCCACCACTGAAGACATCATCAATGTCATGGCAGGAAAGTCTCTGGTCTTTCCCTGGGGTGATCGTGGGCTCATGGCAGGAAAGTCTCTGGTCTTTCCCTGGGGGGATCGAGGGCTTATTCAGAGGTCACTAGAACCCACACTGTAGCCAACACCTGGTGCATGCACCAAGGCAGCACATGAGTGTATTCTTGAGACCAGGCAGGCACAGAGAAAAATACTGAACTTCACTTAGCTTTTTAAAAAAAGGCCTTTGACACACATTTTCAGGAAAGTGCTCCAAGCTTGAATCCCAAGAGGGCACAGGCACCTCCTGGAAGAATTGAGTAAAGTAGCTAAGGTTCTTAGAAGTGCAGGACCTCAGAGACACTCCCAGTCCACAGCATTTCTTACTGACTAACTTTGGCAATGCCCCAGTTTCGCACTCAGGGTGGTAATTACTGTGAATCCCATTCTTAGGTGTTTACTTCTTCCCCTGCATTGTGCAATGGGGCTGGATGCCTATTTTATGGTTATGGATTTGGCTACAGGGGCAGGCACCTAATAGTTAGGTACTGTATCAGTCATAGTTATGATGTCTAAGTTCCTTCATAGATCTGTGCCTTTGACAAATGCCTATGCCAGATAATACAGACATGTAGTAGAATAATTTTCAGAAATCAAATGTGACATCAAAACTCTCACAATTTTGGACTTCTGTGTCATAACAATATGCTAATAAAAGGCCAGATGAAGAATTAAAAGAAAATGTTGATACATTATAAAATATATTGTTTCTTTGAAACTGTAATGTCTGTTCTCTGATATACAAAGTTAGTGCCCAATTACATCCTACATAGTCATAGTCAGTATTTTAATACAGTGCAATTATTTTAGTCATAGATCTATTACCAGCATTAATGTCCTATGCACTGAATGGAGAGGTGCCAAATTGGCCAAAATTCAAAATGGAATACAGTAGTCAATCTTGCAAAATTTCATGGCACATATTGTGCCCAGACAGCTGTAAGAAATGCATAGATGTCACAGGAACCCAGTTTTGTGCAATTAACCCATTTTCAGGTTTTCCTCATGCAACAAGTGCATATATTTTTACTGTTCTATTGTATTCATAGAAGAATATATGATCCTGTATATCTATAGCTTTTAAAAACTAAGAACAAAAAGATGTATTTTGTACTAATTTTGGTTACATAACTTCTTTTTCACCACAATAAAATATCAGTTCTGTAGGGGATGCTTGGCTCACCTGAATACTGAGAAAGTTTTAATGATTATAAAAAATATTTCTTTCTTACTTTGTGTTAACTTAGCAAAGTATGTGACCTTGCTACATCCATACAGCACAGGGCATGTGCATTCAGAAATCATCAAGCCCAGGCAGTAGGAAACTGTCACACAACCCAGCAATACACCATTTTTTTTTTTTTTTTTTTTTTTTTTTTTTTTACATACAACACAAATCTTTTTTTTCCAAAAACCATCTCCTGGAAATTGGTGTGCACATTATAAACAAGGAAATACAGGAAGAACAGTTTTTGCACTTAAGCGTCTGCTAGGCAACAGTGAAAGTAACATCTGCATGCAATCTACAGGGAGCAGAACAACGAGCAGGCTCAGGTCCCTAGCTTCTGCTACTCAGTGGGTGCATCTACACATGCAATTAGCATGTAGAAATAACCTCCAACGCAGTTCACATCAGAGTTTATTTCTCCTGGGAATAGCATTTACACATGTACCTGAGACCACAGCAAGTAGATATGGGGTGAGAAGCTCCAGACTTGCAGGGTGTCCAGGTTGTCAGCCTGCCAGCCTGGGGCTGCTCCTCTTTGACTCAACATGCTTTGGAGAAGCTGGCTGAGGCACACGCGTGCTATAGTGCAGGGGCTAGCAAGCAGGCAGTCCCTGCACTGTAACACCCTCATGCCCCAGCCCACTCCAATCACCATCTATACATGCATTTCCGTAAACTTAATGACTGCTGTAGGATAATACTTGTCCTGGACAGTAATATCCTACAGCAGAGTTAATTAATTTACTGCCCCCTAATACAGACACATGTGTAGACAGTGACAATTTACTGCAGAACTAATTAGTCAACTCCACAGTAAAGCACATGTGTAGATGCACCCAATTACTAAAAAAACCTTCTTTTCTTCATTCTACTTTCAAAACCACACTGTGCATCTTATTCTGGGATGTGTTATATGTGAGAAAATATGTTTTTTCTCTTTCTTTCTTACCTACTTGGTGGTAAATTCTCAATGTTACAAAGCAGATTGGATGTGGTAAGTGCTTGAAAAAAACAATAAGCTTCTGTTTTCTGTCAAATGAAGACAAGTGGCTCTGTTATGTTAATACACTGCAATAAAAATGAGCTCAGTGGCCAAGGCTCCCAAGGTTTCAGAAGCCAAACCAAAATATTAATCTTTTCTTCTGATCACATTTAAAACTCAAGTCAATCAGTGGGCAGCAAGTAATGTGCCTAGAGACCACAGACTGTATTTTTTTTGCTTTTTTATTCGCTTTGTGTTAACCTAAGAAGATGTGCTGACTTGGTAGAATCACTGCAGCAATTGCTAAACAATGAATGAAAATGAAATGTAAAAAATTCTGGCCAATGCACCAGGCAATCACTGCTGTGTTGGGCTGGGCCACTCATGTGCCCACACACAATTCAGGGCTCAAATTCAACCAAGGAATTAAAAAAAAAAAAAAAAAAAACACCTCAAGCCCAGGCACTTTTAGCACAACAGTAAGTAGAAAATCCTGCAAGTGAAATGGCTTCTTTTATTATTTCTTCAGAAAGCTTTGCATTAGATGAGCTAACAGTTTTTGATGATCCTGAAATTTTGAGGCAGCAATTTCTAAGGCTGTTCTTTTGGGTAGTGGGATGCTTTGTCTGGAAGGTAGCGGAGGGGAAGCTCTGTTTCCCAAAATGGCTTTACAAATAGAAGCAATTTGAAATTGTATGCAACATTGCAGCCAAAGCCTAGAAAGATCACTTGACTTAAAGGAAGCATCTCATGTAGTACCAAACATGTATACAGGGAAACTACTGTTATTTAGGAGTGGAAAAAGTAGATGGGCACTCAGTCTTCCTAGGTTTCATGCTCAGTTGTGCCACTGACCCTCCATATAACCGAAGAAAACATATTGCTTAGCATTCCATGCACCTTGCTTTACCCACCTATGAAACAATACTTCCATATTTCAAGAGGGTGGTGTGAAGCTTAACATTCACATATCAGTTCCAAATAGACTTAAAGAAAGGGAAAAATATTAGTATTATAATCACCAAAACAACTTGGAATTAGGTAATTAGGAATCTTTTGGGGAAATTTCCATTAAATTTTCCAGAATCAAAGCCTGCAGTTAAGAAGAAATTTTAGCTTTTCTGGTTGGAGAAAAAATAAATCAAATAAATGTAAATTAACAGAAACTGAACCACCACCGTGTTTGCAAGACTGCAGATAAGCAGCCCCAGGCCTGTGTTGCTGCTTAGGGATTTCCCAAGCTGTAGCATAGTGGATATTGCCCAGCATCTAATTAAATTTCATTACTGTTTTTCAGAACTCTGTGGAAATCAGTGAAACAGTAGGAATCAGACCAAGTTGCTTCTGGTGCTTGAAAAAGCTCTTATAGAAATACTAAGGCAAACAGTAGATTGTTCACTTCCAAGCTAAACAAAGGGTAAAGTGGCAGTCTGACATACACATTATATTAGCTCTGATGCTGGAAGACAAGATTAAGATTTGAGACCACTCCCAATTATTCTGATAGCAGTCAGGAGGTTTTGAGGTGGCATGAGAAAAGAAACAAACACAGAGAATATGGTTTCTTTCTATTCAGGCAAACTTAGGGGTCTAGGGAATGGCTTCAAATTTGTCTGACATATAGTAGCACACACAAAAAATAGAGCCTCGCAACAGAAATATTTCTTCATCAGGGACGTCAACATCCTCCATGTTTCTTGGCAGCTGCAGTGACTGGCTTATTATCCAGATATTATTTCTGGGTAGTGACCTGAGTTTTTAATATTGACATGCCATAGTCAACTATGAGTTAGTGCAAATGGGTTTAGTCTTTTGTGTCTTAGATGCATGGTAAAATATCCCAGACATGCATGCAAAAGACTAAGGATAAGATAGCACGGAGAAGAAAACAGTGAGTTACCTTAAACTTTAAACTTTGTATATGAATTTTGAAGGGAAAAGTGAGGGAAGAAAGTATAAATGAGGTGTGTACCTGCTTATGCCATAAGAACAGGTGGCGCATGGCTCGGGACTGTACCACCCAGGCTCAAACCCCCGTCTGCACTGACACACTGGTATGTCAAGCGTTTTCTCCTCAGAAGGTCTCCTCCTGCTTTCCTGCCACATCTTCATCTTAATGAAAGACAAAGGGAGATTCCAAGTATGTTACCAACCACCCTTGGGTACACTCTATTTGTAGGTGTTTCTTGAGGCTCCTCCTTCCCTACCCCCATCCACTCACCAACCAAGGCTCATCAGCTTTATGTTGCTCAGTATTTGAATCATATATGACCAGCTGGGTTTGGTGCTTTTCCTTCTTGAAAAATGTCCTGATTATGGGATGTCCCACATGCGGTTGATTCGGCTGCCCCTCAGATGTTACCAATCCATTTCATCCATAATTAATTCATAAGTCAAAAGAGGGTCCCAAAATTAATCTATAAATCACCATAGTTCATGATTCAATGAATTAATCAAGAATGTCCAAAATTAATTAATTCATCATGACAGTCCAAACTTCAATCCCCAAATCACGTAGGTCAATAATTAATTCTCAGAACAAGTAAGTCCTCACTAAATTACATGGTTCTCTTTATTCAACAATAACCCAAATCACATAGCCTGTTCCCTCAACCTACTTGCTCTTAAATAATTCTGGTCCTAGGGGTGTCAGTCAGTTCTGGGACCTAGCAGGGGTTCCAGCCCAAATCGAGGGCTCCATCAGGATACAGCACAGCAATAACTGCCCCCCTCTCAAAAAAAAACAAAAAAAACAAACAAACAAACCCACAAAACAAAAGAGAAGTGGCAAGGTTTCTGCCACACACATACATCCTTCTTCCTGTATCTGTGTACTGGGGTCCAGGATGGGTCCTCTTTGGGGTGGCTCTGGATCACAGAAGAGCAGGACACCCCTCCAGGTATCCCACCTATAGAACTAGCTTGGTGCATTACCAGCCTCAGCATCCTGGAGCTCATAACAACTGTGCTGCTTTCCGCATTCTCGTCACAGTTCTGGCCTCCTGTAGCTGGTTCTTGGTGTGGGTGTCTGACATCATGCCCTACGCACCTCTCCAACCTCATGGAGCATGTACATATAAATCATGGAGGTGATGCTGCTCACCACTCTATGACCTCCACATCTGCACTTCCATTAATTAATTATTTACCCAATTATTTATTGGGTAAATAATTAATGGCTCCAGCCCTTACCAGGCATTTGGCCAGGGGGTTGTTGCTGTCCTCCTGAGCCACCCAAACCCATCTTGTGGAGTGTCTGGTCACCTGGACCAGTTGCACTGTGACAAGGAGAAAGAGAGCACAATGTAGGGTAAGGAAAACAGATAAGAGTGTTGTGGGACAGAGAAGGAAAAGGAGAAAACAGACACCATACAAACAATTCAGGGGAGGCGGGGATAGATCTATTATGGGTGAAAGATGAAAGCGGAGTTATGTCAGGAAGAGAAAGAGGTTTTAAAAGGCAATTGAAGTTGAATACGTAGGGCCTGCCAAGCTGCAATCTGAAATATTAGACAAATTCCACCAGTATTTGTTGAATAATTTATTCAATAAATAGTTTTATTCTGGTATTTGGCTAGCTCTGTAGATGGCCAAATACTCTTTGGTGAATATCTCATTCAACAAACATCAAGGAAATTCATTGAATAATATATTCAGTTAATATTTTTTCTATCTATTTAACCAGACCTAAAATCAGCTATATAACTCTGGAGAATGTTGAGTATTTCCTGTACCTTGGAAGCCATCTCTCGCAGAAGGCCAACATTGATGAAGAAATCCAACATTGCCTCAAAATGTGCAAGGCCAGCCTTTTGACACCTGGGGAAATGTATGTTCGAAGACTGTGACATCAGATTCAAAACTGAGCTTGTGGTTTATCAAGCAGTTGTGATCCCTACATTACTGTACAGAGCTGAGATGTGAACACATGCAGGAGACACCTCAAATTGTTGGAGAAGTACCATCAACACTGTCTACAGAAGATCTTTTGAATCCAATTAGAAGACAAACACACCAGCATTAGTGTTCTCTTGCAAGTAAACATCACAAGAATTGAAGCGATGATCATTCAACATCAACTTCAGTGGGCCAGCCATGTCATTCAGATGTCTGACTCCAAACTCCCAAAGCAAGTTTTATTCTCCCAGCTCAGTCACATGGTATACACTCAAGACGAGGGCAGAAAAAGCATTTCAAAGACGTCCTCAAAGCCAACTTGAAAAAAATACATCAACACCAACTCATGGAAGGCTATCACCCAAGACTGTCCCAAATGGAGGAAGAGTTTGCTGTAAGGATTGAGTACTTTGAAACCTCATGACAACAACAGGAGACAGAAAAGCGGAAGTGGCAGAAACAGCAGGTTGCAAATCAAATCAGGAATCTAGAGCCACCCACCATGCAAAGAAACATGTGCCTGAGTTGCAGTAAAACCTGTTAATCCCTAATTGGCCTTGTCATCCATCTTCAGACCCACAGATAAATCAATCAGGGATGACAATCATCCTCAGCTGTGAGGGACTGCCAATGCTGATGATGCTTAACTATAACAAATGTTATTTGCGGCAAGGACAAAGTCTTCCTTTCAATCTCTGTTTAGAAAGAGCCTAGTTAATTCCAGTTCTTAATTACAATGCAAATAATAATATTTGATTGTTATGCATATAGTTAACTGTAGCATTGTCACAACTTTTTGTTCCTTTACATTACCCAAGATGTAGAAGCACAGGCAATTTTCACCGTGTGTGGTAGTCTAAATCCTTTGCCTAGGAAGTGTCAATTTTTGAAGCCCAGATTATCATAATTAAGTGCCTTTGGTGCCAGTTACAACTTGCAGTCAGAAACTAGTGGGTAACTTATCTTTCATCTGCTTAAATGCACCTGAGTTTTGTCAGATTAGTTTTGCCTCTTTCATTGAAAGGACATTGATGAGATAATTGTCACCTCGGTACTTATACAAATCAATTCGTAGTGCTCTTAAAAAGGCAACACCTTTCTCCCTGTATAATGTAATCCATCCTAAAAGAACTCAGAAATTAAATATTGGATCATGCACCACAAAACTACATTGAAAGAGAGTATGAATGCAAAGTCAAACACTCATAAGCTGAAGAAAAATATTAAACTTGCTGTTGCACAGGCAACTTTAGCTCAACCCCTCCTCTCTTCTATGATATAATGATATGATTTTTAATAAAACAATCATACTGAGTGTTTTCCACAGGACTCCTGCCTCATGCACTTTGCAGAATGGAGAGAGTCTTTTGAAAATGAAATAGGTACTCATTATTTCTTTTTGAACTCCTCCTCATTCAACGTGGAGTCTCATCTTATTTGTTACCAGACATCCCAATTCTGTTCTGAATACATTATTGATAATTTTTTCATTTGCTTTACTATGATGCTCATCATTACAGTATCTGATGTTTAGGTGTGCTCATTCATCCATCCCATGCTGCTTTATGAACAGAAGTGCTGAGTATTTACAGATCCAAGTAGCTTTGGCTGCAGCTGGGAAGGCCCCCGCATCTGCACAAATCAGGTGCCAGGTATCTCAGCTTGGTTATCCACAAAAAGATGACAAAGTTAGTGAACACCTGTGGAAAGTTTAATTGAAATGATTCACAGAATCACAGAAGAACTCTGCAATCAAGCTAAGGCTAGAACAGCAGTAGGCAAAATACAGCCCACAGACTGGATCTGGCTCACCGGGAGATTGTCTGGTCTGTGGTAGGTTTCTCAGTCCAGCCCATCTCAGGTGCAGGGTGGCAGCTTGGGCTGTGGTCCTGCAGAACACCTGTGGAAAGTTTAATTGAAATGATTCACAGAATCACAGAAGAACTCTGCAATCAAGCTAAGGCTAGAACAGCAGTAGGCAAAATACAGCCCACAGACTGGATCTGGCTCACCGGGAGATTGTCTGGTCTGTGGTAGGTTTCTCAGTCCAGCCCATCTCAGGTGCAGGGTGGCAGCTTGGGCTGTGGTCCGGCCCCCCTGGGTACACAGCAGAGCTGGGGCAGCAGCCAGACTCCATTTCCCAGCAGCCCCAGTGGTGGTGGCCCCTTCCAGCTGCCACAGCTGCCAGACCTGGCCCCACTGCTCAGGCATCCTAGTCCATCCACCCCACACCCACTGCTAGGGGCAGGACTGGCATGGACAGGGCACTCGGCTGGGCAGCTGGGATGGGGCTGATAGTGGGCAGGGAGTAGTGTTCAGGAGTGAGATGGACAGGTGGGGCTGGGGACACCCCAGGATCTTGGGGTGATGACAGCATTGGACTGGGCCCAGAGCAGAGATGTGATCCACCCCTTGCAACCCCCTGCCCATGGAACCCATGCTCATCACAGGGCCATGCCAGCAGTAGATCTTGGCTCTGTCCTGGCCTTGGGCTTGCGCTGTCACCATCCCATGACCCTGCCCCATGATCCCAGCCTTGCCCACCTGTCCCACTCCTAATCACTGCTTCTCACCTGCCTGCCCGCAGCCCCATCCCACAAAGAGTGCAGGGAGTTTTGGTGAGTTGTTGAGCCGGGGGGG
>NW_005842329.1:1122419-1139764 GCF_000455745.1 Alligator sinensis | reverse complement strand
GGGGGGCATTCTGACCCAACCCCCAACAGCTCAGCAAAACTCTCTATCTGGCCAACAGGCCCAAATAATTGCCCACTCCTGGGCTAGAGCCTCTCCTGGGTGTCCTTCAATGGCTTTAACAATTCTTTCACTTGTGCAGCTCCTCTTTCATTCATACACAATGGGGACAAAACTTAACCCACCAGCATTATCTGCTCCCTTTGGGGGTGGGAGGTTGGTGAGGGATGGAGCAATTATAGCTATTTACCAGTTTAAGGTAGAAACTGAAGAGGAACACTTAGAAATTAGGTATGCAGAATTATCAAGGAATCAGACCTGCACATTGGGACTAAAGGATTGATCCACAGAAAGCCCAGGCTATGGGATATTCTGGTGTAGGAATACTCTCAAGTTCCTTCTATTAAAGCTGTTCCACTTTGCATGGAATATTTAAATATATTCACCAAGCCAGAAACGGTGAGTGCATAACTCTATAGACAATGGATTAGAGCACAGACATAGGAAATTTGTGTTCAAATACCTGCAGACAGAGGAAGGAAATAAATCCCAGTTTCTCATACCTTGCGCAAAGGGGAATAAAAAGGAATATACCTCTCTCTCTTCAGCCCACGTTTTAAGAGAAAGAGCTGGTTTACATGCCCAACACCAGGAATCTGTTTAAGGTTGTCTGATGTGTAAGAAGACATCCTCCCAGGTCAGAGGTAAAACCCTGAGAGAAGTTGGGTAATAAGAAACATTTTCCTCTCCACTTCCCATTCTGGTTAGTATGGGCAACTTCTTGTTCAGTGTGAAATACAGTGATAGGGACCTAAATCTCTCAATATGCTGTATCAACAAGCAAATGGTTAAAACAATGCGGTTGATTCCTTTAGGCAGTATGGTAACCCAAAAAGGTACGTATAGACATTACATTTAGATTGCCCTAGCCAGGTTAGGGCAATCTAAATGTCCACTTCTGGAGGTATTCAGAGGGCTTAAATCACCCAAAAATGATGTGCCCAGTGTAGGTTTGTGCAACTCAGGAGGTGCACTAATTTAGATTGAGATCTAGGAAAGGGTTAATCCAATCTCCCAAATGCCTGCATGGGATCACAGCACAGTTGTGGGGCTGGGAAATCTTAGCCACTCACCTCAGCCCTGGGGCTATGCTATTCCCACCACTCTGTCCTTCACTGGGCTATTTTTAGCCCCCCACCCTCCAAATGTTCCTGCCAACTAGGCAGCCCTTCTTCTGTGGACACACCAACTCCCACTCCCCAAATCTACCAACTCTCTGCCCCTGATCCTGGGGCTGACTATTTTCATTTGTGGTGGGGGTCCAGGCAAGGTCACAAAATGATCCCATGTGGCTGGAGCATCATAAAAAACAACCCTGCCCTGGTCTTGCTCCAAGTGCAATAGATTTGGATCTACATTCAACTACTATGCAAGCAACATACTAGTCACATGGTAATTTCTCAATTAAAATGGGAAAAATGAGCAGACATATGGAAACAAATCCTACTTGAGCAAAACTCTAGGTGATCTCTATAGTTCCCAGTCCAATGACACAGAAAACAATAAAGTCTTAAGAATGAGTTGCTCCAGTAAACAGCTACATTTTGCATCAAACTGACATCAAGCTCCATTATTTCTTAAAATCCTGAAATGCTCCAAGGTGGGGGGAGACTGAAACAGTAGAGATGAAGTACATTGCCTGAGTAGTGGTGGCTGGAGGCATTTTGCCAGCAGAGACCCTGGAGAAGTCATACCATTTCTATAGGGTGCTGAAGGGCAAACCTCCAGCTTCCTTCCACAAAACAGATGTAGCATGTGCTTTCTCAGAGCAATTCTGCAGCTTCTTGTCTGCATATACCCCATGTTCTTTCCTTGTACAGACATGCCCTTTAGGAAAACTGCTGGCATTGTTAATTGGCCTCCCCCTTGCACTAGGGATATGCAAACATTCATATTATGGCTGTTCCCTGCACAGCATCAGGGAGTGCCAGGGGTGGGAAGACTCACCCAGCACCACCTTTCCAAAGCACCCCTAGTGCAACAGCAGGAGACAGCCAAATCCTGTTCTGAAACACAGGTTCTACTTCCACTGATTTAAATTAGAGGTGCACTCATGCAATAGCAGAAGTGGCCCTTTTAGACATGATCACAGCACATCAAACTGCATGGCAATATTCTCACAGACTTTGGTGGGTTTTGGAACAGGCCCTTCTCATTTTATTTTCTTTTCTTCCCTGAGGCCGTGACCATGGGGCTTCCTTATTCCCTTTAACTCACAGAAATAATTTTTATGACAAGTCAGTACACAACAACAGATATACCTTTTTACAGCCCTTACTCCTTTGTTTCCTTTAGGAATATGTTTTCCACTGAAACAGCCTGGGTAATTAGAATGCTTTTCCCCAGTGAGGTATTAAGTTTCTCTCTAGCTTTTCCTCTCATCTCCACCTACTGGATTTAATGTATTTCCAGGTCAGTTCCCACATAGCTCGAACACTTTCTACTTCACTTGTTTAGGAAATTCAGCAAATACTACCCAGTCAGCTTGCTCATGCTGTTTTATAGCTTGCTGCGGTCATTCATTCTCAGCTGAACTGTATATTCAAGATAAACAGAAAGTAGGTGCTCTGTTTTGATGCTCAGAATTCACTCAAGAAAACCTACAGGATGTGCCAGAGTATCCATTCAAATCATGCATTCTGCAGCAGTGATCTGATAAAAATGCTCCCCCCTTCCTCCATCCTTTTCTTCAAGGATGTGGATGTCTGTCTAGGTCCGAAACTTTAAATAAATAAAAATAAATAAAATCTATAACGTAATTGTATTTGGTTTACATTTTCCTGCACCTTTTCCTTGTGCAACTGCATAGACAATCCCATATGCCATCACATGACCACAGTTCACCTCCCTATTTCCTTTCCTGCAACCAACAAGAAACAAGGCCCACAGCTCCCTTTACCCTCTACCATTGTCAGTGATCCAGCAGTTACATAATCCTGCTTCCTCCCTCCACACCACTGAAGAAGTGCTAAGAGAGCTTGCTGCCCCACTTACCAACAGTGAGACTGTACACAGTCTTTTCTTCCATAGCCATCACTATTGAGATCCCAACCATGTAACCACCTCTGAACTTTCTCACCTCAGTGGCCTGCTGGATGGATTCTTTCCAATTAACTATTTTTGCATTTATAACTTACTGATATACATGTTTTCTGAATTTCCTCATATCCACTGCCTCAAAAAAAAATCTTTTCATTAGTGGTTTTTGGATGGTGGAGGAATTTGATATCATATTTGTAGGATCTAAACATATTATCTATTGGATCACATTATGCTGAAATGTCATAACCTCTTGTTACCTGGGCATTTTTTGTTTGCTTGTTGCTTTTTCCATGTAGAGCAGAAAAATCCTGCTAAAAGTCTGTTAGCAATTGAGGGAGGGAGGGAAGGGAGAGGAAAAGAAAGGAGCTTTTTTTTCTTCAGAGAACAGAAAACTTTTACTTTCACAGGGATTTTGTTTTTCATTAGAGTTTGGATTAATTTATTTTCTTCTTCTTAAAGAATCACCAAATATAAACCTCGTACATACAAGCCCTAATAGAATTTCCCCAGTTTTTTCCAACTTTGGTAACACTGCCAGAGATTTTTTGTTGTTGTGTTTGGGTCAGGGGAAGACAGTTGGTGAATATGCTCAAGAAATCTGATAGAATCACAAGACTGGAAAGCTTGTGTTCCTTGCCTACAGGACATACATTATGAAGGCAGCTGCAATGCAATCAAACTCCAACAACACAATATGGGATCCTTCAAACGACTTTCCTCCCATGATGCGGTGTAGTTTTTTGGCGTGTGAGGTAATGCAGTGTTCGTGCTAGCTTAGTCCCGGGCCTCTCTGAAGCACATACTGTCAGACATTTCAGACTGTGTTGAATTGAATATTACTTTTTCAATATGGTGTTTACAGTTTTCTACGAAAGGTTAAGCAGAGACTACCAATATATTTTTCTGAGTAGTACATTTTTTCCCCCTTGAACTAGGCTGTGGATATGCATGTCATAGACTGCATACTGCTCATTAAGGGTCTGTTTCTGTGATGGACTAAACATCCTCATAGCCAAAAAGATGGGTTCTCCATGCTTTGTATAAAGAACACAGCACCTCCAGGATTGGGCCCTATACACGTCATCATCCCTACCCCAATGCCACAACTTGCACCACGACGGGAACATTCTATTCTTTGATAGACATTTAAACAAGGACAATTTTTTCCCTCCCAAAATCAAGCACTTAAATATCACAGTGAAAGTTGTGGTAAAAATAGTTAAATAGATAGAGATTAAAGATTTTATTAAAAAAAAAAAATAATCGCAATAGACTCCCTGTAAAGAAGGTCATTCCCTTCAGAACTTCTCCACAGGGAGACTGTTCTTTCACAGACCAAGCACACTGTACAGCCTAGGGGCTCCCTGTAGGCCACTCTCCCATTCCCTTCGAGTCCAAATGTCCCCTGCAACTCCCACCACCCAAAAAGCCTCTCTTTTGACAGGGTTTCTATAGATGCTAATCCTTCACTCTCAAATACCAAGGTACTCTCATATTAGCAGCTGCATGCCCACATCTTCCCATGACTTTCATTCCCCACATCCTCCACAGCAGGATCTGTTTGCTTCACCTCCCCTGGTACAACCCCCAGTAGCCCTGTGTGCATTCTCCTTCCATACAATGCCTTCCCTTCTCTCTGCACCCATAGCAGAGGCTCTGTGTATTTCCTTTTATTTCCAGACGCCCACCCCTTCTTGTCCTTACCAGGATCACTCAGGGCGCTGACAGAAGTGACAGTTTATCACACCTAAAGTGCCTTACAGCCATGCCCTGACAGATCAGCATGGCTGCAGGGCACTTTAAAAATGCCCGATTGCATGACAGCTTGAACCCTCATGATATAAGTGTTCAGATTAAGGTTCTCCAAAGTGGAACACCTTCATTAACATCTGTCAGCGCATGCCCGGAGCAAGGTTGGGCTGATATAGTCCAGCCCCACCCCCAGTGCTATCCTTAGAAAGGGAGGGGGGTAAAAAGAGTGTGTGTGGGGGGGGGGGGGGGGGGGGGCTGGGAGGATTCCAATCCACCTTCCAGGACAGTCTGGGCAAACCCCAGAATGAGCTCCCTCCGCTCCCTATTCCCCGTCCCATTCTGAAGACAGCATGGGAGCTGTGAGGGGTGGGGGCAGGGCTAGGGTAGAGAGGCTGCAGACATGCAGCTGCTCGAAACTGGAGCTTGATCCCCTAACCCTTAAACACAACAGTGAACATCTGTTGGGTCTGGGGACTGCTGTAACTCATGGCGCTTCCTGAAAAGTACCATGAGTTACAGCAGGGACTCTACATCTGTCAGTGACCTCAATTTCTGCCCCCCCCCGAATGTTCTGTGCCCTCCATTCTTTGCCCCCATGCCATAGACTGTATGCACCCAGCCCCATGTGTCAGGGTTATTTATTTTCTCCCTCATACTAGGGGTTATGAGCACTCTTCCATTCCCTCCATATCCCTCATTTCCTCTCCCTGCAAGGTTGTTATTTGCATGGACCTAAGCATTCAAGGTATCAAAATGTGATTAAAAGGGGTACCACTGAGCTAAAAACTACTACATTCAACATGCTTTAAGCACTGGCAAATTTAAACATAGATATCCATATCCATATACATATACATTGGAAGGTGGCAGGTTTCTCCTTGCAGCATAGCAGTTTCTGACAATAGAAAATCACAACTGTCTGACTTCTTTTCTGTAACATGTTCCTTGATGGAAGCCATCAGCTCACCCCCCTTATCTTCAATCTGCAATTAGCAGAAATTAAAGAAGCTGACTGACATGACAATTGAAAATAAGTAAATAAACAAAAGGATCATGAATGAGTTGAAGGGTGCGGAAAGAAATGAAAAGAATTAGAACAACCTCCCTGTGGAGAAGGTCATTCCAATGAAAAGGAGCAGGAGGAATCAATGACTTTTGGCTCTGTGATGATGGGAGTCAATCCATCAGGCAGAGGGATGGCAGTCACTCAGGCTCTCACAGGCACCACCTGTCCCTGCCAGCAAAATGTCACATTTCCAAATTCATTTACACAGCAAGATAGCACTCCCCCTTGGGCAACATTTAACAGTTTCACATCTGTGATGGCAACCAGTGTAACTGGGAAAAAAAGTGCAACTCTTCTTTCCCTGCAACAAATATCCTCTTTATTTCCAGTAAAAAATTAAGCCCAGTCATGATATAGACTGTGCTCCCATTATTACAGATCAATTTGTTCATCTCAGGATGATAAACTGAGTTTACTCTCTTAATATACAATCAAGGGAGACCAGGCATAGGTATCTTTTACCTTGATGCAGCTAAGTGAAGATAAACACTGTGAATGATATCTCTGGTTATCTAGAACAGTGATTCTCAACCACAGGTGCTGCAGGGTGTTGTTCAATATTAGCTCTCGTAGGGGGGTAAACATGATTTATAAGATAAACACGGAGATTTCCAAAAGGCATCCATAGCATCAAAAACATTCTGACCTATTGTGGGCATTCCAAATTCTTTGCAACAGAAGAATTGCTTTATTATTTTCCCATAGTCAAAGAATGAGTGAAAGCCAGGACCTGGTATTTTACAAGAACTGCCTTAAACTAACAAGGGGTGCCTTGAGAGAAAAACCCATTCAGAACCATTGATTTACACTGACATCCTCCCACTGACCTAATGGCAATGTAGATTGCCAAATGGAAATAGAATGTCAATCCAGAAGACCAAAAAGGAATAACATGTCATCCTATACCTCCTTTCATAGTTCACTTTAGTCAATTACATCAAATGGGCAAAAGATACAGGGTATAATGGGACCTCTAGTCCCCTCACTAAAAGAGCACGAAGAAGCCAAGCCTTTAAGGTGAGGAAGTTCCAGAAGCTATGCCCCTTCCTTCTAGGCCTTATAAAACAGGACAAAGAAAGAACCTGGCAGAAGGGCCCTGGTAGTGTTGGGAAGAGGATATCCGTAAACTTGAACCTTTGGGACTGCTAACCATGAGTAAGCCCAGAAGAAGGCCTGTGCTAAATAAACTCCAGACATATGTAAAAAGCCTAGGAAGGCTTGAGAGAGAAGGCACCCAGGAAAGAACAGACCTTTGAGTTAGATGCAAAGCCATGATGGGCTAGGTTATTAAATCATGCAAGGTATGGGGCATTTATGAGGGGAGTAAGGTGGCCTATTGGCCTGTTGAGTGGAAAGTCCCATGAGCATGGCCAATTGGCCTGTCAGGCTAACAACCCTGTGGACTGGGCAGAGAATGATGAGCCCAAGAGGCTGATTTCAGCTGAAAAGTCTGTGGGGCTGGTAAGTTGGTAGAGTGAAGTTCCACCAACCAAATACTGCTCAGGCCTGAGTTGAGATGACCCTGTGATGTGAAGAGTGAGAGAAAGGCACCTCTCCCTGACTGAATTAATGGCCTACTCCTTAATAATTAGAACATCAAAGATATGGTAGGTGAGGAAAAAAAACCCATCAAGACATGATGGGCAGGCAAGCAAAAGCTGTACACCAAGGTGGTGGCAGACAACTACAGAGCCATTTAAGCCCACAGTAAGGGTCATTTTTAAACAACTACATCAAGTTAAAAACTAATTATACCTTGAGAAACTCTAGTAAAGACAAGTTAACCACAGTAGGAAGGTTTCTGTAAATTTGTGGAAAGAACTAATTTTTTAACAAGCAAGATCATCATTCAATGGCAGCCATTAGGCCTGTGCAAGTAGGCAGCTATTTGATCCAGCTTCAGATCCAGCTGCTTTGGGTGCCAGGGATCTGATCCAGAACTCTGGACCGGGTTTCCACTTTGATCCAGCCAAAGCGGCTCCAAAGCTGCAGAGCCGCTTCAGAAATCCGGCCATAGGGTATAATGGGGAATCAATGAAATATCTATAACTTTGTTGTTTTTTGTCTGATTTGGATGAAACATGCAGAGGTAGTAGCCTCCACTGAGCGCATGAAGCCTACCAAGTTTAAAGAAAGTCAGTGCAGGGGTTCAGGGGGAACTGCACCCCAAATTCTTGAAAGCAAAACTCATGTCACATGTATGTGTTACACCACAGGGGGGTGAAAACTACAGGGGTGGTAGCCTCTGGTGAAGCCATGAAGCCTGCCAAGATTCAAGACGATAAGTGCAAGGGTTTGGGGGCAACTGCACCTCAAGCTGCTGACAGGCAAAACTCATGACACCGATGACCCTGTGTGTGTTAAGGCGCAGCAGGGTGAAAGCTGCAGGGATGGTAGCCCCTGCTGTGGCCACAAAGCCTACCAACTGTCAAGGAGATTGGTGTAGGGCTTTTGGGTTCTGATGCCCTGCACCTCTAGCTGCTGACAGGCAAAACTGGTGACACGGGTGCTTGTGCAACTGTGTCTGTCTTGGGGCAGGGCGGGGAACTACAGCAAGCCTGGCTGCTAAATTATTGTGTTACCAGTTACCAATCAATCATGATTCACTCAGGGACCAGCTCAATATATAGTAGCTAGCTAATGTAGCCAGTTAATTAGCAAGGACTAACTCCTACAAAACCACAGACTAAGGACAGGAAATAATCAATACAGACAATCAACTGCCCCAAGACAAAGACAGTCAGTCCCACAAGCACCCATGTCACGAGTTTTGCCTGTCAGCAGCTAGGGGTGCAGGGCCCCAGAACCCAGAAGCCCTGCACCAATCTCCTTGAGAGCTGGCAGGCTTCATGGCCACAGCAAGGGCCACCATCCCTACAGTTTTCATCCTGCTGCGCTTTAACACACACAGTGTCATCCATGTCATGAGTTTTGCTTGTCCGCAGCTTGAGGTACAGTTCCCCCCAAACCCCTGCACCTATCTTCTTGAAACTTGGTAGGCTTCATGCTCTCAGAAGAGGCTACCATCCCTACATGTTTCATCCAAATCAGACAAAAAAACAACAAAGTTATAGATATTTTATTGATTCCCCATTATACCCTATGGCTGGATGTCTGAGGCGGCTCTAAAGCTTTTCCGAAGTGGTTTGGAAGCTCCAAACCACTTTGGAAAGCCTAACAAAGCCAGCGCTTTGATCCAGACATGCTGCTTTGGATGCCAAAGTGTCCGAAGCTTCTCCAGATCTGAAGAATGGTCTGAAGCCTCACACAGCCCTAGCAGCCATAGCAATGACCCAAGCTTCACCCAACCACTGCAGTCTACTTATTAGAATTCTGGCACAAGTTGGAAAAAATGTTGGATCTCCGCCCATGATATGATGTGATGGTAGTATCAGCAAACTCATTTTTACTATCCACATTTATCTAAAGATCTCCAGAAGAGACACACTTCAAACACATAAGTCTATTCATGGAGTCTTTAAAACATTTTCATTTGGGACAACAGATTGGACTGAGTTTTGGATCTATTTTTATTGAGCCAGTCTTTAGTTAGAGTCTTGAGTATAGTTCCCATCCATTTATTGGTCCATTATATTTAGTCTGTAAGTAAAAAAGGAGTTTGATACTTTCTCAAACCAGCAACCAGTCTGTAACGTAGCTATAAAAAAACCACGTGAGAATTGTCTCTATTAGGGCCAGAGTTCCAGGACTGCAAATCCAAGTGACTTCATCAGAACCAAGTGTACTCAGCACCATGCAATATTTGTAAGTCAGAAAGGCATTTCAGCATGTGTTTAAAAATGCTGTATGTGCTGAAGTTCTCATTCTGGAAAGTACTTGAGCCCAACTCCTTAGGTGCCTCTTTGTCTCCATTATTCAGCCATTTAGACCGCACTTACATTCCCCATGTCATTGTTTATCTGCTGCTTAATTCCATATGTTTCCACTGGTTAACATACACAAAACCATCTTGCAGCTAAGGAACTTCTTGGAATTCTAGGTTCCAGGAACCCTTACAAGCAGGTTTCTTAAATTAGGTAACAGAACATCATTCTTGCCAGTAGGGCCTGGTCCTTTAGGTGTGTTCTGAGGATGCCTAAGAGGCACCTAACTGGGTAGGTCAGGGGTCTGCATGTCCAATCCCCTGGTGATTACTGTACTCACCTGCTATGGAAGAGACCTGGATTCTAATCTCTGCTCAGGAGCAAAAATTGAAATCCACACCCTTAAATGCTTTTCTCTTCTGGTCCAATGGGGCATATTCAATTTTGAAAAGTGTTCAATTTTCATAATGAAACAAAATCCTGAAATCTTGACTTTTTCCATAAGGAAACCCTGTTTTCTGGCCAGCTCTAGCTTTATCCTCTTTGAGTCGGTTTCCTCATCTCAAAAATTAATTAAAACGTATCAATCCACTTGGTGTATTATGAATTTTTAACGGTTAAAGTTAGTAAGCATCTGGAAGACAAATCACTGCTAAATAGTGTTAATAAGAGCAAATATCCAAATAAAATGTAAAATGTTGGCTTTTGTACTGTTGTTTATGAAGTAAAACAATGTTTAGATTTTCTGTGCTCCTCTTCTCATCTTTCATAACTTGAGGTACTAATCCACTAGTTTCACTTCATGTTTTAAAATAAGACTTCTTTAAAAATAAATAAATATTCATGTTGAAGGCATGAACATTGAATATATTAACACAGTTGGTGGAATAATTGCAAGGTACTTTGCCTTAATTACAGCACAGCAATATGGTGAAGTTAAATATCCATATAATTTTATATTGCTGCCCTTAAGGTCCTTACTTGAAGTCAAACTTTTTTTAAAATAAGATTTAATTTGTAAGTGCTAAAGAAGTAGGGGAAACTGCTTTACTCTAGTTCCTTCACATTTTTCCCCTCATTCTCACTTCTGAAGATTAATATAAACAGATAGACTTTTTTCCCCCTTTCTGGTTAATTATGCTTTAGAGAACTTTGTTCTTTTTTCCCACCTCCAATTCTATTTTAGATCCTAGTCTCATTTTCTCGTATACCACAGTGGTTCATTAAGAAACATTAGGAAATAGCCAACTATTATCTGCCAGCAAATCCTCCCTCTCTTGATGGCTCCCCAGGCGTCGACTCTACTCTTTTTACACTGCATACCTCACCAAGAGACAATTCAAATGACATGTTCCTTTTAAGAATCAAAACAAGTGGAACCTAGGATTTTTTCCTTGTTTGCTATGCAAATATATATTTTAAGGCCTCTACTGGCCTGGTTTTCAGGCTCTGAAAAAGAATAAAATAAAGAATACACAAATTGCAAGTTTCCTTACATGGCCCCTCCCCTGCACCCTAGGACTCAGGTTCAGCCTCCCTGTCCACAACCAGGCATGAAGTGAAACAGATTAATGACCGTCAGGCCCAGAAAGGGTTATCCAAGGACTCATGAAGAATCCTCATAATCAAGATACCTGTAGTCAGTCACATTAATATTACCAAAAGCAAGAGTTCAAAATCCTTTCCTTCCTCACCTATGAAAATCACAAGACTGAGAGATTTTAAGAAACAATAAACTGTGGAGGCATAGGATTGGTCTGCCTATGAATCTGAGTCTTCGGTGGGGATCTGTTCATCTCTTTGTTGAGGACAATAATTACAGTTCAGGTTCAATATCCAAGCTGAAATGCAGATCCAATAAAACTGTCCACTGACAGCTTCCCTCCAAGCGGTCAATCTATCCCTGTCCTTTACCTAATCTTCTCATTACCATCTGCCTTGCCCACTGTCCTGTCCCAGTTCTGTCTACTCTAGGGTTTTCTTGACAGTCTCATGATATTTGGCAATTTCCTTAAACCCCGGCTTCTGCAGTCAAGAAACAGTGTGAAAACCCCAAGTTATACTAAAAAAACATAAACAAGTTTCCAGCCCTCGTGGTTATGAAGAAAAGTTTAAAAACTGGAACCAAGTACAGGCTGAGAAACCCAAAAACAAAGAAGAGGAATGGGTCTGATTTGGGGGGCTTGACTGATGATTTTAGAAGACTTGAAAATAAAAACGATCAAATGGCCGTACAAAATGTGTGGACAGGTGAAACAGCTATAGCAGTGCTTCATGAACTTCTGATACTTATGACACACTGCTTGTTTTTTGGATTAAAATTGGTGGCATACTTTACTCATACCCAAAAAGTTGCATATATGCAGTGGTGCCAGCCTTTTGGCCCCATAGGCCTAATCCTGCCACATGGGGAAGGCTGAGCCAGGACCCAATTCTATGATCCAGGATTTGGAAATTTAGCAGCAGGGGAGCAGTGGCAATTAATATCTGGACCTGCAGGGAGCCCTAAGGACATGGCTTCAAGGGCTGTATCTAATACTGAAAAAAAATACTGGTATTTTTTGTAGCATACTTCTGCCAACCTTGCAGCATACTAGTGTGTGACAACACACCTTTTGGAAATCACTGAGTTTGACCGTGTCAGGTGGGTGGGCAGAAGGACATAAGCAGGCCAAATGTATCAGAGTAACTGCTGCATTCACCCTTTTAAAAAAAAAATCTTCCCACCTCCTCTTCCAGGAGATGACAGTTTTTTCATCTACTTGCAATGTCTGGATGTAACTTTTTAAAAAGTAGTTCAGTATCTTCTTTCTTGTTTATTGGGTTATTAAGCCCATTAACATTCCAGGAGACTATTTCAAAGTACTATTAGTCTACATTATTTGGTAGAATTAAGGGAAGGTCTATTAAAACCAAGGTTTTCCTTATTTCCTTTAATTCTCTGAGGTGAACTCATACCAAGAAATAGAGGATGCCTTTATCCAATTGACTGTGTCAGTGAAGCAAGGAGAAGAGGATTAAGGGTAGATTTTCAAATCTCAGTAAAAAGTGGAGAGAGGACATCCTGGTCTTTTCCTTCCCACTGGGGATAAAGGAAATACAGGGAGTAAACGTACATGCCAAATCTAAGTTTGTTCTTTTGCCCTTTTTATTCCTCATACTCCTTGCTACTTTTAAAGCATATTCCTGTTTACATGAATCCCAAATAAAAAGAATCAGGATATAAGTCAAATAAATTAGACTATTCTAACATACCGCAAATACCAACAAAAAACTGTAGCATCAATTAAGCAAGACTGGCATGCCAGTCAGTTCACCAGTTCCCCCCATCTACCTGCCATTAGAGACAAATAAAGTGGAAGAAAATTTATACTGCCACATCTAGGAAGTCCAATCATGAACTGCATTTCTGTAGGGCTGTAAGCAGAGAACAAAAGATGAACTGTAATCCCAGAGCTCAATCAAATGCTTCACACTTCATTTGCCAATGAATTCTCCACTAACCCTTCCTTGTGACATATTTGATGGATTTTAATTATACATATATGGCACATCTACATGAAATGCTATGTTGCCGTAGTGATGAGCTACATCGCCGTAGCTCCTTGCTATGGCGATGTTATGTTGGCAGGCATGAACCATGACACTGATACTACTGTACAATAGCAATGAGCTACTACACAGTAGCATCAGAAACAACCTGTGTAGCATCAGAACTTCTCAGTAATGTCGTTTACTCCAGTCACTTAGTCCTTGCTTAAGCGCAGTAACAACTGTGCAGTACAGTGCACGTGCAGATGCCCCCTGTACAGTTATTGTAATATCTCATTTATGTGAGTGATATTGGGCAGAGAAGAGGAAAAATATTTTTCACACTCCTCCAAACACAGAGGAATGTATTACTATAAACTGAACACTCACTTTAATACAGCATCTGTCTACATTTGTTTTATACCTTTTTTAAAACAAGAGAACAGGACATGCATACAGCTCAGCTCCATGACTCTTACCTGATACATCTTTGCACTGAAAATCTGCTGGGCTTCTGCATTCATTATTTAGATCCATCTTGAGGTTCTAAAAGATCGAACAATGTTATTGCATCTTTTTGATTACTGAAAATTGAAATTTAGTTCCTAGTGGTCTTGCAGGACAGCTGAGAGCTAATGATATGCTCTCCCCCTGACCCACTTCCCAATTTTCACTTTGCTGGGAAACATGCGATTATTTTCCGAGTGGTAGAACAGACATCAGGGAAGAATATTTTAATTCCTTTTTTAAATTATTTTAGTTCATTGCTCTAGATAGTTTTAAGACTTCATTTACATAGCCTGCACAAAAGTTGAGGAGGAAGAGTTTGAAGGAGATACCAAGAAGTTAGTCCAAGCATATATGGATAAACAGGAGCTGCACTTGCATCTGCTCTATTAAGAGTTCTTATAATAAAAACATGCTTAAGTTTTGCAGGTCCTTTCATGTTAGTACCCAGCAGGTGCTACACAAGCAATTTATTTGTCTTAGAATTTTACTGTTGCTGCTTCTGGTGGTTTTTCAACAGAAGGCTTTGAGAAAGTGTTTCACTGAACTTCTCCTGGCCCTGATTCAGCAAGCTAAGCACAACTTCAAACTCTTCCTCCTTCAACCTGGACTCATTACTCCAAACTAAACACACAGCTATCCACTTCGCTGAATTAAGGTTTCTATTCCAATATCAGATGCAGTGAGCTCTACTGCATATATTTTAACAATCCTCTATTTCAGAAAACCTTCCTCTTCCTCCCAACCAAAACTTTTATCTCTTTATTCCCTACATCCTCCAGATCTTCCCCCACTTGGATCCTTCCCTCCTCATATTTTCTTCTTAAAATCTCAGTGGACTGCATGAGATTCACTGCACACTGGAACAATAGGTTAATCCTCACAAAGAATGGTAATTTTGCAGGTTTTTCTTCCCAGATCCCAAGAATAGTACACAATCTATAATGATGCCATGATTTGCAGCACAGTAATCAAAGTGCAAGTTAGGAATCAGCAGCCAGATTCAATACCTCCTACTGGCATCTAAGCAGAGTCAGTTAGGCACCTAAGTCTATTCCATTCTGTTCATGTCCGGAAAATCTATGAATGCATCTAGTTTTGTAACACACTTGCTTCTTAAAAGTGAGTAATAAAAAAGCAATGAGGAGGACCACCTACCATTTGCATTAACTGGTTTTCAGGAACTTGAACAGGGTGGGATAGAATTGCATTTAGGTCCCTAATTCCACTTACATTCTTAAGGGTGGAGTGAAATCTGGCCCTCCAGTCTGTATTTGTCTTCTGTGGATCTATCATTGGAGGTTTCCAAGAGCCTGAATAGGCAACATCTGTATGGGATGGCTTAAGAAAACTACTGCACAGGTTCAGATTAGATGTCCCTAGTCATAGATGTCCTTGAATTCCATCATTGGAGGTTTTCAGACTTTGTTGGCTGCCATGGCCCTTTTCAAGGGGCCTAGGCCAAGCTGCAGAACTATGGCTAAACAGAAGGCCCCAAAGCCTGTTTTTAAGTGACCGTAGTTTGAACCTTTGCAGATGTGACAACTAGCCTGGTCAGCAAAGTAAAGGAAGTAATCGAACACAATAAATCAAAGCAAAAGCATGAAAGGAAATAAAGGAAGATCATACATTAAATAACCCAAATACACCATATTATAGTTTAATTTTAAAATAGTAGTAGTAGTGATTGATATAACCAAATGTATTAGACATTATTTTGCTATAATAAAAATATTTTTGTTAAGGTGTTTAGATAATTTGTAAAAACAAAAACAGCCTTGTCAGACACTGAAGTAAAGCAGAAACAGGTCAGTATTGAGCAGCACTCCACAATGGGGAAGGAAAGGAAATAAGAACACCCCCCCCCCACCCACCACCACCACCACCACCACTCTTTCTTTCCCACGGACATAGACATCATCATCATCATAGACATTAGTAGGAGTAGGGCTGGAAGGGACCTCGGAAGATCATCGAGTCAAGCCCCCCGCCCAAAGGGCAGGAAGTCAGCTGGGGTCATAGGATCCCAGCAAGATAAGCATCCAGTTTCATCTTGAAGGTGTTCAATGAAGGCGCTTGAACCACCTCCAGTGGCAGGCTGTTCCAGACCTTGGGGGCTCGGACAGTAAAGAAGTTCTTCCTTATGTCCAGCCTGAAACGATCTTGAAGTAGTTTGTGACCATTCGACCTCGTCATCCCTTGGGGCGCTCTGGTGAACAAACGTTCCCCCAGATGCTGGTGGTCACCCCTGATAAACTTGTAGGTGGCCATCAGATCACCCCTGAGCCTGCGCTTTTTCAGGCTAAAGAGCCCCAGGGCTGTCAGCCTGTCATCGTAGGGTCTGCTTCCCTGACCTCTGATCATGCACATGGCTCTTCTCTGGACTCTCTCAAGCTTCTCCACATCCTTTTTGAATTGTGGAGCCCAAAACTGGACACAGTACTCCAGCTGCGGCCTCACTAAGGCCGAGTACAGGAGGAGAATGACGTCCCGGGATTTGCTTGAGAAGCATCTATGGATGCAAGCCAGCGTTTTGGTTGCTGGCTTGCAAAAAGCCCAACTAATTGACACCTTCCAAGTCCATAAGAGATCTGGTTCAGTCCAGTTCCAAAAGTTTCAGTGAAACAAGGAAATTTAAAGAAACTAAGCAGAGATCATTTATTAGAATATTAGAACCAGCCATCTATAAATATTGGGCACAGGCTGGAGAGAAATTGGGAGAACTCAGCAAATTCAAGAAGACCTGCTACCAATCTGTGTGCCACCCTCCTCCCACCTCTCGAGTCTCTTCAGCTGGTATGGGTGAAAATCAGTTGTGCTGTCATGGGTTGCCAGACATACTTTGAGTCAAATGTTTGTTTTTATGTTTTAAAGAGAAATGAAACAAAAGGTTGGGCCGTAGACCTGTTTCTGCCTCTTTTATCAGTAGCCTACCCACAAGGTATCTGTAATCTGGCTAACAATATGCTTGCTGTTCCTAATTCAGGTACTAACTGCGGTTTCCTCACAGGCTGCCAGGACCTGCCTTTTCATCTATCCACAAGTACATGTGAAAAAGGGTCTGTATAGGGACAAAAGTGGCTCCTTATCTTCTAATTTTAAGCAGAATTTATTCACCTGTAAAAATTATAAATAAATATTCACACTTTCAGGTATATTGCACATGTAAATCATGTATCTGTTATCAGGCACAGGACAGGCATTGCTACCAGCATTATTCAGGAACTAAACCATACTGTATTCTCAGTGAAAGTATCCTCTTTTCTTTGCTGCACCCTTTCTGAAGCAACCCTGTAAACTCAAAGAGTGTGAACGAGTAAAGCAAGTTGCATGGGAGTTTAAGAAATGAACAGGACTGAGTTCTCAAATGGCAAGTACCACTGAAAGATTTGTTCATCATTGATGCAGATCACTGGTAGCCATCATTCTGCAATACCGATAGGAACACAACAATTAGTGACCCTTCACAGAGTTCAGACACTTTATTTTGGACAGCTTCTTACTGTATTTTGCACCATACCTGCGTTCAGAAGCAGTGCTGAAATAGGTGGCAGCTCAGGCTGGTG
>NW_005842329.1:1105877-1122388 GCF_000455745.1 Alligator sinensis | reverse complement strand
ACGGGAATGCCACAGAAGCAGCATCCTCGATCTTTAAGAAAAACTTTTGCTGCTTTATTCCAGTCTACAACACTTTCTGAACATGGGCAGTGGCCACTAGTTAAAGTGTAGAATGAAGAGTGCAGATACTGGGAGTACAGCTGTAGTCTTACATAAACCAACAGATGAAATTAAAGTTTAATGAGCCTATCAAGGAAAACAAGGAAAAAGGAATAGAAGAGACTAAAGTGACCAGAAAACAGCATCTTGGAATCAAAGGCGTAGGACAAAAGAGGAATTAGTTTGATTTGATTTGTGTATGAGACCTATTTTAATGAGTGATGAAACAGTTAAGATCTTCAAATGTTAGGATCCTAATATACATCAAGTGTATAGCAACACCAGGCAGTTAAAACGTTTTTAAAAAAAGTAATGCCCAATATTACATACTTTCCCTTGAAAGCAACAAATCCAGTCTGGGTCATTACTATATTGACTACTTGTTTTTTGCCTCCACAATAACACCGTCAGAAAGAAAGCTTCTAAAAACTTTCCTTCTTCCCCTTCTGGAAAGAGAAAAAGATCACATAAAATGAGTGATCAGTACTTTTAGAAGCTGGAAATAGTTTAAAAATATCTAGCAACAGGACCCCACTATGTAGAGGACCTAAGGCTGTGCCTGTGGAAAAGCTCTTCAAGACAGTTTCTGAGCTGTATTTCACAGGAACTATAGAGCACTGGCCTTTGGTAAAGGCCTACATGCCTCCAAGCATGAGTTAAGAGTTTCACCTGCTGCCAAGTCTCCAAATCACCCACGCCCATCCCTTACCCACTCTCCCAACCCAGGCAATGGCTGCCCTGCCCAGCCTAGCTCCCAGCACTTTGAATAAAAAGGCCCCAACTCACCAGCTGCTGCCAGGTGGAGGAGGGAGATCCCTGCTGCCCCACACTGTGTACAAGCCTCCCAACGCTTGCCCACTCCCCCAACCTCCGTCCATGGCTGCCCTGCCCGCCCCAGCTCTGGCCCTTTAAGAAAAAAAAAACCCCAAAACCTCTGGGCTCACCGGTTCCTGCCTCATGGGGTGGGGGCGATCCGCACTGCCCCATGCCATGTGGTGGTCGCTCTGCATGAGCCCCCCAAAGCCCGGAGGCTGCTGCAGGAGCCAGTGAGTCTGGGGGGGGCTGTTGTTTTTTCTTTTCTTAAAGGGGTGGAGCTGGGGTGGGGAGGGCAGCCATGGGGAGCCGGGGGAGCAGGGAAAGGGGTCGGGGGGCTTGCAGCAGAGCCTCCACATGCAGAGGGCGACAGTGGGGAGCAGCAGGGATCATCCCCTGCCTGGCAGGACCTGGTGAGTCAGGGCTTTTTTTTAAAGGGCTGGGAGCTGGGGCTGGGTGGGGCAGCCATGGGGAGGGGGCTGGGGGAGCAGACAGGGGTCAGAGGGTGTTCAGGGGGGCTGGTGGGGGCCCCCCCATGCTCTCCTCCCCTGCCCTCTAATTACCAGCTCCGAATCCGGCTCCAGCTCCCTGCTGCAGCGGGTGGGGACTGCCCAAATCATTTAAGCTCTCTGAATCTTTTCTGAATCAATTTGGAGAGCTTTGAATCGATTCGGACCTTTTTACTGGTCCCCTGATTTGATTGACATTTGGCCACCAAATCAGGCCGAATCTCCTCCAAATCGAATCAGCACCTAAAGCTTTGCACAGCCCTAGTAGTTAGCTCTGGGTTTCTTTACTCTGTAGACCAACAGCAGCATATTTGAAAGAGCTTGGGCATTTACATACCAGATATGAGCATTTATAAATAAAAATAGAATTCATATATAATAGAGATCTCTCTCCTAGGCTGCCCTTAGTCACTGAAGGACTTTCTATCAAATATTATCAAAGATGGGACAGAACAAAGTCTGCAAGAAGGATAACAGCATGTAGCAACACAAATGTAGTATCTATGGGCATTTTTACACATGTTGTGGGATGTGGCACCAGTGAGCTGAGCTAATTAAAAGCACCCACATGTCACATATCAGCATCCCTGCCCATCCCCACACTGAAAAATGGCAGCAGGGCACTTTGAACTAAAGCTCTTTGAATGGGTTTTATTTCAAAGTACCCCACTGCCATTTTTTCAGTGCGGAGACACACAGGGATGCTGATACACATGACACAGAAAGCTGCCAGAGAGTGTCAATTTCTATGCTCCAGCAGACTCAATTAATTGAGTCTGCTCTGACACATTGGATTTCCAGTGCATCAGAGCAGGCTCCATGCATATGTATAGGTGCCCTGTGATAGTAAATCAGGGTAAGATTCTAAACTCTTCTAAATTTTTTACTGGTTTGTGTTTTGTAAGTTATTGTTCTGAAACAGGGGTCCAAAACATACAGGCCATGGGCTGGATCCAGCTGGTGGAGGGGCTTTTTTCAGTCTGTGGCAGGTCTCTTTGTCGTACTTGGCCCAGGCACTGTCTGGCCATGACACATCCTGCCACCCCGCGGGCACACAGTGGGACTGGGGCATCTCCACAGTTAGACTGCCTTTCTAGGCAGACCAGACAGCAGCAGCTTCTTCCATCTGCTGCTGCCACTGGCCCCAGCCCGGTGGTACTAGTGGGGGCCCATGCCACAGCCCCAACCCACCCCACCCTGTGCCTGCTCTGAACTTGCCAGCTCATGCTAAACAGCAGCTGCAGCAGTCCAAGCTGGGCAGTAACTGTTGCTCAGCATGGGGGAAAAACAGCTCCGCCCCGTTGCTGCTGCAGGGTGCTTCATGCTACAGCAGGGGCAGGCAAAATACGGCCCACTAGGCCATTCTATCTGGCCTGTGAGACCCTAAAACATTTAGAAAATATTTATCTGCTCCTGGTTGCCTGTCAAAGATGACAGGAACCAGAGGCAGTAGGACCCAAGGGGATCAGGCAGCATGAGGCAAGAGCCCAGCCCCACTCCTCTGTGTGTGCGTGTATGTAGGCAGGGGCAGGGTATGTGTGTGTAGGCAGAGGCAGAGTACGTGCATGTGTAGGAAGGGGTAGAGTGTGTAGGCAGGGGCAGTGCATGTGTGCAGGCAGGGGCACTGTGTGTGAGAGTGTAGGCAGAGGCAGAGTGTGTGTGTGTGTGTGTGTGTGTGTGTGTGTGTAGGTAGGGGCAGAGCATGTGTGTGTGTGCAGGCAGGGGCATAGTGTGTGTTTGTAGGGTGAGTTCCACATGCACACCCCACCATACACAAGCACTCACACCCCTACTTGCACTGCCATACACACAGACCCCCACACCCATAGCCCCTCACACACCCCAGCCACCCTCCCCCGACACACAGCCCCCTACCAACTCCATACCCACCCACACCCCACATATCCACACACACACCCACATGGTCACTCACCCCACTTACCCACACAGCCACCCACAAACCTATACCCCCTCCACAATATACAAGCGTAAGATTTCATTTGAAGTTATTATGCAATCACCTCTATGTATGCTATGCAAACGCATGTAAACCAGGGCAAAAAATATTTTTTTAAATCAAATTAATGAATGTTTTAGGATATAATTTGGTATTTTTCTGGTTCCGAGATGACAAAACCCCTTGCTAAAAGGAGTACTTTCAGTGGCAAAGGTCAGGGGTTAGGGGGTGGGTTTTCTGGTCCCAAGATGGTGACTGAGGGGTGGAGCACCTGTCAAGGGGCGCGGCTACCCAAGTAGCCCTTGACAGCTTGCCAAAACTCAGTAACTAACTCTCTGCCCAAAATAATTAGCCGCCCCTGTGCTACAGCCACCTGGAGCCCACACCTGGGCTGCCCTGAGGCTTTGTGGCTGTCACCACCACCTCTGGGCTACCCCATGGGGCAGCGGTGGCACCTCAGAGGAGCCACAGGCAGCCCAGGCTCAGGCTCCAGGTGGCTGTAGCAGGAAGCACCCAGCAGCAGTGAGGGAGAGGGGCTGCTTTACCCCTTGCCCCACACTGAATAACAATTTCTGCCCAATTAGGGTGAGCAGGCAAGTCTGGAACAGGCATGGGGTGGGGTGGGGTAGGGCTGTGGCATGTGTACCATCCCTGGACTGCTCCAGACTCACCTGAAAACCCCACAACTACACCCTCCCCCACACACAATCATACACCTGATAAACAGTACACTCACCCACAGCCTCCCCCACACCCCACACACCCCTCACCTCTGGAGGGAGCTCTGATAACTGCTACACACACAGCAACCCACCACACACATGCACCCACACCTCCCATGGACACCCCATATCCACCCCCCACACACACCTCCAGCCACCCCCCACCACACACACCTCACCCACATCCACACATACCCCCACACCCCATACACACATATCCACACACACCCCCTCAGCCCCCCACAAACTCCATACCCACCCACACACATATCCACAGAAACACCCCCCCCAGAAACCCCCAGACCTACCCACCCACATCCACACATACCCCCACACCCCATACACACATATCCACACACACCCCCTCAGCCCCCCACAAACTCCATACCCACCCACCCATAGCCTTCCACACCCTATGCAATATAAAGGAATATCCACACACACACAGCCCTGCACAAACCCCATACTGACCCACCCACCCACTCACACCTACCCAGATCCACGCATACACCCCCCAATATACAGGGGTAAGACTTCATTTTGAGCTATTATGCAATCACTTCTGTATACACAAGGCAAACACACACAAATCAGGATTTTTTTTTTTAATAAAATTAAAATATGTTATTGTGGATGTTTGATTTTTATTATATAATTTGGTTTTTTTTTCCCACTTCCAAGATGGCAAAGCCCCTTTCCAAATGGAGAGTACTTCCAGGGCAAGGGGCGAGACTTCTGCTGGCAAAGGTCAGGGCATAGCGGGTGCGACTTCTGACCCCAAGATGGTGACCAGGGGGTGAGGCACCTGTCAAGGGGCAGGGTTACCCTTGCAGCGCTCAACAGCACTCAAAAACTTGTTAAACTGAAAGAATTGCCTGCCCCTGTTCTAAAAAGTGCAAAGAGTTGGTAATGAAAGATAAAGCATTTCTCTGCCAATTCTGAAGAATGCATAGGATAGGATAAACCATTGTGTAAAAATTGTCAGTTTATATTATATATTGTATTAATCCCTGTTTTTATAAGAATCATATATTAAAGGCCTAAGGACAGGGTCCCTAGTGTTCTTTCAGGGAATCATTTATTTTGTTTCTTTCATTGTATAATTGGTCACTGTTTGCAGGCTATTCAGATTTTGAATGTCAGCTGCTTTGGCAAAGTCAGATTTATATACAGTACAAAAATGGGTTTCTGCGCACATAGAGATGCAACCAATTAGCTGTATCTAGTTATATCCATGTGTGGACACACTTAATCCAAAACAAGAATGCCTTGTTCCTGTTTAGCTTAACCCAAGTTAGTTAAGGCATTGTTGGATGCAACAATAATATAAATCCAATGGGTCAAGATACTCCTGTTCCAGAATAAGTGTCCACAGGTGGAGTTATTCACAAGTAGCTTTGCACTTCAAATTCACCTACTTTAATCTGTGTTAACTTTCAAGTGTAGACAAGCCCCAAAGCTATCTTTTAGAAATCACACTTATTTCATGGATAAGGTCACGCATAACAATATGTGACAGCATAAGGAAGTTTTACTGACACTCAGATGAGCAGCATACCAAGTCTGTAGCTTTCTCACTTCTGACTAACATGCTTAATCCTTGATATCACTATACAAAGAAACACTCTTAAATCTAGTACTTCTAGACATTTATCTGATGACTCACAATTAATCTCTCCTTTTTTTATTGAAAAGATCAGTTCCCATTAGTGTGTAATTGTGTTTTTTTAAGGTCTTTAGATAGCATTAATGATCTGGGAAAAGCCCTTCAGGGACTATACTCTTCTGTCACACTGAAAATGACACTAAGTGATTTGATAAGAAGCACCATATTCTCAGTTTTTAGTTGAAGCTATTCAGGAAATTCAATGTGGAATATAAAGAAGCTTCGCTAAGTATTTGATGCTAAAAAAGGGCAAATGTATTGAACAAACTGAGTATTCCAATAAGTAAATAAAAAAGCAATGTCATGAAACAAGTATTAAAACCTGCACCCATCCAGGCAAAAATCCTATTAAGATGTCATTACAATTTAATGACTACTCTCAAACAAAAATTTTTTTTAAAGAAAAAGAGTTAAGGCTGAATGCATGTGTCACTGGAATCCAGCCAACTAGCATAATGCCCATGTGTATGTGTAAGCACACACGTATGTACAGTATACCATTTTAAATAAGCCTTCTATATACCTTAAAACATTTGGAAATAACAAACTGAAGGACCTAATCAACCTCCCAGTGCCAGATAATACTTTATCCCTCCCTACACCCACACCTAAAATTAATGCATTCTTTCTGTAATGAAAATATAGTGTTAGATGTATCAGCTTGATTTTTTATATTGTTTATGAAATATGTAAATTAGTCATTCTCAAAAAGGGTGCCACAGGGTGCAAACACCTACACACAATTTGTAAGATAAACCCAGATATTTCAAATAGGAATCCACAGTGTCAAAAACATTATGACTTGTAGTCTTTTTGATTTCTTTGCAACAGAAGAATAGCTCTATTATTTTCTCAAACTCAAAAAAGGAGAGAAAGCTAACAACTGGCATTTTCCAAGGGGTGCCTTGAGTCTAATGAGGGGTGCTATAAGTCTGAAGACTGCTGACGCAAATAAAGGAGTAGTCAGTTATGTCAGAGGTCTACATTTTCTTATTGTAATAGTTAGTAGATAACGAGTAAATTTAGTATAAATCAGGGGTGTTAAATATCCAGGCCATTGAACTATATCATTCAGCCCCTGGGTCTGGGAATTTGGGCGTGAAGCCCACCACCAAGTTCTGGGGTAGAGATCCCCATTGGGAATGCGATTCCACAGCAGTGGGGCAAGCAATGGCTGTGTGAATCCTTATTGTTCCCTAAGCCATCAGCACTGCTCACTTCGTTGCCACTGCCACTGTTTGCACAGGGCCACTGCCAATTGTCATGTCACCGTGCAGTCTGAATCTGGTCTGCAAGGCTCTTTATAGTTCAGATAATGCCTGTTAGGAGATCCATTGTCCAGACCCAACCTAGGGAAGCCAGGTGAGTTTGACACCCATGGTATAAATGAACTGCTTGGTGTTTCAGATCTGAATTAGTCAACAGGCATCTAACAGCTACTATGTTGTGTTTCAACATGCATTTTTGGGAGTTTTATGTAGCAAATCATGTTGGGGTATAATGTCAAATGATGCTGCGGTATAATGTTGTAATACCCTTGAAATAGATAGTGGAGCCTTTTGATGGCAACAGGCTGTTTATTTAGTACTCAGGTTACTGAAAACAGAATTATCAAGTATAGTAGGGCACAGAGCTAAAACCAGGAGTAAAAAAAAAGGATTCTGAAGAAAACAATTTCTTACAAGGCAGAGATCATGGAAAAGGTCAAACTAACCACAGAGCTGAAGCCTACAGGAATTTTAAAGGCCTATGGAAGCATTAAGGTGCTTTTCCAAGTTTACCAAGGAGCTACTGCATCACAGAGGTCAGAAAACACCACACAAGAATGTTTACACCACTGTGGAATAAGATGCTGCTGATTGAAGCTGTCCACCTTTGGAAGGGTGATCAAAAGCACAATTATATCACTGAGAACACATTTAAAGTATAAGATCTACCAAATTAAAATGAAATACACAGGGACAAAATGAGCTGTGAACTCTACTTGTTGCTTCAACTGCAGTTTAGTCACAACCTGAGGTCTGGTATTGTTGGGCAAATGATTATTAAGAGAGCTTCATGTTTGAAAAGGCCCAGTGTACAAGTAGTCAAACACAGGGAGCACATGAAAATCATACTGCACAAGGGCACTGATGTTACCATCAAGACTGCTACCAAGACATAGTTATTTGTTATAGCTGAAATTAGACAAAGTAATTTATATTTTGGGCTAGGGACAGACATTACACATAAATTGGTTTAAGTCATCAGAAACTGGTTTAAACTTGTAACAGAACGGATGTTCAGTGCACATAAACCAGTTTGAAAATGTCTGAAACCATTAACTGATTTGGCTCAAACTGTCTGCCCCAGATCCCTTGCCAGTTTAAGATAAACCAGATGCCACCAGCATACTCTCTGGGCTGGGCGGGGCTCTCTGATCCACAGCAGGGCTGGCCCCTCCCCTCTGCTCCCTGGCTGCAGCTCCCCCACTTCCTCTCACCACTCCCTGCTAAGCAGGAATTCCCCCCTGCCCTCTGCCTTGCAGAGAGGTGTCTGTGTATTTGCTAGCAGACCACATGCTGGCTATGGTCTGTGCTGAATCAACAGGCAGGATCAACAAGTAGCTGGTAATATGCCCATGTTGTTTTCTCAATTGGGTGATCAACACTGTTATCAATTCTCTGCTGGGCTAATCACAATGTCCTGCCGAGCCTGGCCACATCCCCCTCAGCTCCATGCTGTGGAAGGAAGGGAGAGCTATTCTAGCACCCCTTCCCCCCGGCTATTAGCCTGAGCCATTGCAGGCATGTACCTGCATTTCCTCAGTCCAGAGGGTATGTTTGAATGGTTACAAAGTGATTCAGCATAGGCATGTTAAACTAACCTGCGAAGATTGAATTAATTAAGGCTCAGGCTTTTTGAATGTCTGTCCCTAGCCTTAGTGTTCTAATGAATGAACCATATAAAAGTCCAGTGGCTATCATTAAAGTGCTACTGTTTTGATCAGCTGACCTTTTCCTGATTAGTTTATTTCCTTCATTTCAGTTTCCAAAACAATGCAGCTAAGAAGTGCTACTTCATTCTTGCCTGTGAGAGGATCCAAGATTTTGAAACAGGAAGTTCAGGAACAGCAATTAATATTGTAAAGGAGAAGAAGCTTACTCTCAGGTTCCTCTCCCCACTCCTGTAACCTGGGGTGGGCAGAGCATGCTGTGGGAGCAGCAGCTGGACTCTGTTTTTAAAGTCCCTAAATAAGGTAAGAATCTCCCCCTAACCTCAGCATCCTCACCCTTCCTTTTCCCTTCATGCTGAGCACTATCTCTCCTCCCCTGCCATTCCTCCCTCCCCCACCCACCATAGCTGCTACCCCAAGCTGATGTGGAGGTGGGTTAGGAGCTTCAGAGCCACTCCAGCCCCATTCCAGCCAGGCTGCACAGGGGCTGGGATCAAGTGGGGGAAACAGCAGCAGTGACAACAGTAGGTAGATTCTACCTCCCTGCACCTGCCTGTGGGCTATTGGTGAACACCTGGGGAGATAAGTCAGAAAGGAGGAACCTACCTGCCACTGCAGCTGCTGCCACTGTCTCTAGCTTAGCCTAGCTCCCCTGCACAGCCCACTGGAGCAAGGCAGGAGCAGCTCTAGGGTTCCCTCCCTCCATCCCTGGTCACCTAAGGAAAGTGGTAATGGTGGGCAGGAGAGGGAGGAATGAGAGGGGAGAAGAGAAGATGGGAAAGGGTAGGATTTGCTGGTAATCATGGAGGAGAAAGGGTGGGGGGGACAATTATGTAGTGATCAGTGATTCAATAAATAAAGGCATATGTGAATAAGAAGAACTACACAACAGGTTTTATTGTGGAGCAGTTAGCAAACCCTGCAGACCCAATATCTGTCTGACTGACTAACACATACTACCTAATAAGATAGCTCCTGAGGGACAATCTCCCAATTCCTAATCCCTGAGGGAGTTGCATGGAAAAAGGGGGTACTTGGAGATGTGCAACCCCTGGGAATGGGATTTTGGTCTTGGGTTCTGAGCCCCCACAATTTTTTAATGCTGCTGTCCTGAGCACAGGCCTGGGCTGCTGTGTGGCCACCCACCTCACACAAGGGCTGCATTGGCTCAGACCATGAAAAGCAAACACCCCCAAACTTGCTGCTGCCCCAAGGACAGCCCGAACTGCTGTGTGGCCATCTGCTGCACACAGGGGCTGCCTTGGCTCAGACCACCAAAAGCAAGCACCCCCAAACTCTCTGCCATTCTGAGCACAGCCTGAGGCTGCTGTGTCACCATCTGCTGCACAAGGGGCTGCATAGGCTTCAATCCACCCACTGCAGACTTCCTCCCCACAAAGTTGCTCCTGCCAGCTGTTCAGCCAAGTACTCTGATGGCAGGGGAAGAAAAGGAATACAAGCAATCAAATTTTCACAGTAAATAAACTTTACTTGAATAAAAAGAATAAATATCAAATAATAATAATAAACATTAAAAATATAATAAATAACTCATTACAAATAAGAGGAAGGAAAGATTTGTTTAAAAATGTATATTAAGTTATGACATTAATGAAAATACTAAACCTACACTTAATTAAAATATGTCAGTGAAACTGGACAACTGTCACTGATCTGCACACCTGAGCATTGTGTGAGTTATGGGTGCCCCCTGCTGTAATTTAGTAATAAGAGGTCAGCAGGGTTGAACTGTTACATGCCACCCCCTACTGTATTTAACTTGGAATAGTGCATGGAGGAATTTTGGAGATTTTTGATCTGTCACACGTACACAGCAATGGAATAAACTGACACCCATTGTGTCAATTTAAGGGAGACAGATTGAGACACTGGAAAAAAACCCTTTCATGTGTACAAGCACCCTGAGTCTCCTGTTATGGGGTGTCTTTAAATTATAACTTCTATCACTACAACTTGCTTTGGGGGCTTTCCCCAACTGCTGCTCCCACAGCATGGTCCAAAACAGCCCTGCCACTGCACCCCCCTCCCGGATCCGCCTCTATATTTTGGTCTCTATAAGCATTTACATAGAGCACACTCCACAGCCTTATACTCTAACGAAGGTAAACACTCATTCAACTGATCTGCATTCTCTTTTACATTTCTTTTAAAGCTTTGTAAAATGCATTTACTGTATTCCCTATAGCCCTAACATCAAAATTCTTTTTTTTAAATCATAGTTACAGAGCTTTTGAAAAGAAGTGAATACAAAAATATAAACTGAAGTGCAACTGTATATTATACTATTCTTACATGATCTTTCCCACCATTACAGGCCAAGCTTTGCCTGACTTGTGCAGCAGGGAAGAATGCAAACACTGCCTAAAGCATACTCTCTTGCAGAAATCCTACTGCCCAGGACAGAATTCTATGGTGGGGAGAAGAGATGTTGGATGACACAAGAAATGTGGGGTGAAACAGTTTGACCCTATCCTAAAAAACTGTGGCCTTCTTTAGGCTGTATTTTGAACGATGGCAGTCGTGTTTGTATCTTTTTCAATTTTCATTCCATACAGCGAACAAAACACTGGTCCCATTCCCATTTCTGAGGATGTACCTACTGGTTCATGAATATCTTTGTTTAGTGCCTGAGGGTTAGAAAGATCTTCCCATGTTTTTTGCACAAAAAGGAAAGCTATAAAAGAGACTCTTTTCTACTGCATGCTAGAAACACTTATTCAGTCTAAAACAAATCTACCATGAAGTGTAAATTAAAAATAGATCCATATCTAATCTGCCATTTGTTTAACCTATACACATCAAAATATATTTCCTCAATGCCAGATCGTACAAATATTAGCCAAGGAAGAACATTCAACATAGGAAGTTTATACTTTGTGGACTAAAATGATAATTAAGCTATTGACAGAGTAACTCTAGAGTCACTATGCAGAAACCAGTATAGTTTATCATCCATCATATTGCTCGATGGGAATAAACTGCCTACATGGTTAATATAGTTAAATTTTCTCAGAAAATGTTTCAATACCTTAATACGAAACTGCAATAAAAAAAAAAATCAACATACCCATAAGTACACACAAATTAAATCAGCTGTGTAAATCAAAGATATTTAGTCAAAATCTATTATTTTCATGAGAACATTTCCTCCATGTAATTTTATTCATAAAATAACATCCCTGAATTCTAGTGAGGCATCCTCCAAACAGACAATTAAGAAATAAAGAATGATCAGAACATAATATTCTTAGATCCACAAAGCCCCATGAGCCAAAAAAAAGGTCCTGTTAAAATAAGAGCTTGGTGTCCTACACAAGTATAGATATTAGTTAAAACAGAAAATGTCTTGAAAATTCGTTTTTCTTTTGAATTGGGAAGGCAGGCGAGATGAATATTGAGAAAGGGCAGATACCAAAACCATGCTGGCATCACAATGAAACCTTGGTCAATCATTAACTAATGTAAACATCTTTAAAAAAATCAGTGCACTACTTAATACGTAGCTGATGTAAAAGACACAACAAAGCATTATATCAGGATCGGGAATGTGAGATCCAGTGTACTAACACAGTGCTGCACTTGATAAAAGCTGCAAAGGGTGAAAGATCCACAATCTCTAGACAACCCAAGGTCAGGGCCCCAAAAAAACACAGACAAGTGGCACAAACAGACAAGTGGTTAATTGCACAATAATTCATTGTTACAGCACCTGATGAAGTTAGCCTGATGAAGCTTGTGCTATATATCTCTGATTTAATTAGTTTAGAAAGGTGTAAACATATGCTGCCTTCCACCATAAATTTAGACATGTTATGTGCAAAGTCATTATTGCACAATAAAAATGGCCATCCAGCCATAAAAATGGCCAAACATTTACAAATGTGTTGCTTAGAAAATGTAGGACATTTTTGCAGCTGGTTTCTGTCAAACTTGAATTTGAACCCATGGCATGTCACACAGAAGTGATAGTGTTTGGTCAGGCCCTCCAAAATCCCAAGTTTCTTTCTCTTCCTGGCCCTTTTCCTACAAGAGGAATTTCTGTGACTCATGTTGAACTCTGCTGCCCCAGGGTGGCTCAGCAGTTGTTATAACTCACTGCTACTCTTTCCTTTCCCCAACTAGGCTACAAAGTGGGTTCTTTAAGGAGCAATTAGCACCCATGATAACCAGCAGGGATGTGTAAAATTTCGCTGGGTGTTTCATTTCAAAACTGTTTCAACATGCTTCAAGCTCGAAAAAGCAAAATTGAAAGGAAACAAGAGGCTTCAAAACAACTTTGAAAAGTACAAGGGCACCTGAAACATTTTGAAAGTTTCAAAACATTTTGAGTTTCAAAGCTGGGCTTACTTGGCTTCAGCTCTGGTCCCAGGTGGCAGCAGCAGCCTCCTATCATCTGGTGCACAGATCCGGGGGCCCGAACCCCCAGGAGGACTGCAGGCCTATGCTGGACTCCTCCCAGGGGTGCAAGTCCCTGGATCTGCAAGCCAGATGAGAGGAGGCTGCCACTGCCACCTGGGACTGGTGGCAGCAGCAATCTTCCCTGACACTGGGCGCTGCCTGTGTTCAGCGCTGGTCCCAGGCGGCAGAGGAAGCCTCCTCTCATCTGGTGCACAGATCCAGGGGCTCACACCCCTAGGGAGGAGTCTGGAACAGCCCAGCAGCCCTCCCAGGGTGTGTGAGCCCCCAGATCTGCACCTTGGATGAGAGGAGGCTGCCTTTTCCACTTGGGACCACTGCTGGGTGCAGGCTGCACCCAGCACCAGAGAAGATTGCTACTGCAGCCTGTCCCAGATGATGGTGTTTTGTTTTGACTTCCATTTCACCATTTCTAAGGGACAGTGTTTAATTTCATCATTTCATTTTGTTTCAAAGCACTGTTCAATTTCATTTTGTTGAAAGTGTTTCACTGTTTCAATGTTATATCCATAGGCTATAATGGGGAATCATGACAATGCCTAACACTTTGTTATTTCTTGCCTGATCTGGATTCAGATCACAGAGAAGGTAGCCCCTTCTGAGGGCACAATGCTTACCAAGTTTCAAGGAGATAAGTACAGAGGTGTCTGGGAAACTGTACCTCAAACCGTTGAAAGAAAAACTTATATCACTTGCCAGCAGCAGCAGCCTCCTGCCATCCCATGCACATATCTGGGGGCCCACATCCCCAGGAGGGCTGTGTGGCTGTGCCAGATTCCTCCCAGGGGTGCAGGCTCCCAGATCTGCACACAAGATGGCAGGAGGCTGCTGCTGTTGCCTGGGGCCACTGGCAGCAGCAGTCTTCCCAGCGCTGGGCGCAGGCTGCGCCCAGTGCCAGTCCCAGGCGGCAGTGGCAGCCTCCTGTCATCCCGCATGCAGATCTGGGGACCCACACACTTGGGAGGAGTCCAGCACAGTCCTACAGCCCTCCCAGGGGTGTGGACCCCCAGATATGCATGCGGGATGACAGGAGGCTGCTGCTCCTGGGGACCGCCGCAGCCCATGCCAAGCACCAAGAAGACTGCTGCTGCCACTGGCCTCAGGCAGCAGTGGCAGCCTCCTGTCATCCCACGCACAGATCCAAGGGCCCATGCCCCCTGGAAGGACTGTGGAGCTATACCAGACTCCTCCTGGGTGGTGTGGGCCCCCGGATCTATATGTGGGATGACAGCATGCTGCCGCTACTGACTGGGACCCATGCTGAACCCAAGCAAGCCCAGCTTTGAAACTCAAAACTTTCAAAATGTTTCAAGTGCCCTCTTTTTATTTTGAAGCTGTTTTGAAGCCTTCTGTTTCATTTCAATTTCACTGTTTCAAGCTCAACACACATCGAAACAGCTTCAAAATGAAACACCCGGTGAAATTTTGCACAGCCGTAGTAAACAGATGCTCAACATGATCAGCTTTACTTACACACAATAGCAATCTAAGTGGAGGAGGAAATTTGCTTGGAAAGCTGCACATGGCTACAAGACGGGGAGAGAGGAAAAGCCCATAAACAAAAGCATTTCTTATGGTATTCCAGGAAAATTTGTGCCCTTACGCTCCTGCCCTTCACATGCCCCCTTCCCCCCTCTTTGCACATACACTTTGCACAAGGGTTAGGGGAGTAGCTTCTTCACCCAGGGAGAGCTCAGAGTTCTCACCTCATTAACAGCACAGGTGAAGATATGGGACTGGGTTCTAACAGCAACTTTCAATCTCCCCTTTCTGGTGAGTGCTGGGAGAGCAGGTTTGAGGGGTCTTTCCCCTCTGATAGCTCCCACTAGGTCAAGGGCGGGCAATTATTTTGGGCGGAGGGCCGCTTACTGAGTTTTGGCAAGCCATCAAGGGCCACATGATAGGCAGCCAGGGGGAGATAAATATTAATTTTCTAAATTTTTTAGGGGCCGCGTGGGCTGGATAGAATGGCCTGGTGGGCCGTATACAGCCCTGGGCCGCATTTTGCCCACCCCTGCATGGGTTGCATCTATACATGTGCTTTACTGCAGAGTAGATTAATTAGCTCTGCAGTAAAGTGTCACCATTTACATGTACACCAATATTAGGGTCCAGTAAACTAATTAACTCTGCCATTAGATAGTACTGTTAGGGACAGTACTATCTTACAGCAGAGTAATTACATGCGATTAAATGCAAGTGACCATGCGTATAAATACCACCCAATCAGCCTAGCCATCCATACTCCTGCCTGACACTTGTGACCCAGCCAGGACCTCCACTGCCTGATGCCACCAGCCAGAGCCCAAGGCTAACCCCTCATTCCCCCTCCCAGCCCAGGACTGCTCTGCCTTAGCTCAAAGTGCTGCTGTCCCAGGCACACGTATAGACATTGTGTCAAGGAGCAGTTTACTCCAGATCCAAGTGTCCTGCATTTTATTGTTTCACTTTAACTGCACGTGTAGATGCACCCACTTTGAACGTCAATATACCTATTGATTGATGGAAATAATCTCTGGCCAGTGCCTAACATGAGTATGAATATTAAAAAGATAGAAATATACCATGATGTGAACAAATACTACTCCTGACCATGAACTACACAATTTGTGCTGCTGATTAAACCTTTTTGGATACTGTGCGGGCCGGGAGCGATCCAGGCCCTTTTTGTGCTCTGCATGGGCTGCGGCCAGCAGCCCAGGCACGTGGGGTCGGAGAGAGCGGGCGACACGCTAGAATTAGGCACGGACGCGTAATGGTTGATTTAAAGATTATTTACTTACACCGAAGATGGTTGTGGTGTAGGCTGGACAGTTTTCCAGGCACAGCTCCGATTAAATCCTTGTTTGAGGACTACGACAAGCTCGCTCTCTCCCACGGAGTTGTTGAAGCTCCGTGGGTCCGTTTATTCACTACTCACACGAAGTTTGCTAGGCTCCGTGGGTCCTTTTGCGCGCAGGGAGAGGGATACGTCTAGGAATTAATCGGCGACGGGGACAGGCTAGAGGCTGATCAGACCTCTGTTGCCTGCTTGAAATACGCTGGGTCCAATAGGCTCCACAGCGCTTAGAGATCTTCACACAGCAGGCTCTGCAGCGCTTAGAGATCTTCACGAGACGTGAAGTCTCCTCCTCCTGGTGTTCGTGGAGTCCTCCAACTTGGGCGGAAACCACTCGAGCCTTTTATACGGCTAGCAAGCCAATCACTCGCCACCACGTGTGAATAATTTCACACAAGCCAATAATGGGGCTCGAATTATCATACAAATGGCGGGAACTCTTTGCACCGTGCATCTCTGTGCTGCAAAGAAGAAATGCACACTGCAAAGAAAGCTACGAATTGGCGGGAAAATAATTCAGTGGTGCCAAAGCAC
>NW_005842329.1:1101295-1102041 GCF_000455745.1 Alligator sinensis | reverse complement strand
ATACAAATGGCGGGAACTCTTTGCACCGTGCATCTCTGTGCTGCAAAGAAGAAATGCACACTGCAAAGAAATCTACGAATTGGCGGGAAAATAATTCAGTGGTGCCAAAGCACACACAAAAACAAAAATCACAACTTTGGGTTGTGACAGATACTAGCCTATGAAGTCCCACAATATTGCTAAAACTTTCTTAGGCAAGAGTGGCATAAATGTCATTCTTGTGGGCATATTGTGAGCTGGGTCACCTTTTGATAAGCAAACCTACCAGTATCATCTGCTTTGGTGAAGTTCTGCCAGCCTGATTCTGCCCCTTGTTAAAATTTAGAAGGCCTAACATATCTTCCAATTACCTGTAGTGACTGCCCAGAGTTTTAATAAGTCTTACGTTTAATAGTTCTGTTTAATACCTATTAATATATCTGTTGTCCATGAATTTTTCTATTCCCTTTCTGAACTTGACTGTACTGCCTGGCTCTACAACCTCCTGTAGTAGTGAGTTCCACAAGCTAACTACACACTGGGCACATCTACATGAGGTGCTTTACTGTGCTGATTAATTAGATCCACAGTAAAGCATTACTGTCAACATGTGGTGCTATTAGACCACAGTAAAGTAATTAACTCCACTGTATGATAGCACTGCCCAACAGAAGTACTGTCCGACAGCAGAGTAGTTACATGTGGTAAAATGCACATCCAGATGGTGACAGGGCTGATTGGGGCATGAGGGTGCTACAGTGCAGGGC
>NW_005842329.1:1097996-1101264 GCF_000455745.1 Alligator sinensis | reverse complement strand
AGCAGGAAGCCCAAGACAGCTGCTCTGTAGCATGTTGAGCCAGGTCAAAGCAGTCCTGGGTTGTCAGGTTGACCTTCAGGGGCCCCTGACAGCCAGGGCTGCCCTGCTTTGGCTCAGCATGCTGTGGTCCTGGGAAAACTGTGCCAGAGTTTGTTGCTATGTGCTAATTGCATGTGTAGATAGGCTCACTGGGTAAACTTTCTCTTGTTAGTTTTAAACCTGTCCCCTAATTTTAGTGAGTGCCCCTAGTTCTAGTATTCTGTAACTTGGTGAACAACAGTCTCCTATTCTTTTTGTTTGCCACCTTCTTGATTTTATAGACTTCTGTCATATCCCTCTCCTCAGTCTTCTACTTTCCAACCCAAAGAAGTCTAACCTTTTCAGTCTATCCGGGTACAACAACTGCTTCATACCCCTGATCATTTTGGTTGCCCTTCTCCATACTTTTCTAATTCTACTGTATCCTTTTTGAGATGTGAAGACCAAAACTGCACACAATATTCAAGATGTGGGCATATCATGAATTATTATAGTGGTATGATGATGTTTTCCTGTTTTGTTTTCAATTCCCTTAATAACACGTTGAGAAGGATTTGAGAGGCAAGGATAGCTTTTATTGGACCAACCAACTGCAGAGTTGGGATAGAATTAGACAAGCAAGGTATTTTCCTTCAAAGTCTGAGGAGTTAAATCCAGTACAGCATAGTAAAAAAAATAGTTGGAAAAATGGGGAAAGAAATTCCTACAGGGAACAGACAAACAATTCAGAAATCCTTGCCTTTTGCATGACATCACTCTAACACTACCATGACATTTTATTAGCTGTCTTGGTCACCACTGCATACTGCACTGATGCTTTTAGAGAGCTACCTATAATGACTCCAAGGTCTATTTCCTGAGTCATAACAGATCGTTTAGAACCCAGCATTGTGCAAGTATAATCAAGGTTATTTTTCCCCCCATGTGCATTACCCTGCACTTGGCATATGAACTTCAATGTCAACACTTTTTTGCCCATACACTTCACTTGGTGAAAACGTTCTACAGCTCCTCTCCATCAGCTTGGGATTTGACTACCTGGAATAATGTAGTATCACCTGCAAAATTGGAGATTTCACTGTACATCCCCATTTCCAGGCCACTGATAAAAATGTTGAACAAAATCAGATTGAACAAACGTTTCCAGTTACTTCAGCATTTCACGTTTTGCAAAATTGCAGCTCTGATTACATTTATACTTGACATCTGAAAAATGTGTTGTTTTTTAACCTTGTTTTCAGATTACTAAAGAATGATTAAGCATGTGGAGAAATGAGATTCCACATGCCACAAGCAATCAACTTACTTGCAATATTATTTATACAAAATATGCTCATATTTTAAGAGTCAACTACACAGCACTTATATGGGGACACTGCATGCACACATGTTGTCTTACAACAGGAAGGGGTAGCTGCTCTGAAGTCAGTTTGCTTTAGTGACTCCTGAGGAAGGAAAGGAGCAGGCAGCTTTCCAATGCTAACAGTCAGTGTAATCACAAGAGTTTAGAGGAAACTGATTTTTGTCATGTGCCTAGGGGCAGAAATTACAACTACTTGCCATCACTTCTGTGAAGCAAACCCGTATTACAATCCACAAACAACTTTGTGTGCAAATACTTAAAAGCATACTACTTGGTGTGCAAAAATTTTAGTAGTGGTTGTAAAGAAGACTCAAGAAAAAAAAATAGCCAATAAAGTTTTTAAGTGCTGAAGTCAAAGTTTAATGCAAAGGGCCTTGTGTGCTCAAGTGTTTGTGTGCTGAAGATATATTTGAAGTATCAGTTGTTAAATCTTGAAACAGAATAACAAAAACAGTGGTTTCAACAATGAAAATATCTTCCTAGTTTTACTATAAAATTATTTGGTAGCACTTCCTTTAAGATTACAGTAAAAGTCCCATTCTAATCCATATCGTTAATTCACCTCTGTCTCTGTAACAATAAAAAATCCAGTGTACTTCCATTGTGACGATTTTTTTTTCTTTAAACAACATTAGCAAGTAATTGTTCAAGCGATTTTAAAGACATCAATAACGAAAAATGGGATTGTCCCAGTTTTAGGGCTAGATTCTAATGTTCTTATTATTGGTAGATTAAAAATAACTTGTTTCCAAACAAAATCTTCTACACACAATTCTCATCTGAATATGTACTTGTTTTCTTATTATTCTTCCCACCACAACAAGCCTTTCACAGAAAAGGTAATCAGTTTTCAGTAGGAGCCATTCATAATGAAGGTTACCAATACTTCCAGGATGACAGTATAAATCTGAAGGGGGACAGCTTTTAAGTAAACATTCAGTTTTAAAGTAAAATCACACTTTAAGATCTCTTTCGTTTTAAGAAGGCTTTTATGATCACACCTAAGAAAAATGTTTTTCACATTCAGTTTTAGCCTCACTGTCACAAATTGAATATTTTTTCATTTTAGTAATCATTCACAACTTATTACCATGATGATAGATAGATAGATAGATAGATAGATAGATAGATAGATAGATAGATAGATAGATAAAGAGAGAGAGAAATAATTCAACATGCATTACAGAATTCTCAGTACAAAAAAAGAGAATAAAAATGAAACAAGTTGTGATCTGTGAACATTAGGTACCCATGGGAATAGAATATTGATGAGTGAATCTCAAGCAGTTTTGATTGCAGATTTAGATAAGCATCCCAGGCTAGGAACAGACATTACACATAAACCAGTTTAAGTGATCAGAAACTGGTTTAAACCTGTAACAGAACATAAGTTCAGTGCACATAACCTGATTTAAAAATGGCTGAAGCTGGTTTAAGATAAACCTGATTGAATGTAGCATCAGATTTAACTGATTTGAGTCAAACTGGTTTATACAATGTTTGTCCCAGACCCCTTCCTGGTTTAAGTTACACCAAAGTCCCCCAGCATTCCATATGCTTTTCAGCCCTGAGCTGGGCTCTCTGCCTCAGAGAACAGGCTGGCCCTGCCCCTCTCCTCCCTAGCCAGAGCTCCAGAAGAGAATGCCGGCACAGCAGGGTCTTCCTTGTTTCACGCGCTGCTCAAGCAGGGATTCCCCCATCCTTCCCTCCCATCTCCCACAGCGCGGACACTAGCCCCATGAACCCTAGGCATGTGGTATGCTAGCTAATGCTGAGAGGTAGCGGGGGTGTGGGGGTGTGTGTGTGTGTGTGTGTGTGTGTGTGTGTGTGTGTGTGTGTGTGTGTGTGTGTGTGTGTGTGTCCGCG
>NW_005842329.1:1096653-1097927 GCF_000455745.1 Alligator sinensis | reverse complement strand
CAGCTGGTAATGTCCCTCCATTCCTTCCTTGGAAAAACCTGTTTAAGAAGAGCTTGAACTACTAAGAAAGGCTTTTGTTTTCTTGATGGGCTGATAAACACTTTTAACAGACCCCTGCTGGTTGTATCATCTCCCTGCTGGTTTGCAGCCCTGTCAGGTTCGCAGACAGTATGAAGAAGCAGGCAGAGGAAGATTGAAAAGCTCAGTATCATCAACAGATGCATGCACTGCACACCCCTCTTTGCCTCAGAGTGCTAACCTGGAACTGACGGCTGGCAACACTTCCACCCCTTGAGCAGTGAGCAGGGAAAAGCCTGGGATGGTACAGGCCAGGGTGGGGGGTTTATACCCCTCCCTAATCAGAGTGTCCTGCCGGGGCCTGGTTATGCCCCTCCATCAGCTCAGCACTATGAAAGGGACGGGAGGGCTGCTCTAGCACCGCCTCTCCCCCCCGCCACCGGATTCTAGCCTGAGCTACTATAAGCATGTAACTGCATTTCTTCAGTTCAGAGGGAATATCTGTGTGGTTACAAACAGTTCAACCTAGGCAGGTTAGAGTAACCTGCAAAGATTGAATCAATTCAGGATCAGGCTTTTTGAATGTCTGCCCCTAGCCCAAAAGTTTGGTTGCTCATATTAAGAAGAGAACCACACTTAGGCTAGAAATGTCTGATAAAATGGTGGTCTATTTGAAGAAAATACAGTTTCAACATTTAGAACTTTTTGACTCCCAACTCTGGCCAGAAGTACAGAGGTACACAAGACTGAAAAAGAGAGATTAGGGAAAACGTAACAGGAATAAAACATTTTAAAAAGATTTTTTTAGTTCAAGGTTTGGGCCAAGATATTACATGATGCCTTATTTATTTATACTTACAAAAGAGTGCATTTCTTCCTGGTTTGTAATAGGAAAAACATGTATGGATAACAAAAGATGCATCTCTCTGTCATTGATGTATACATCGGTATACACACACACACAAATATATAAAATTATATATTATAATGACACCATTTTGGTCTCTTCTTGAACTTGAGAAATATTCATCCTTATAAGGTTGATGCATTGGCTTGATCACTGGCCTGGTGTGTGTGCGCGCGCACGCGCATGCGCACATGCATGTGTGTGTGTATGTATACATGCATTTATACATACACACACACTATGCACACATGTGTAGGCAGTTGAAGTTACTTATAGAGCACAGTTCAGGAGGCAGGAAGTTGATTTCCTCCAAGCAGTTCAACTGCTGAAGCATTCAGGCACCTAATGC
>NW_005842329.1:1078816-1096622 GCF_000455745.1 Alligator sinensis | reverse complement strand
CTTTCCCTCAGTTCTAAAGCCTGATTGGTTTCTGTCCAGCTAGATTCTCCTCCTATTATTTGACAGAAGAAGGGGAGGGGCATTGGAGAGGAAGAGACAACAGGAGAGAAAATGAATGATTATTTTTAAAATGTTCTGTATTCTGCGCTCTTACTTCTCTGGCCAATGCTCACTTGAACCAGTGCACAGTTCATGAGGCACACTGCCTGCAATGTTTTCAGGAGCTGAGGACATCCCATTTTGCCATCATGTTAGGTTTGTCTAGTTCAGTCACCAATCAAAACTTTTCCAACATAAAATTTCCATCTCAAAAAATACACATTCAGTAAAATATCAGTCTTCCCTTAGGAGATGGATATTCTGGCAAAAGTTTTGATTAAAACCAGTTATGCAATCCTGATCCATGAACTGCCAAGATGTGGGGCTACTGGTCTTCCGGGTTCCTTCAACTGCCCAGTCAGATAGATTACCAACTCAGAGGCTGGGGAGTGAAGTGAATTTTTCCTTTTCACTGGAAATTCTGGATGCTGATGGTTCATTCTGATGCAAGATAAAACAAAACATCAAGACCCTAGGATATTCAATGAAACAGAAATTCCTTTTTCTAGCCAGTTCCAATGGTCTCGCTTCAAAACTATACAAGGCTCTTGGATTTGTGTAGGTTGTTCATGAAACTAGATACTTCACTCTCAAACCCACAGCCTTTAAGATTGTCAAAATGCCTGTCAAGAATGGTTGGGGGGGGGGGGAAACAGGCAGGGGTGGATCCCTGCACACCCCCCCTCCCCTTGCTGCTCCAGGCCTGACCCCGCACCCCCCCCCACTTGCCGCTCTGGGTCTGACCCTGCTCCACCCTCTCTCCCATCACTCCAAATCCAACCCCGCTCCATCCCCACAACCTCACTACTCCGAGTCCAGCCCCACTCCTGCCTCCCACGCCACTGCTCTGGGTCCAGCCCCACTTGACCCTTCCTGCCACTCTGGGTCCAGCCTTGCTCCATCCCCTACCCTGCCGTTCCAGGTCTGGCCCTGTTCTGCACCCCCGCTGCACTCCAGATCTAGCCCTGCTCCACCTCCCCCACCACTCCGGGGCTGGTGGCTCTGCTGCACCACACTCCTGCTCATCTGGGTCTGGCCCTGCTCTACCCCCACCCACTGCACCACGTCCGCCTGGCCTGCATCCTGTTCCCTACCTCCCTGGCTACTGCCTCCCCATCCCTGCCAGCTGTTCTGGGGGGTGGCGGGAGGAGGGGTGGCAGAGGAGGGATGCCACCACCATGATCCCCCACTTCGCCCTCAGGCAGGGAGGTGGGGGGAAGCCACAAACCTCCCCAGCAGAAGCTCAAACTTGGGCCCACGCAGCCTGGGCCATGCGACCAATCGCCACCCAGCCTCTCGGCAGGGCATGCACAATTGCCCAAAAGTGTTATGGACAGACAGACACACAGACAGGCTAAGCCTTTTATTATATTATAGTTATGTGTGGCAATCATTTGCTTTCTTCTAACTACTGTCTGCCTTCTGGTCTTTTTGCTTGACATGTGTAACACCTGTTTTATCTTGATGACATCATAGCTTCCTAGGAGGAGATTCTGTCCATGCCCTTTTACTGAGACAGAGTGGGACACAGATCCTAAAGCTCTTTTACCTTAACCTTGCTGGATTCAGTTTTCTTCTAGGAGACATTTGAACAAAGTTTCTCCTGCAACTGTGACCTTAACAAGAGCAAGCGTTGTATTTAAGAGAGAGAGAAAATAGAAATCAAGCAAGGGAAATAGTTTCCTTAACATAACAAGATTCACATTTCCCACAGAACAAACAAGGTAAGGCATTCTTGGTTAGCCATAGAGAACAGGAACAAGAAGAAAAAAAGAAAAGAAAAAAAAGGTGTCCTTTAGCTGCTGACAAGATGCTAACTTCCTGCTGTGGTCAAAGATCTCTCTCTTATCCAATTCCTTTGGCTGGGGCCACTTGCATACTCAAAATTCACCTCCTTTGATCTATGCAGACACTCCCATTCTCCAAATTGGTTTTCTCCATTTACAGACACACTCGCACATAAGACACAACAGAGAAAACAGCAAGCTACAAGACAGCCCTTTGAGGATAAAAAAGCCCTTTAACAATGACAACACTTCAAAGGCTTAAACATCAATCTCAGAACAGTCTATGCATCTCTTTCCCAGCCAGTTTTTATGTTATCCTTCAAAACAGATAGGTTGGCATTCCCCCATACCAAAACACACATTTCTTTTCTGTTATTAACAATTATCAACAAGAGACAGAGGTCCAGATCCTCTGTAACAGAGCCATTCTGGAATCTCCTCCCTCTATAGCTGTATTGGTGCTCCCACTCCTTATAATTTTTTTTTTTTTTTTTAACTGAAATCATTTTTTTGTTTTGATCTTGATCCCCAAAAATGCAATAATCCACTTAAGTGATAACAGCGGTATGACTATCAATCTGAATCCAAACTTTTTCCAGCTGCAGCAGCACTCATGTGTAGATTTTCAGTCAGTACCTCATATGACTTCACCACAAAATTCTGAATCAGGGAGAGTAAAATTTGAATGTAAAAGAAAAATTTCCCCCTGCCCCTTCCAAAAAACAGCTTATTTATTTTTGTTGATAACCCAATACCATAATGATGGGAAAAGTGGAGAATGGAAAAAGAGATTAGAGATTCTCATTTCTGCGGGGGACTATACACCAAGGTTTCTACGAAAGTCTCTTCCTTTCAGCTAAGAATTACATCTAATATCAGAACATTGCTGTTCTGATATTATATGTCCTTTGGCTGGGTCATACCATGCAGCATTTTTAGCTGGAAATGTTCATTTGTTCTGGGGTTGGGCAATTTCATTTGATTCACAAAACCATGTGCTTTTCATTGCATCATCTCTGCTTGAATGGCATTTGTATTTCTCGAGGGAAGTCAATCTGTTGTGAAGGACACAACAGGGTGCTATGCTAAGGGTAACATCCTTTGCCTTGAAGGCACTGTGGCCAACCTGAGCCAGTCCACGAAATTCATCACACACAAGCAAGCAGACAATGAAATGAAAAGCATTCAGCTGAAACCTCAGACCAGATGCTTCCATGCTATGTTTTCAGTATGGTTCACTTAATTCTGTCAAAGTCTTTCTGATGGTAGCAAAAGAAGGGGGAATGTATGTGTCTTTTTTATATTTTTTCTGTTTGTTCTGTTTTGTTTTGTTTTCTTTTTAACTGCCAAGATACTTTAATTGCCAAGTCCAAAAGATGCCAATTGGTACTGGCCCTTTGAGTTTCCCCAATCACAAAAAATAATGCATGTTAATAAAAGCTTCTGCTCATTTAGAAACTTTCCAGAAAAGTAGCAACCTTTAGGGTGAAGTCATTTATTCTGCAATAGTAAAGTCAGGTGTACCATGCAGTGTACCTAGTATCTTCAATACCTATGGAGGTATTCAAGAATTCAAGAATAGCTATTGCATACAAAACTAATCATACCTTAATCCAGCTCATCTTTCAAGTGTAGGTGTGCCCCAGGAAATAGATAGAGAACCAGTATTTTTGTATTCTGTTATTGTACACACACATTCCACTTATTGCAGTGACTGAGTTCCTCAACATATGTACATATGACCACCTATATCTCTAGCTGTACAACTATCCTTACTTTTCAGGAAATGTTATCTGACCCATCTTGCAAGCCTTTAGATCAGAGGTGGGCAAAATATATGGCCCGCAGACTGGATCCAGCCCACCAAGGGATTTTATCCAGCCTGCAGCAGGTCCCTCATCTCTACCCAGCCCAGGCACAGGGGGCCACCTGGGCCATGGTGTATGTGGCCAGTCCCATCTTCCCCCCCACCCCCCAGGCATGCAGCAGGGCTGGTACTGTGTGGTGGTTGGACTCCACTTCCCGCCAGGAGAACCTTCTTCCAGCTGCTGCTGCTGGCAGTGTCACCATGGAGACCTAGCTCTGGGTCCCTATGAAAACCAGTCTGGGCACCCCAGCCCATCTGCCCCACACCTACTGCCAGGTGTGATGTATGGAGTAGGTAAGTGAGGTCTCCATGGAACTGGTCCAGGACATGCACAGGCAGGACATGCTTGGCTGGGGGGTGGGATGGGGCCACAGGTGGGCAGGGAGTGGCATCCCTGAACAGGACAGGTAGGCGGGGCTGGGGCCAGGATCATGGGGTGGTGACAGCATGGGACCAGTGCTTGGAGCAGAGCCATGATCTGCTGCCTGCACATCCCTGCAATGGGCACTGGTTCTGTAGGCAGGGGCATGCTGAAAGCAAACTATGGCACTGCCCCATTGTTGAGCCCCAGCTCAAGTCTGGGATCGTGCCCGGTATGCAAAGGCCAATAAAGATACCAGGGGTGAAAGTATAAAGAAGATTTATTGCTAGCAATAAAAGGTGCAAGCGGAATAATTTCACGTAACAAGCACACAGATTCTTAATTCTAAGCATCTTTTATACAGGAGTATTGGACCTTCATAAGCATTCTTGTTTGCTAATTGGTTATAAGGGAGTGACGCAAGGAGTTCTTTACTGAGCATGTCTCTATACCTGTGTTTTAGCTATGTATCTCATTTACATACATGTATGTTTCATTAGCATACTTTCTCCCCACCTAGGGGCGTAATTTTTAGTATTTTAATTAGCTCTTTGCCCTAGTCCTCTGATTCTGCTTTTGTTTTCAAGCCTCCTTTATCTAAGACTGTCTCCTCCTTATCATTGCAGATGGGCATTAGTTACATAACAGAGACTTTTGCTTGGGCTTTGTATAGTGGTTTCTAGGTCAAACCTCACACCATGATCCCAGGCCTGGCTCTGGCCCCACCCTGCTCCCAGATGCTGCTCCCCACATGCCCATAGCCCTATCCCATTCACACGGCTGAGCACACCTGCATTCGGGGGGGGGGTCACAGGCTGGTCTTAATGGAGACCCTGGGACTACAGCCAGGACCAGGATTACCAGGTGGTGACAGTGTGGGGCCAGGGTCTGAGACAGAGCCACTTAGGGAGTTTTGGTGAGCTGTTGCAGGCCAGGAGGGAGTTGAGGGGTACAGGAGGGGGGCAGTGGTTCTGATCTGTCCTGGCCTAGCAGAGGGTGGCGGGTGCTGACCTGGCCTTCCACAGATCACCATAACTCCCTAAGTGGCCCTCCAGCCCAAATAATTGCCCATCCCTGCTTTAGACTCAATATAGAAGGTGAACACTCATTAGAAGAGCATCACTTTAAAGAAAGATTTGACTTGTTGGCAAGAGCAACAAATGGACCAAAAAAAGACACTGCTGATTCCATTTCTTGGTTTAGTGCAGGAGAAGCTCATTGTCATTACTTCATTTTCTCCTATGGAAGATGAGTACAATCTTAGGGGGACCTTGCCAAAATGAGGCATAGCTCTACAACTTTAAAGCTCTACTTCCAGAAAAATGTGGATCTGTCTGTTTCTACAAAACCTGATCTTGCCTCTGGATATTAAAAAAAACAAGGACAGTAAAGTACCACAGGAAAAAAATCCTATTACTTATTAATTTTGTTTGGTGGAATGATGACAATTTTGTTTTCACAGATCTAGTTTATTTTATTCAAATCTAATCAGTTCCATTCATATTTTGTTTGAATGAGCCCTGTTTACCAAGCAATCCAGATTAATGTTTGTCTGCCCTATTCTTATTTAGCTTTTCACCATTCTCCCTATTATCCAGAAATGTTATCAGTTGTGAGTTTTTCTGTGCTTCCAGAACACTGATGAAAAAAATAGGGTTGAGTAGAAATACTTGTGGAGTCCAGCTAGAAAAAGATCAGTGGTGATTCCCAACTGATGTATTCTAATTTCTCTCTCCTTATACACTGCTTTGCATACATCCTTTCACAGCATCTGATGAAGGGAGCAGCACTTCATGAAAGCTTGTGCTGTATATACACAGCACTTTGATTAGTCTATAAGGTAAGGTGGTAAGGTAAGTCTATAAGGTGCTTACCCTGCCTTCAACTTTAACATGAATCAGCTTGCCAGTTTTTATTCCATTTCGCATGCACTTCTTTAGTATTGTATAGGGATAAATGTCAGGCAGTATGGTGTCTAATGTTTTATATAATATATTACATCTACCTAGTTAGCAGATTCAACCAAATTTTCCTCTATTTTTGAGGCAATCTGGTCCCCCTGGCCCTATTGAATCACACCTCCCCCAGTACATAACCTAACATAAATGATATTTCCATCCTTCGATTTGTATTAATTAAACTCATCTCCATTTTTCCATTATTTTGACCTGGAACAATGACAGGTTAACTGGCCTGTATTTCCCCAGGTCATCCTGTTTGCCCTTTTGAATAGCTGGATTGAGCTTCCTCTTTCCACAGATATCCCAATGATCAATGTATGTTACATGAGACACTCTTTGCCCATTTACAGCTATGGATACGGATCCATTACAGTTCAACTCTTTAGCTCAAGTTAGATACTCATGTCTTTAGCTAAGTCTCTGTTTGTATTTCTGTTTGCATCACACAAGCAGAATAGAAGGACTACATTATTACATTGCTTTTACAGTGGCAGAATATTCATCACTCTTCTAGCAGGAGCAGGAGCAAAATCTTCACACTAACTACTACAGAAAATAGGTGATGACAGAAGTTTAATTCACACCCTGGCACTGGGAACAAATGGTGCCAACAGCACCTCCTCTATTATTGACACTCCTATCCTAGTAGAGTCAAGATAGAAAAGGGAGAGTGATAGGGCTTCAGGAAAACATGAAAATCGGAGTTGTGTGTCATAATATGAGCCCTGACAATTCTAGTCCTTCACCAGTAACATTAGTGCTTCTATCACTTTTTAGACTTAAGCACACCTTCTTAGATGCAAGGCATCCCTCAAAAATGCTAGCTCTTTGTTTTCACACATTATTTGACTATGGAAAACAAAGAATACAGCATTTTTTCTTTGCAAAGAACTCAGAAAAAGCACAGCAGGTCTGAATGTTTTTCACACTATGGATTCTTATTTAAAATCATTGGGGGTGGCCCTATGAGTGGGAAAGTGCATGTCTCTGGGGACAAACAGCAGCAGCACAATATCGTACCATTGCTGCCTGTCCCTGGGAAATGCCTGTGCATGCATGCTCTGGCGCATGGCATGTTGACCTGGGTGGAGTAAGGGAGGCTGGGGCCAGCACCTGGGCTTGGTCCAGCAGACTTACCTGGGGTCCTGAGGGCTTTCAGGGGCTGCAGCCATGGCAGAGCCTGGCCTGCAGCTGGTGCGTGGCTCCAGCCGGCTAGGCTCCAGTTTCTGGCAGCACATGCTGCTGCCACGTGTGCCACCCTGCTTTATTAAGGCATGGGTTTTTTGACACAAGGGTCTCCTGGTGTCTGCTCCCCACCTCTGTGCTGCAAGTTAGCAGTGTGGGGAAATGCTGCATGTGTAGCATGTGCAGTGTGCAATACTACAGATGGGTCTGCAGCACGTCCTCACTTGTCTCGATGCATCCACTGGTTTTATCTTGTGAATCTTGTTTACGCACCTTAATGGTGCTAACATTACGTGATATCTTGCTGCACCCCTGAAAGGCTCTCAGGTGCTTCAGGGTGCTGTGGTACCCTGATTGAGAATCACTGGCTTAATACAATACTGATGTTTTCAACCATGACAGTACTGCAAGGGAGGAACTGAAACAGCACTTCTGTGGTGGTCAACATGGAGAGCTGAGTTTCAAATTTGTTTTAAACAGAAAATGGGGATGGGTGCTGAATCCTTGGGAAGCCTGAGGGGAACTAAATAGGCCAGAGTTGGAGACAGAAGAACCTCTCCAGCCAAATAAGACCACAGATAATACAGATGGGATGGCAGAGAAAGACCTCCCTGTCATCCCATTCACACCTCAGTGGATTCAGTCCTTTCTATGAAGGGGAACATTTCAATTACTTTGAGGACTCAGAAGATAAAAGACAGTGACAGCCTCATGCCACAAAGAAGTTAAAGTACATTTCCATACACACTTCATTCATGTGGAAGTTATTCCCCAGCTACAAAAATACACTTGAAGAAAGATTAAACACAGTAAATCAACACACACATGCAAATGTGTGCAAACATTCAACTTTTGTGGCTCATGGGAACTACCATTAACCTGTAGTTATATTAACTGGGTAATGTCAAATCTACCATTACTAATTAAACTAAAAACTGAACAACATTTTCCCCACAAACAAAGGTAACATGGTCGCAAGCCAGTACAGAACAGAGTAAGGAGGTTGAAACCTCTTTCCATGAAAGGATTTAGTTCTCACTTTCAGCAATTTTTTCCTGATACCCCATTTACATGTTCCTTTGCCAGTTTCATTCCATTATAATCCTCAGATCACCTTAAATAATGTTTGCTACTGCCTGGTGTGTATGCCCTTCAGGTATTTGTGAACGCTTGTTGCCCCAACCCTGCCTGTTAGCCATCATTTAGTAGGGAAGTATCAATTCTCACTTGGATCATCTGCTGCCTGGAATATCTGGTAATTTCCAGTTCAAACATCCAACTAGCTCTCATTTTTGATGGCTATACAGTGTGCTACCATCCAGAACACCAAGCATGTATTATTGTCTGTGTTTCTAAACTTGTATCATCAGGAAAGATTCTGCCATAATTAAGAGTCTAAAACAAACATATCCCACTGAGGGCCCTTAAAGTTTATGGCCCATCCAGCCTTGTGTCCTGTACAGTATAATTTGTGAAGTGCTGTGTTAGCAGGACTACAGAAGACTACAGTTAGTATGGAAGTGCCCCCCCCCCCCCCTCCGGCATCAGCTTCCCTGCTAATTTATAATCTAGGCAGTGTTTTAAAGTCTCAGACAGATGATGTACATGCTGATTACCTCTCTGTTCTAATAATCCGAGTTGACTTTGACCCTGCTGCAAAAATGACATTTCAAAAGAAAATGGGCAAATGCCTCCTCTTCAATCTTACTGTACCTGAGAGATCGTCAGAGACAAGGTCTGTACATACTAATAATAAATCCTTCGCTTTTTCCATGTGTATTAAAGGGAAAGATACTGTATAACAACATGCACTGTCTTGTAACCACAGAATGCTTTTAAGGAATTATTTTTAAAGTCTTGTGTCAATGCAGCCAGATCACAATTTTGCTAGAGCCGGCTTTAGTAGAAATGTGTGGTTCTGATAATATTTAGTCCTGTAATTATAAAGATGTGATAAGGATGACTTCCAACAGTTTCAAGCTGTTCACAGCTTCCTGGGGCAGAGAGAGGCTTTCCTGACAGAAATTCTGATTCAAGCTTCATCTGCTATGGTAATGAGCAAGGGGTGGAGCCAGAGTGAGGAATTTCATTTACTGAATATTTGTGCCTATCAGCCAGTCTGCTCTCAGTTCCACCACCGTAAGATTTGATGCAACTCCAGTTCCCAACAGTGGAAGCAAGAGGCATCCTATTCCCACTATCTGCACTAAGGCCACTCGCTGGCCCAATTTAGAAGACTGAAGGTGCATCTACACGTGCGTTTTACTGCAGAGCTGACTAATTAACTCTGCAGTAAAGCATCACCATCTACTGTGGGGTATGCAAAGCTTCTGTACCACAAGACAACTATACAGGATTATGTGGGTGGAGGCTGTACTGAACACTATGACTCCCACCTACTAGGGAAGCACCCATACTCTGCCCATGAGAAAAACTACCAAGTGGTGCAATAAGGCATGCAGTTATAGAGGTCAGGGATAATGGAATGGAGGCACTAAGAAGTTCAATGATTTAGCTTTTGTTAAACAATAACTGCAGAACTAGGACCTGAACTTGAATGTTATAGCTCCCAATTGCTGCTTTAGCTGTTAGGCTATTTCTGGTTCCACATAGCAGCTAATGCCCCTGAAAAAGTCTACAGATTGACAAAACATAACTTGCTCCTTTTCACAGCTTCTCCCCTCCCTTACCCCTCTTGGGCCCTATAAGGAACTCAGATCACTGCTGAGTGGCACTGCGACATGAGAGAGGACACAGGCTCCTTCTTCTCTGAGTGGACAGAGTATTGCAGTGAAGGACTCATTACAAGATATCATCAGTGGGGGAAGAAAGAAAGTCACAATCAAAAACATTGATACACAAAGTTTCAGAGAGCTAGAGAGAGGGGGCTTTACAGCAGAAACCAAACTAATGAAATTAATCGCTCATGAGACTGTCATGATAAGACTGCTGGTAATCAGAGTAATATTTTACATTTGTATCTGATTTTCTTTGGTTATGTCTTGGTCTCTCCTATTCTTACAGCTCACCTGTGCATGGAGATTAGGATTAGAATATCACTATAATCTTATCAACACCTTGTACTAGCTCAGTATCCAGTCCAAGAGCCCCACCATGTTAACTAGGGGAAAACAACCAGGTCTGCACTGAAAAATTAAGGTTCATCCTTGATTCAGGATAACATTCCACAAACACTGCTAGTGCTTAAAGGTTGAGTTTTATTTATTTATTTCCAGGAACAATTTTTTTTGAGAGAGAATTCTATACAGCAGGAGTGGGCCATTATTTCACCTGGCGAGGCACTTTATGAGTTTTGGTGAGCTGTCAAGGGCCACACACACAAATGTTTCAGAAGATATCATTTTAACAAATTGTAGATTAAAAAACCCAAGTAATATATTAAAAATCAAACATCTATTATTCCATATTTTAATTTTATTTCAAAAAATAATTTTTGTCCTGATTTATGTTTTTTTGAGTAGTTTATATAGAGATGATTGCATAATAGCTCAAATAGAGTCTTATTCTTGTATATTGTGTGGGGGGAGATATAGAGGGGTGGAAGGGACTCAGGGTGAGTGTGCACGTGTCGGGGCGGGGGGGACTGCCCATGCACTAGGTACCAGAAGCCAGCCAGGAGTGGAGGGACAGAGGAGAGGGGGCAGGGGGCACCTGCAGCAGCATTCACTCGGGTGGTGCAGTGCATGTGCAGTCTGCCCCCACCACCACCACCCAGCCCACGGCTGCCCCCGAAGTGCTCCACATGGGGCAGTCAACACCATGCTCCCACCTACACCCATCCCACACCCACCAACATCACTCTCCTGGCCCCCATCAGAGTGCACAGCCTCCTGGTGGCACTGCTTTCCCCCACTCAGTTGCCTGCAGGCGACTGCTCATTGTGCTGGGTGGCTGAGTGGATGGAAGGCTGCCAGAAGCTGGAGCTGGAGCCCTGCACACTGAAGCAGGAGCTACCCAGCTGCTTCGCCCCACCTGGTTGGGTATGTGGTGCCCAGCACATATCCCCAGGCCACCACTTCTGTGTGCTACCTACCTTCCAAAGTAGCACAGCAGGGGCAGTAGGAGAAGTAATTGGATCCAGGGGGAGCCAAACACTACATGGGTTTCTGCAGCAGCAGTAGGAGTAGCCCCGCCATGAAGCTGTGAGCATTGACCTGAACCATCAGTGGGTGCAGGGCAGGTGCCAGCTAAATACAATCAATTGGTGTGTTGGATCCAGCCTGTGGGCTGTATTTTGCCCACCCCTGCTCTACAAAAGCTGAACAATCTGTGAACCTGAGATCCTCAACACCCTGCTCTACAAAAGCTGAACAATCTGTGAAGCTCAGATCCTCAACCCCTGCCATGCCTGTGTATTGGATGAATTTTAGAGCTGCTAATGACTTCACCAGATTTTCACAACAAAAATCTAGAAATATCTGTGATGTTAGCATACAGAGACAGAAATCAGAATGGAAGTATATAAGAAGGTCCTGAGGTTCTTTCCAACCCTAATTTTATGTGATTCAAAGAACATGGGATGTTATAGAGCTACTGCTAGTTCCAGTGCCCAAAGGGATCTCAAGTGTAGGGACAGAGAATGAGGAGACAGGCAGTCTCTGCATTAAGGTCCACACAATACATGCAGTATATATAGTAGACTGCCATGTCCTTTACATAGCAGACTGCCAGCAACATGTCCTCAGCTGTAAAGAGTCACAGACATATGCAGGTGCCAAATGGACAGTGTGTGAACACCTGGATATAAAGGAAACAAATGAAGTTCTTGTAAAGGCACAAAATAGAAATCACATGAGTTATTTCCCATATGGCACACAGGAAGCTAGACACACAACTCCTATTAACAATAATGGGAGTTATGCATCTAATGTCCCACATGCTGCTGTAAAAATCTAATATACCTCAACGCCTAGATAGCATTTTACATAAACAAAATGTTAAACCATAAAAAACCCATATCTACCTACTTAATGTCTCCTTAAAGAAACACATTAACTTTCCGACTTACGTATGAACTTAAGTGCTGGAAATGTCCCGGGGAAAATGCATCTCATAAGAAATCGACATTTTTCCAGCTTTTCAGGCTTCTTTTGGAACAAAAGTGCTCTCATTCTCTTTCTTCACCTCTTGTTTGTTTTAGCGAAATAGGAAGTATATATCCAAATGGAAGGCAGAGTAGGTTTACACCTTATAGACTAACTAAATCAGAGATGCATAAGCTTTCCTTAGCATCTTATGAAGTTTGTTGCTGCTTTAAGAGGACTTGAATACAAAGGGTAGGCTGAGGGGAAGAGAGAAAAACAAAGCGATTAACCCACTGAAGGCCACAGGGGTTATAAAAACTAATCCAGAAAATGGGATAAGAATCCTTATGTTTTGGTTTAAACCAGCGGTTCCCAATCTGTGGTATGGGTACACAGTGGTACACAGACAACCTGTCAGTGGTACATGTTAACAGATTTATTATAATTACTTTATATGACAAAAATTTGCTGGTGGTACTTAAGGTTGAACTGAAAAATGTGCTGGTCGTACTTAAGGTTGTATCATTCAGTTTAAACTGTACTTAACACAATCCAGTCTATGGAGCATTTTTTGTTCTTCCCACTCCAGTTGGGTTTTTAAAGTCTCATTGTCTGAAAAGAGTTACTGGTGTTCTGGTTCACAGGGGAAAGTTTTGTTGGTTACAGGTATGGACATGGAGAAATAAATCTTTGTGACAGGTTATGTGCAACACCTTCCTGTTAACAAAACAACACTTTGTGGTGGCTTATTATAATGTTATTATTATTTAGATTCCCCTGTCTTTCTTTATATCACTCAAGGCACTTTAAAATTAGAGTAAAAAGAACACACAAGAGAAGGATAAGCCTCCAGGGAACCGGCCAGATGATCTCAAAAAGAAAAGTCTTTTCTACCAAATTTCTGTCGTAGAACCAATATATATGACATTTTTAGAAAATAGAACAGGGATATTTTCCCACATTACATCCACTTGTGGGAGGCAAGTACAGGCATATCCAGGAGCAGGTAAAGAATGCTAATGCTATTGTGGGTACCCAACTGAGCAAAACACTAGAGTATATTAATTTATTCATTATTTATTTATTTGATTTCTATGCTGCCTTCCTCCAAAAAAGGATCAGAGTGGCTTACAATAAAATAATGAAAACTTCCTTAGACAATACCCCCAAACTTAACCCTACATGCTAAATGCCTGCCCAAATAGGAAGGTCTTACACAACTTGCAAAAGATGGTCAGGCTCCAGCTCAGACAGGCCTTAAAGTGGGGGGAGTTCCAAAGCTGAAGAGTGACTACCAAGAATGACCTCCCATGTATTTTCACCAAGCAAAATTGGCACATAGATGGTACTCATAGAAAGTTGCTGTTCACTGACTTTAGGGATTGTGATGAAACACAATGGAGGAAACAGGCCCTTAGGCTAGGGAGAACAATTGCACATAAACTAGTATAAAGTTATCAGAAACAGATGTAAACCTGTAACAGAACAGAAGTTCAGTGCACATAGACGAGTTTCAAAATGGCAAAACCTGGTTTAAGAGGTACCTGGAGCAATATAGTATCAGATTTAATCAGTTTAGGGTAGACAGGTCTAGCAACATTCTATTCCAGATCCCCTCCAAACTTACTAAGTCACAGTCCCCCAGCATCCCAGGAACCCTTGCAGCTTCCCTGCTAACAACCTTTCCCAGGGCGGGCAGGCTAGCCTCCACCAGTGCTCCTCTGCTCTAGCCAAGCTGGGTCAGTGCCAGCCTGGTCCTTGTACTGTCACAGTTATGAGGCAGCAAAGCCTCTGCCCCAAGCCTGCATCCTGTCTGTATCTGTCAGCCTAGCAAAGCAGCAGGGTGAGGAGAGGTGGGGGACAGAATCCCAGCCCCAGCAAGCTGGAGTCTGCCCAGCTGGGGTGAACATCGCACCATGGGGGTTTCTTTCACCATTCCTCAGGCTTCCCCCAAGCTTGGCAGACTCCAGCTTGGGAGAAACACAGGCCTGCAGTGGAGGAAACCCCATGTGCAGGGCTCCCCATAGATGGGCAGACCCCAGTTTGGGGGAGCCAGGACCACAGCAGGGGCTCCTTTCCCCCTCCCTCCTGCAAGTCAGAGGCAGAGACTTGCAGGGGGTAGAGCTGAGCAGCTGGCCTGGCCAAGTGGGCAGGGGCTCCCCACAACTAGGAAGACCCCAGCCCAGGGGGGAGCCTGGGGCTGAGGCAAGGGAAACCACCCACAGCAGAGGATTCCCCCGAGCTGTCCATGGGACTCCATTCCTCCCTCTGCAGGGAGACTGCATGGGGAATGGAGATGGGGGGAGGGGGGGGGTCGTCAGGAAGCCAAATCAGGGATGGCCCCCCACTTAGCTGGATTTAGCAATGGCCTGCAGGCTGGGAGGCATGCAGGAGCATCCTCCACCTTCTGGCCTGGGCCAGTGCAGGCATCTGCCTGCTTCCCCAACCAAAGAGTGAATGTGAGTTCCATTCATTGTCAGCCCAATCTATGCAGCTTAGAAAAACCTGCAAAGACTGGATTGATTCCACCTTGGGCTTTTTGACTGTCTGTACTTAGCCTTAGGGTGCAGACAGAGGTAACATTTAGAATATTTTAAACATGGTTTAAATTGTAAGCGTCCAAATGTAAAAGCCAATTTATTAGAGTGGTTTAAACCCCCCTAGAACATTTCAAAAGTACACATGAATAATCAGATATTATTTTGAACTGGTCCTCTGTGAACCAGTTCAGTGTCATGTGTAGATACCAGGCTTTCAATAAGTAGTGCCTAGCTGGTCTTCCAGGTATCTCTTACTGCACCACTCTTGTGGAAGAAACAAGCATCACTCTGTTGTTTAGTCACAAAGTTGTCAGAGACCCTTTATTTACAAGCAGCTGCAGGGGGGAGGCACTGAGCCTCTCCACCACGGACAATCAAAGCAAACCTTTTATATGTTTCAATATTCAGGTCACATGACACAAGATAGATGGGCAGACCCCAGTTTGGGGGAGCCAGGACCACAGCAGGGGCTCCTTTCCCCCTCCCTCCTGCAAGTCAGAGGCAGAGACTTGCAGGGGGTAGAGCTGAGCAGCTGGCCTGGCCAAGTGGGCAGGGGCTCCCCACAACTAGGAAGACCCCAGCCCAGGGGGGAGCCTGGGGCTGAGGCAAGGGAAACCACCCACAGCAGAGGATTCCCCCGAGCTGTCCATGGGACTCCATTCCTCCCTCTGCAGGGAGACTGCATGGGGAATGGAGATGGGGGGAGGGGGGGGGTCGTCAGGAAGCCAAATCAGGGATGGCCCCCCACTTAGCTGGATTTAGCAATGGCCTGCAGGCTGGGAGGCATGCAGGAGCATCCTCCACCTTCTGGCCTGGGCCAGTGCAGGCATCTGCCTGCTTCCCCAACCAAAGAGTGAATGTGAGTTCCATTCATTGTCAGCCCAATCTATGCAGCTTAGAAAAACCTGCAAAGACTGGATTGATTCCACCTTGGGCTTTTTGACTGTCTGTACTTAGCCTTAGGGTGCAGACAGAGGTAACATTTAGAATATTTTAAACATGGTTTAAATTGTAAGCGTCCAAATGTAAAAGCCAATTTATTAGAGTGGTTTAAACCCCCCTAGAACATTTCAAAAGTACACATGAATAATCAGATATTATTTTGAACTGGTCCTCTGTGAACCAGTTCAGTGTCATGTGTAGATACCAGGCTTTCAATAAGTAGTGCCTAGCTGGTCTTCCAGGTATCTCTTACTGCACCACTCTTGTGGAAGAAACAAGCATCACTCTGTTGTTTAGTCACAAAGTTGTCAGAGACCCTTTATTTACAAGCAGCTGCAGGGGGGAGGCACTGAGCCTCTCCACCACGGACAATCAAAGCAAACCTTTTATATGTTTCAATATTCAGGTCACATGACACAAGATATAACAAGTTGAACAGAGAACTAGTTGGAAACAAGAAGCTGCAAAGGTGGGAAACTTATGGAGTGACCTATTGACCTCACAGGTCTGCTCAGTGGTTATGGAAAATTACACAAAGCACTTCTAGAGAAAGATATTAAGGCCTGGGGTTTTCTTCTACACTCTTTACCCCCATTCTCCTACATACCTAGAACTCTAGTGCCTAACCTCTTTGCCTGCACTTGACCTAATCTGCAGCATCTATCCTGAACAGGGGGGCTCAAGGGAATGCCTGAAAGCTTCTCTATTAACTTGCATTGCTGGCAGTTGCAGAAGTCTTTGTGTGTGCGTGCATGCACACATGCACACACATATACATATGCACCCTGGTGAAGGTTTGGTACGACTGAAATGCCTAAAATGGGACTACTCTATTTATAGTCCTTGGCACTGTGTGAGCAGACATTTCTAAACTGAGACAACTGTGATCTAGTTCCGAATCAGTGACATTTTTGGGAGGGTTCAAGTGTTGTGTCTGTCCACACCCTTAGATACGTAGGACCCAAGGCATTTTTTTCCAGCTTGAAGCATGTAAAATAATCCCCTTCCTATTCAACAGGGTACTTAAGCATATGCTTGATTTTAAGATGATGTTCATAAGCTTTGCTGAAGAGATGGGGCCTACTTACAAGCCTAAGTGTCTGGCTTAATCAAGGCCTAAGTGAGCTAATAATCCTGATTTGGGAGTGTTTTACAGCCATTTTAGTTAGGTACAAAACGCTATGTAAGATGCAAGGCAGTTGAATATGATGCTCAAATATGTCACATTATGCATTCATCTTAGGGTATAGCCAAACAAATGGCAAAGCTTTTAGTTTCCTTCCTCATTTCCCACTGTCTCTATTTGCATGCTCTGGATTTGGAGAACAAATACATTAATTGTCAATTATCATTTACTGATTAAAAAAGGATTGGCTTTGCTGGCTCAAGGTCAATGGGATTTTTATCAGTGATCCCAGTGGGGAGAGAATCAAGACTAAGGTACTAAGTTCTGTATAGAATACAGATGAAGTGTGATCCCCTCATCATAGGAAAGTTTTCAAGAAGAAATCAGCAAATACCTGAAAGCTGTGATAAAGCTAGAGAGCAAGTACACAGGGGTACAAAACACTCATAATTCCACTTTAATCAACTGCCAAAAGTCATTGAAGTTATGGACTGATATGTGTAGATTCAACATAGTATTACTGAAATCTGGTGGCAATTACTGCACTCCAGCAGCCTCCTGCATCTCATGTATCAGCGTCCCCATGCTTAAAGATGGTGGGGGGAGATTCACAAAGTTGGACTATTAAAATCATTGTTTTTAACCTACTCAGGAATTTTGAAGTGGGTGAACAGGAAGGAGGACTGGCATTCTGTATCAGGAATTGGGTTATGTTTCAAAATCACTGGCAGATCTGAAACAAATGATCTTGAATGCTTTAAAATGCAATGTTCTATTAGATCACACGGTGATGTAATTAGATGGTATTTCCTATTGACCAGGGGTTTTCAACCTTTTTTAAGGAGTACACCCTTTCTGGTGGAGAGGGGGTGGGAGGGTATGGTGGTGTCCAG
>NW_005842329.1:1042412-1078785 GCF_000455745.1 Alligator sinensis | reverse complement strand
GGGGGGGGGGGGGGGAGAGAGTGGCAATAGTTGTGGCTAGGCAAGGAGTGGGGGGAGCTTGCACATGGTGGCAGCAGCATGGGGTGGTGGATGACAGCAATGACTGCCATGTGCAAGCTCTCTCCCCCCACCCCCACGTCTGGCCAGCCAAGTAGTGCCTGTGCGGCCCACAGAAGGGAGCCAGTGCCCTCACCCCCTCCTGGCCCTGTTTCTGGGAGGTTGTGGTGCGGGTTGGGGGATAGCGATGCTCCATCAGCTGCCCACACATACTTCCTAGCCCCTTTCTGCATACCCCCGGTTGACAACCCTTGCTATAGATTACTAATTCACACTAGAAAAGTGCTCACTAGCTCCTTTAGAACACTGATCTGTAGGAGGAAAAATGCTTCATTATCAAAGGGGCCTTCATCTGAGTGATGTACGCTGGAGGTTACATGCTGCCAATACTACATTGTCCTCAGAATTTTTAAAAAAAGATATAGATGGCATAGTCTATTACAAAATTGGTGTATTCAATACTGGGAAATTCCATATTAGGCCTCATGTTGACAGATAAAGAATTCATAATAGACCTAAATAGTAGAGGTGCCTTACGTGCAACAGATCAGAATTTAATTACCCTGTTTGCGCAAAACAAATATAAAGTCCAAACCATTAGTGTCTGTACTTGCTGCTTTAAGTAGGGACAACTTAATGAAACTGTAAACAATTCTGAGGCAAATCAGCTGGGAGAAAAAGATTAAACTTGAATAATAATTGGGGATTGTTTATAAATATTTTGCTAGATGCCCAAAAGGCCACAATCCCATAGTCAAGAAAGTATGCTACGCTGGTTAAAACAAAACAAACAAGTGAACCCACAAAACCCAGCCTGGCTTAGAGGAAATAAAAATAACTACAAAAACTGAGTAAGATAATTTATAGTAATGAATTTAAATTAGAAGGTAGGAATGCACAGCATTGATAAAGAATAGCAATAGGACACAAGGGGCGAATCTACACGTGATGCCATGTTGCTGTAGCAATGCACTCCCTTGTTATAGCGCATTGCTATGGCGACATAGCAGCTAAATATAACAGTGCATTGTGTGCATGGTGCAGGACAGGCTGTTACTGTGCCACCATTTCATACTTCCAAAAGGAAGTCCTAAATGACAGCACAATAACAAAGGCTCCGTAGTGACACGTGTAGATGTGCCCAAGGAGGTGGGGGGAGGGGAAAAACCAGTGGCTAACATCATCCAAAGGCAATAGGAGTTTTTAAAGTCTATTAAGAACAAATGAAGAAGCTGAACAATTATATTGGTTCAGTATTAAAGGGACACGGCAGAACTGCAATAATAATGAATAAAAAGGGAACCGTTCAAAAAATAAATAAGTTAGTCTTCTATACTGGGGATGTACCATATTAATACCATGAAAGGTGTAAACACTTTCCATTGCGTTCCAATAGTAACTAAGAAAGGTGGTAAGCAATTTTAACACAAGAAACTTGCATCCATGAATACTAAAAGAGCTGGCCGGGGTGTTTTTTGAACCGTTAATACTGAATGTCATCAGATCTCAAAACCTGAGAAACTTCCATTGGACTAGAAAACTAATGTGCGCCAACATTTAAAAATAGTAAATGGGATGACCAAAGCAACTATAGGTGTACCAATGTGGCATTGATCCCAGCCAAAGTAACAAGCATGAAGAATACAAGCAAGATTTTTAAAGATTGTCAGCATCAGTTTATGGAAACTGGGTCTTTTTAAATATCTTTTAATGAGAATACCATTTATCAACCAAATGTGTAATCATGGGGATGCAAAGTGACATCTTACTTAATGAACTAGAAGGATACAAAAATCAACCCAGAACACAATAAAGAGACTAAAAACCAGTTAAATACCATAATAGGTATCAACATGGGGAAGCAATGTCAAGCAGCTGTGTTTTTAATGAGGTCCCATAGGGATCTGCTCTTGGTCCTGTGCTATTTAACATTTTTTATCAATTACTTGGAAAAAACACATCATTATAAATAACATTTGCAGTCAACACAAAAATTGGGTAATGTCTAAAAACAAAGAGGACAGATCACTCACACAGAGACACTTGGATCGTTTAGTAAGCTGAGCACAAGCAATCATTTCAATACATGTTGATGGAGCTAACTCTAAGATCATGCATCTCTAGCAACAAAGAATATAAGCCCAGGTCTTCCAACATACTTAAATCTTACAACAAATATCCCTTAAGTGCCAAGCTACATAGCAGAATCCTAAGCCCCAAGTCAGTCACCCAGGCATTTTCTACACTGTATGTGACAGTCAAACATCAGAGAAAGATACTCAGAAACTATCTGAGCAAGAAGCCACCTAAGCAAACCAAGACTGTAACACAGAGGAAAGAACCAAGGTTTACATTCCTGGGAACTGATTGGTCAAAGACAGGAATACATCTCCACAGCCAGGGATGCACCTTTCTACATACCTGATTTTGAACCATAAGCCCTCTCCTGGAGTTAATTACCTAATCCTCAGTGAGAAAAAGAGAGTATGCCTACCACTGAATACATATAGCTTGATGACTGGATCACTCACAGGGGATGTGGAAGGACAGGATTTAAACCTCTACTCTATCCAGTCCAGAAAATGTCATTCAGGTCCATGGGCAGTCAAGCCTGGAAATCACCTAAGGGTTAGGAGAAGCCAGAGAGTCAGGAGCCAGAAGATAGATCCAGGAAACTGGTTTGGAGATCCAGAGGATAAAGCAGAGCATGCAGTCAGGAGGCTAGCTGGGTCAAGTATCCAGAGAATCTATCAGAGTCAGTAGCAGCATGATACAAGGCTGCATCTTATTGCTCAGACACTTCACCTTCTGGGTCAGGGGCTTATATGGGACAGGGTAAGAGGTCATCTGACCTTGGCTGGCCACTCCAGTGGCAGGGAGTAGACATATGCCTAGGCCCAGATGGAGTGTTCTGACCACCTGTGTCTGCCCTAGTGTTCTGCTAGGGAGGTGGCACACTGGGGTGACCTACTGTGCTGGGCAGTTCAAGGCCATGGGCTGACGAAAAAGGTACTTAGACAGCAACCTTCCCTGTCAGAGATGAGGTACTTTGACACTAGGCTTTTCTGGGTTCAGAGCCAGACATTTCCACTATTTGATCTGAGGATAACTAAAGGATTGTGCCCCCTGATAGGACAGGTGCAGAATATCTATTTTAAAAATTTCACTTTCAGACTTGAGAATTTGCCTTGAGCTAAGACTCTAAGCTGTAAAGCAGGGTCAGCACTTCATCAGCTTTACACACAACCACCAGAATAAACCTAGTACCTAAAGCAGAAACATATGGCCAGATCCTATTCCACCTGGACTTGGGTGCCTATGGGCAATTCTATTCCACCCTACTTGAGTTCTCACAAAAACTAATAATGCATCTTCTTTTTTGACAAGTCATCACTAAAGAATATCACTAAAGAGTAAGTCACTAAAGCATGAAGGTGGTGGAGTAGTAAGACCCACCCACTTTTTGCATTAATAGTTTTTCAATGACTTGAGCAGGGTGGAATAGTCTTACATCTAGTTGCTTACATCCACTTGAGCATCTAAGAGGTAGAATAGGGAATGTATGTTTTGTTGATATCAGTAGCACCTAAAGAGTGGATCTGGGCACTTGAACAGGCAGATCTGTGCCACAGACCATATTTACAAGACGAGGAACTCCAACCCAAGAAGCAGTGGCTCAAAAAAACCAAGGGGGTCATGGTGGACAACTCAGCTGACTATGAACTCCCAGTATAGCCATACGGGCTAATGCCATAATTGGATGTATGAACAGGAAAATGCCAAGTAGAAGCAGGGAGCATAGGATCTCTGATGTCACCACTACTGGAATAATGCATGTAATGCTAGTGTTGTGTTTCAGGATCAATGTTGACAAATTAGAGAGAAGACCAGAAGAATGGTTAAAGCATTGAAACAAATTATTTGTAGTAAGCAAGTAAGGGAGCTCATTTAATTTAGTTCATCAGAGAAAGTTAAAGAAGTGACTTGACTGTAGTCACAGAGGACAGATATTTGATGAGTATTCTTCAATAAACCAGATAAATCTATAGCATAATCCAATGGCTAGAAGTAGTAGCTAGGCCAATTCAGACTAGAAATAAGGCTAAATAATATTTTTAACCCAAAATGTAATTAATCATTGGAACACCTTACACATGAATTTTCTTTCAAATCAAGTGTGTTTGTTTCTTTCTGAAAGACATGGTCTCGTGTTCAGACCCACCTTTTTCAACCTGAAGCAGGAATTATTACAAGGAAGTCATATGCCCTGTGTTGATATAAGTGGCCAAAACAGACAATCCCTGCTAGCTTTAAAAACCTATTAATAGAGTAGGGTTTGACCATTCCTTCATAATGTTTGTTCCTCTCTGCTCTTCACTCGAACACAGAAATTTGACTAGTCAGCTTCATTGTTATTGTGAATATCTAGTCGATTTAATTCTCTCATGCTTGTGCATGCATACAGGTTATGACTGCAAACACTTCAATGAGAAGTACCTGATCTGGGATTTGAACAAAAGAACAAAAATGCATGATAGCTTTTTTAATCCTCAAAAAATCCACAAAAGCTCAAATAAATGCTACATCTGATGCAACAATATCTGATTCCAGTCTAGTATTTTCACTGCTGCAAAACAGCAAGGGTGAAAACTGCCTCATCCACAGCATCCTGTATCCACAGCAGGCACTGAACTACTTGGAGTTTTCTGGACTGCTATTTGACAGGCTACCTATTCTAATTCTCCCATTTCTGTAGCAAAAGTGAAATAGTTTGTTCTTTTCCTAATGGCTTGCCAAACCATGGAATTCTGGATCCATGCCTTTATATTAAAGGTATAAAAATAGCACAATCATAACGCATTTACTAATACAGATATACTGTTTAGTATGTTAAACCTTTAGTGATCTACTTGTAACTATAAAATCTATAACCAATTATAATATGCACACTATAACACCTGGTAGCTGTACTAGTATCTATCTAGTCACTGTAATTGAATAACTTTAGGTAAGTTAAGAAATAATGTGACTGTAAAACTAAACATTAATTCAATTCCAATCTTCTATGGTAAAATTAGACTAAAAAACTCTCTCATTTGCATAAATCTTAGCACATTCCTCCACAGTATATTGTTTAAGCTATAAAGAAAAATCAAGATTAAAAACTGAGACCTTTCACAAAGTACTAGCAGTTGCTTTAACTCTGATTTACATTGCACTCCATAAACTTGAGTTTAGTGTAATGATGAGTCCAGCAGATTTGGGCTTTAATGAGGGCCGTGAGTAATGATGAACAGCTGGCCATCTTAAATCAGAATGTCTGCTGAGAGTGGGCAATTTGAAAAACCATAGGCTAGCTATTGCCAGCATTTAAGAAGCATTGCCAAAATCTAAGAAATAAGAAAAATGCCTTTGCTAGATTTTAACCCTGAGGCTATTTTAGATGCCTGGAGACAACTACCATGTTCATTATGCTAGGAGAATGGCAACCATCTTAGCATAAGAGTTTAATTTTATTCTTCACTTGTGGCCATAATAAAAAATTATTTGGAGGAGGAAGGGAAGAACTCTCAGTGTTCTGTACATATTCTGGGAACAGGACTGACACCATCAGGTAGCATGTAGGTCACTGGACAGCCAAAACATAGTAACAGCTGGATGCAACTAAAGGTGAAAGGTGCTATACCCCAGTACAAATCTTTGAGTCATCAAGGTCCTCTGCAGCACATTTTAGCAACTAATTATACTCATTTCTTCATACCAAACCAAATTAGAAAGCTGCAGTAAAGAAGTTGTTGTCAATTAAATCAATAAACTGCCAGCAATATTTACACACACAGTAGGCAGGACATCAGAATCAGGGCCTACTGTAGCCCACAGAGACATAAAAACATCTGAGATACCACAGCTGTTTAATATGATTCATTTTATATTTTATACTTATCATGATCAACTACTACATAATCCATCATAAACAGCCCAACCCCATTCAAAACCATGATTTACAATCACAGTAAATTGAGGGAGAACATAAGCAAGTTACTCTGTACTCACAAGATTATCATCCCTCTCGCCTGGTCATTTCCTTTCCTAACCCATTACACATCCCATTAGTTTTGCTAACATTCATCTTCCATTCTGCTTTTATGCTGTCATCTCTTAAAATAAATTCAACAAACTTTTCCTTAAATCAATACACCATCAGCTGCAAATCTTAGGTGATTCAGGCCGGCTCTGTATTTATCCTAACAGCCAGTCTATTCATGGCATTTCTTAAACACAGTGCATGATGTCCTAATAGTCAGTGGTATTGCTTGGAAGAAAACCATGGCTCATGTTTGAAACTTCTTGATTACTTGCGGGCATGATCATGAGTATTGATCACTTTCTATAAATATAGTAGTATGTGGCAATGCCTCTGGAAAAGTTGTTTGTTTGCTGAAAAATCTGCTTGCTGAATGGAAATCCCTGGCTAGAACTGACTAGGAAATTCCATATTTAGGTTGTGATAACCCCAGTAGTCATCATGAATTAGTGCAAGACTCAACTGAAGTCTCTATGGAGCACAAAGATGAGTGCTAGCCTGGTAAAGGAAGTGATCTGTTTAAAGAGAGGTTATACCTAAGGTGAGAATGGGAGGTAGAGTAGAACTTCTATCAAAGATTCAGAAGACACCTTGATCAACAAAAACACCTTTTAAGCAATGTATCCAGGAGCAAATGTTACCCTTTTATTACAACCCCAGAAGGGCATTTTGTATACAGCCTCACTAAGGTGATATAACAGATGCAAACTGTATATCCCGTATGCTTTTAAGCTGGCAGTTTTGGACTGTGCCCAGTCAGTCAGGCTCCAGAATTCTAGGAGTGGCCATCTTCTAACACCCCTTCCTAAACTATGGGACTCTTCAACTACCTGGACCCAATCTACAAGCAAGAGCTTTGCCAAGTCATCCCATTAGCAACTTTATAGTCTTCAGAGTTCCCAATTTGTGGGCTCTCTGGTTGCTCTTTTACTTCATGGAAACTGACAGCTAAGGCCCCCTCTACACATTACAAGTGTCACACAATTAACTGCTTAACTGCACAATTACCTTGAGAGCAGCTCCACATGCAAAGTAGCTATCACGCCATAACAAGCTCCAACCAGCTAAAAATGTGTACTAACTTTAGTGCTGGTTGCTATCCAGCTTTAATTTGCACATGCAGCAGGGTTTCCCCTATGGCTGGGAGCCTCGTCAGCCTGTAGCTGCAAGGGTGCACCTTGCCCAGCCTAGGCTGCAAGTCCCACAACTGCTGGAATACAGAGTCCCACAGCTGCAGATGCTGGGTCCCCGCAGAGTGCCTCCTGGTGCCAGGACCCAACTGGGTCCCAACAGCCACAGGACATGGCTGAGATCTCCCAGCCACAGAGGCGCATAGGGTACCCCCACAGCTGGGAGCCCCTCAGCTGAGGGGGTTTCCAGCCACAAGGGCTTGCTTCTTGTTGGTGCAGGGGGAGCCCAGGATTGGGCTTCCCCTGCACTGGCAATAAGGTCCGATGGGACCTAATACATGATCCCACAATTGTGCCTCCTGCCACATGCGTGTGGCATGGCAGGAAGTGCACTTGTGTGAATCACACATTAGATCCCATCGCGCCTTTACCTGCATGTGTAGAGAGGGCCTAAGCAAAGATACCCACCTTTTGCAAAACCAATCACACTTCACTCAGAAATAAGCATTAGAGATACAGATATACAGAGGTGTAACTGATAGAGTTTGTGCCCTGGGCAGCAGAAGTGTATCTCATAGATTTTACACTCTTGGGCACCATAATAGAGGCAGTGGGACTAGGCAGTGTCAGGCTGCTGCTGTGAAAGGGGGTGGTGCCACCAACAGCCAGGTTAACCTTCTCCTCCTCCATAGCCACTGCCAATTTAAAATGTTGAGGGACAATGCAAAGCCCTCAATTTGGCAGTGCCCCACTACCTCCGTTCTGGTGCCCCCTTTTCTGAATGCCCAAGGCACTCCATGAAAAAATAAACAATTAAATTCAAATGTCTTCCTCTTTCTCATCATGTCTACAGTAGTCCCTCAGGTTTTAAGACCATGTCTTATTATAGTCCTTGAACCCTCTTTTTTTCCTCCTCCTCTGCCTACTGGTTTCATCTTCTTATTATGTCTAGCCTATACTCAGAGAAGAACCTGCCCTCTTAGCACAATTTCAGCCCTTTTTGGTTAGGGAACCCCATTCAGATCATGTCCACATTGATATTAAGAGCTCACCTAAGGATCTTCCATCAACTAGCCAATCCATGTAAATCTTCCTTTTCCATGTAAATCTGACCCTGTGTTCCACATCAAAGTCATCCATATTTTGCATTGTGAATCTGTAAACTGTATATCCAGATATACAGAAATTTGCCACACTTTTGAAGCTCCTTTAGGACTGTAACTAGTTCAGGCACTGATTTGTTGGAGTTCTTCAGATAAATTGCCCTCAGGATAATTTTCAAAGAGCCACTTTTGCAGAGGATTTGGGTAGCTAATTTGGGGAACTCAAAAGAGGAATTTTCAATGTATGATTGATCAGTTACCACTCTTTGAGAACAGGGTCCCAGTGTTTCAGGCCCAAGTTGGTTAGGTGTTCACACACATTTGCAGAGTACACCCACTTGGATTTTCAAAATCACAGTCCTGTACTCTCCAGGCACTTTTAATCCTCTGGTCTATAGGACATTCCAGCTACATTCTCACAGGGACATGTAGGTTATTGTAGGGGTGTGAGAAACTGGCCATATTCGATTCAGATTCAGCCCAAATCGGGGACAGTGATTCAATTAATTGGTTCAGAACACTGTCCCTGATTCGATTCAATTCGGCCAAATCTGAACCTGAAGATTTGATGCTGAATCAATGCTTTAAATGTTTTTTCTACATACCTCAAGCTACCAGGCATGGGGTGGATGGAGCTTCCCATAGGAGTGGCGGGGGGGGACCCCGGGTGCTTGGCAGTGAACCCAAAAGTGGACCGGAACTACTTCTGGTCCACTTCTGGGTCTGCCAGGGAGCATGCTGGGGGACCCTCCCTGCACCCCCCCTGGCTTGACAATCAGCCATGGGGGGACCCCAGGTACCCCTCCAGACCCAGAAGGCACCCAAGAATCCAGTCTCCAAGCCAGGGGGTGTGGGGGCCTGTGCGCTCCCCAACACGCCCCCCCCCCCCCCCCCGGTGCTCCTGTGGAATGCTCCATCTGCCCTACCATCGCAGCATTGACGATCCGCCTGGTACCTTGAGGTAGGTAGAAAAAAGATTTAAAGATGTGTCTGTGTCTGAATCACTGAATCTTTCCGAATCAATTCGGAGGGTTCCAATTTGATTTGGAGAGATTAAAGGGTCTCCTGATTTGATTCGGATTCGAAGATTCGGCCACTGAATTGGGCCAAATCTCTGCCAAAATGAATCAGGGACTGAAGCTTCGCACAGCCTTAGTTTATAGGGATAGTACAATGACCTTATTTGTACCTTAACTAATAAAATGTTGAAAACAGATGCTATTAATATATCATTTTCTGGATACCAAAGAGTAACCTGAGAAATAAAGGGCCAACATTTCCTAAATCTTGAGCAAGCATGCTTTTAGGAATCTGTTCAGAAACACAAGCATGAGTGAGTAATGCAAGGGATTATCAAACCTGGTGCTGGCCTTGTCCACATTCCTTAAGCGCCTCAAGAGCAGTTCATAAATGCACTTAAGTATGTGCTTAATTTTAAACATATGATTAAAGTTTTATTGAAACCCCTTATCTATCCAAGAAGCTAATATGATTCATTACATGCAGATCAAAGCATTTAAGGAGTCTTCTAAAAATACAAAAGCAGTGACCTAGCTGATTCAATGCACTATAGGGATATTTACGTGCAAGGACCAGTGGCAGGACACAGAGCACAGACAGGGAGCCCTTCATTCATCATTTTTTAAAGGATTAATCTCAAATTAGCCCTACACAAATGGAACTTGCAGCCCACACAACAGAAAGATTTAGGGTGGCTATAGGCATTTCTACTTGTTTCTTTGGTCAGAGTTAGTAAAGCATAAACCACAGTGTCTCTACATGACTGGTCAAGAATTACTGGTGGGACTTAACTTATTGATTGGACTTTGCCTTAATAACTTCTAATTATTAGTGGCACCTGGCCGTATTCAACTATATAAAAGGAAGAAGGTCCACTGGTGTTTCTGAGAGTGGAATTTGCCCTGAAGCATCTGTAGCATATGACCAGACAGAAAAAAGTAACTATGTGAACATTAATGTATTTTGCAGCTAAATGTTTTATGTTTCATTTGCTGCTTTGGTTTAAAAATTTCACTTTGAGCAACTTTACATTTCTCACATTACAAGCCCACATGTCATTCCTCCACTCTTCTAGTAAAGAGCTAGAGGGAAGCTCCATCCAATATTTAAATAAATTGTATCTCAGCCATATGCTAAGCCACTTAGCAAGTAAAATTATATTATTTAAAATCATGTGGTTTAACACTGGGAGCAAGAAATGTTTGTAGTATTTTTATGGGTAACGAAGAGCTATGTTGTGCCTGACCTGGGCTGTTTACATTTTTGCCATGCAGGCAGAAGACAATAGAGTCTTATTCACAGTGCAATCTAACATGCTTGCTCTCTGTAAGCTGCAGGCTCAGAGCAGCCAATCAGGAAAAAAAAATCCCCAGGGGTGACTGCCTTCTTCTATGGGACTATTAGAATCCAAGTGAACCACCATGTAGAAGCGCACACAGAAAATTATTAATACATCTTCCAGACATATTAAATGCAAAGGGGAACAAAAATTAAGTGAGAGAGACAGGAGAGAGAGAAGCAAAAATATGGGGTCACAGCTATTACAGCTGTGAATAACTACATATTTTCACTTCATAAGCATTTGCACAGGGAAAAAAACTGGTTGCTGCAAATACAGTGCCTTCCATTTAATGCAGTCTCCAGTTGGCAGTTAATATGATCCTGCACTTAATTTGATCAAAACCTTTGAAACTAAATCATTTAGTGCTTAAAACTACAACTTCCATCCTTAAATTTTTCTTTCCACTTTAGTCAGGATAAATTGCTGCTGGATAAATTGATTTCTGGCTAAAGATAGCTGCTATTTAATTAATAGTGATCAACATTATAGAAATGTCTATAAATAAATTAATAACAAAGGTCAAAATCCTGCAAGGAAGAAAAGAAACTCAAGGAAAACCTAGTCAACAATTAAAAATGGACACAATTGAAACTAATGCTACAAGCAATATCATGATAATGCTTAGTACTTATCACTTTTCAACTGTAAAAATTTGAGCATATTTAAAGGTAGGTAAGTACAAGGGTGTTTCAGAAAGAAATGGCAATTTTGAAATAAAACCATTTTGTGTGCAATGAGTGGGAAACTACACAGAAGTAGAGAACACTAACAGCAGCACTGTTCAAATCACCTATCATTTATAACTATGTAGAGAAGTTAAGTAAATGATCACTGCACACAAAATGGTCTTATTTTGAAATTGCTGTTACTTTCTGAAACACCCTCGTATTTTACAGGTGGGCAAATTCAGACACACAAACATTAAAGGCCAGATTTTTATCAACCTTGCAGGTACTTTAACAGGGCGTAAGTAGATTTTAGGCATCCAAATCAAAGAGCAATACTAATCCACTCCCTTTGAAGGCTGCAAAACCATTTAGGTACCTAGATTCATTTGATGCCTCAATTTAGGCCAGGAAAGGTCCTAAGGTACCTACACCTGAGCATCTTTGCATGCTCTGAAGCACCCCAGATCAGTCACTTAGGCACCTCACTCCTGAATCAGATCTGTTGCAATCCAAATTAGGGCTAGGACATGAATAATCTCTGCCTAAGTCCTCAGGCAAGGACAGAGTTTATCTAGCAACTGTTTGACAGTACAAGCACACAGGCAGCTCAGAAAAAGATGGAGGAAGATGTGCCCATCTTTTGCCCAATAACTCAGGCATCAGAACACTGGCCTAAGAAGCAAGTTTGAGGTCCACCTTAGCCCACGGAGATTCAAAACCACAAGCTTAGCCAGCTTCATCCTTTCTGTTGAAGCTAGCTAATTGGATAGACAAGAGTGCAAGATTCACAGGGCCAGGAGGGCAAGAAAGAAGGAACTCAACTCTAACCCAGTGAGGGAAGTATGTTGGGAGTGGGGAGTTGTAGATTCCAGCCCCCACTGCCAAGGTTGTTTCTCTATGTTAACCAAAGACTGTCACAGACACATTCCCCACTTTATGGCAAGTGCCATAAAAACAAGTAGGGAGCAGTGGCCCTCATGGGTGACTACTTTGCTGAAATAGTCATAACATGTAGATCTTTTATTCTCTCAGGAAAAAAACCCTCCTGCTGCTAGGCCACTGGTAAAAGATGGGCTCTTCCTACTCCTCCTCCAGAATGGAGAGGTGCTGCACTTTATGCCTGAGTCACTACTGCTGTCAGTTGGGCATTGTGGTTCAGATGCACATCTCCCTCTGCATAACCTGGATCCTGACATGGCAGAAGTGTGCCTCTTGCAGCCTGAGTCAGATACCTCAGCTCACAAGAGGAGCAGGAGCTCAGACTCATCCCTGTGCCTAGCATTCCTATTGGCAAGCTGTAGGTGCCTCCCTGCTGAGAAACTAGGCTCAACCGGGATTACCTGTGGGAGTCAACTAGTTCTCCTCTTTCACTATGCAGGAAGACTAGGGACCTAACCCCATTGATTGGGATTGCTCCCCTGGGTCAAAGTGCCTACATTTTTAATGTTCCAACACCCAAGGGAAGGTGCCTTTGAGAATGGCTAGAATCTGGGCCTATGCAACTTGCGGAAGATCATTTAGCTAGTCAATGGCATAGATGGGAATAAAACCCACTTGGCTAAAGATTCTTGGGCTGATGCACTTTTCACTGGAGCATTCTGTGTTCAAGTCATGCTGAAGGATATCTCTCAGTGGACACACAGACAGTAAGAAAAAACATGTATTTTAATGAAAGAGTGAAACAGACTTTATTGACATAAGAGGAAGAGAATAAATTCAACAACCTAATAGAAAATGAGAGGGAACATCTTACCTTTTAGGACTGCTCTGAAGGAGATACTTTTTTTGTAAAGAAAGACAGCTTTCAAAAAAGCCTGGCTGGGTCTCTCCTTACTTTTCTACCAAGCAAGATAGACATTTTAAACACTATATAGCAGAAAACTGGAGGGTGGTTACACAAAGGTTCAAGTGGTATCTAGCAGCCATAGGGACAGAAGAGAAAAATGTTAAAGTCAAGTCCTCGGTCTTCTTACACAACGTGGGGGAAGAAGCCTTGGCCATTTATAACATGTCTGCCTTATCAGAAGTCCAAAATATGCAGTTAAATGTAATAATGCCCACATTTGAGGAGTACTGTGTGCTAAAAGAGAATGAGACCCTTGAACGACACAGAATTTGTATATGCAAAAAAACAACAAACAATTAATACTTTACTGAACTAAAGAGACTGAATAAGATAGACTCATTTTAGAGTGATGTGTTAGTAATCTCTCTTCTATGGATAGGTGCTAATAGATTTTTGTGTTTACTGATTTCTATAGTCATTGGAAATATGTTAAGAGGGAAGATGTAGTGATAGAAGTTAAAATTTATAGATGCTGCTTAATTTAGAAGACCAAAGATGTTAGCACTTTGGAAATGGTCTCTCAGATAGAGGTTAGTTAATTAGCGGCAAGGGACTGCAAAGATTGCCTACTGATCCACAATTAAAGTTGATGTTTAGTTGTTCTCATTCATGCATGACTGTCTTTACTGAACTTAATGAACCCACCACTGCCAGCAGCTGTCACCATCCCCAACAGAGCCTAAATCACCCTTGGGGGTCAACTAGTTCTCTCCATTCACTGTACAGGAAGTCTAGTAGCTGGTCCCCACAGCTCCAAGCACAGCCCTAACACTTCTCCTACCCACAGATAAGCCAGGGGCAGGGGCACTGGCACTGGGTCCCCTCTTCCTGTGCCTGCTCCCTGTCTGCTTCACTGGGTATTTCCTGACAGCCTGCAGGCTCTAGTCACACCTCATCTCCATCACCCTCACGATCTGAGCTCACTTTCTGCCTCAATTCTGTAGGGGAACCAAGCATCCGAAAAACTGGAACCACCACCATGTGAGCAACACAGCACAAGGAGGTGCGAGGGAGAGGGGTTGCAACTGCACCATCATAACTCCCATGTGTCTACTCCCATTTAGAGGCTCTTAAATGAATCAGTGATACCCCAAAGCAAAAATTAAAACAGCTTGTACTAAAAATTATGCAAGTCACATGGTCCTGTTGAGCTGGATCCTTCAGTTAAGCAAAATAAAAGGATGTCATTAGAATCTGCAATAGGGAAAAAATGTAAATACTGAGATGGGCCACAGCAGTGACAACTGGATCAGTTTCCCCAAAGAGCAGAAGTGTATGTTATTATTACATGCTGTTTGATATCTATTCACACAGTCCTTTCACTAGCACCTGAGATGCCTATTCTTCTCCCCTTTCAAGGCAGACAAATTAATCACCATCCCCTTCCTCCCTGTGTCATCTCTAACCTTGTTTTATTTTTCAGGTCAGCAACTATGTTGTAGGTTTTCTGTGTAACATTATTTTCACTAATCTGGTTCATACTAGTCTATTCTGAGGGTGGCCTGTGTCGGCAACACATTCTTGTTGCTTAAATATAAATATATATATTTAACTGAACCAGGAAACTGACAACTGTTATGTTTTGAAAACTTCAATGAGTTGTGACATCTGTTATTTTCCCCCCTAATCAGGATCTTTCCAAAAAGCTCAGTACCGTGTTTCTACACCATCTTCTAGTCCCCGCAATACCTTCCCTTACTTTTCTATTTTGACAGGCAAATGAAGACAGGAGAGAACACTAATAGGCACCTGAGGCAGATAGAGGGTTAATGAGACTTCTAGTGAAATGCTCTCATTAGGTGTGAAACCATCTCATTAGGTGATGATTTAGGTTATGAGAGGGAAGTGGGCCAGAGCCCAGCAGCATCTCTGACAATCTCAAAACTGCCCTTTTCTTTTGAGATGTCCAATCCTTGTACGGGTAAAAATAAAAGCAGGCCTCATTAGTCACTATAGCAGAAACAGCATGTCCATTTCAGTCTGTCACGGACAATTTTACTGTAAAGATTTGTGTCTCAAACATATACAGTGTTTTTAATCACACATGATGCACAGCATGTTGTGTTCAATGCAAGCGTGTTTCAAAACTGAGCTGAGTGAAAGAGAGCGTGAGTGAGAGAATAAACACCATAGCCAAACCTTTATTCTTGAACTATTTGATAGTACCATACTCAACCAGCAAAAGGCATTAAGTCTTGTTAAGGCACTGGACTAGAAGGCACAATTCTGGATCCTGTTCCTATGCCCTAATTTAGCAAACATTTTGAAAGAGGTTCCTAAATGCTAAAATCTAAATCAGTTCACATTCTATACTATTTCTTATATCCATCACCACAGTATATGTGCGCTTTCTGGTTTAATATTAAGTGACTATCTTTCTCATTCCTCTCCACAGAAAGGAGCTTTGGGGACTTTTGCATATATATTATTTTATATGTTATTTATATGGTTTTGTTGTAACTTTTAAATTAGGTGTGCACACTACATGTTTATCAAAGCAAAGATGGAACTGAAAAAAGTGCACCCTGAATTTGGAAGTTCACACTTTTCTGCCATCTCAAAAAAACATAGCCCTTTCATTTTTAAACTGATGGGAAGACTCAACATTTACATCACAATGGTTTTGGGGAAAAAACAGTAATTGTGATGAATGTTACTTTGATTAAAAAGGAAAACCAAATGAAGCAAAGCAAACCCAGGCCTGGTTGATACTAACTGGCAGTTGTCAACCAAGATACAACAGGGATAGTGCAGTGATAACAGAAATGCAGTGACCGCATTTTATTTACATGGAAGCAAATATCATCAACACCCAAGCCACTCTCACTACTGGTATTGGGTATCTCAAAAGAAAAAGTCTGCATACTTAATGAGCCCGGAGACTGAACTAAAGGAGACAGAGACTGTGAGGAAGCTTGCAGTTCCATTGCCTGGGCAGCAGCTAACCTGTGGATAAATAGGGGACATCATATTCCATGGCTGTCAATCCAGAACCTTCAATACACTCTAAATCTCTCTCTCCCTCTTTCCGTCTCAGCCCTCTAACCTGTGAGTATATCTAGATATACCTATATACCTATATTCCTGAAAGCGAATGAAGCATTATATGCCCCGTTCCCAGCACAGAAGGGCATCCAGCAGGGCTGTCCTCTCTTCAGAATGCTCTCCAACGTAACCATTGAGCCACTGATCCATGTGCCATGGCAGTGCCTAACAGGTCTGACCCTTGCACCACCCATAGCCCTGGCCACTTGTCCTCCAGTTAAGGTGACAGTGTATGCTAATGACATGACTGCATTTATGAGAAGTGAGGGTGACAGCCTGTCAACGGACCTATAAATGAACCTCAAAGTCTATATCAACTGGGCCAAAAGTGACACATTTCTGCTGGGCACCTTGGCTGACACTCAACCTCCAGACCTGTTTGGAGGACTTTTCTGGTACCACAGTGGCTCCAAAACCGTGGGCATTTTCCTAGGTCTGCCACATACCTAGCAAAGAACTGGGAAGCCCTCTGTGAGAAGGTTCAAACAAAAATACAGTGCTAGCACTGACACTTCTCCTATCCCAACCTCTCTTATCACAGCTTCTCCTCTTGGACCCTGATCACCTGAGCTGGGGCACTCTGCTGCCTGTCTACAGCAGCCTTGCCCAGGCCTGTTGGGCCTCCTTCTAAGACCCCAGCGCACGTGTCTGTAATTTCTAGTGGTACTGCAAGAGCCCCAGATCCATAACCAAGCCTTGCAGCAGGGGGCACCAAGCCAAGCCTCTGGAAGCCTCACAGCTTTTGTGGTCTACTCACACATCATCAAGCTGATGCAGCCAGATCTACCTGGCTGTCAGCACCAGCCCTATGCATCTAGCCTGGCCTCCACCATGTCAGTTTTGCTTTGTACCTCTTGGCTAAAATGAAAGCTGCCATCTCCATGATCACGTTTGCTGCCCTGCTGGAGGACCACCTCCACACATGACAAGCCCTCCCTAATGGCAGCTCACTAGATAAGCCTCCTCCTCCATCACTGCCTATTTTTCCTAATGAGATCCTAATGAGAACAGCAATGGGTTCTGCTTTGAGATCCTTCCTGGGAAGACATTACACATGTGGCCAGTCAATATGTGTCATGCCTGCATCCTCACCATCTGCTCGGACATGATCCAGACATGGTACCTAGTGGCTGCAACAGCAGAGGAAGACTGCCTGGTCTGATGCACCCTATACAAGCTTTGTGTTGCCACTGGCAGTTGCTGCATGGGCACCTTTGTCCACCTATACCCAGCAGTACTGGCAGTCCGTCCTTTCTGTGAGGAAGTGGTGGAAAAGACTCTCTTCCACACCTTCCTGGACTGCTCCCAGCTGTGGCCAATCTTTGCTGCCCTCAGTGCCCTCAGTGCCCTCTTTAGTGCGCTTGACTTGTACTTCTCTGAAACCATATTCATTTTCTCTATCCTGTACCAAACAGCTGAAGGGAGCATGCTCTGCCTAGCCAATTTCCTGCTGGACCAGGCCAAAACAGTAACCCTGAAAAGCCATAGGAACCAGCACACAGGGGCTGGCACCAACTATGCCCTCCAACTCTTCTGCTTCTTGGCCCACAGACACATCATGTTTGAATCTGGAAACTTCGCCTTGGAACAAAATGTGGACCAGTTTGTTCTAAGCTGCGTTACTGAGGGGGCGGGCTGCAAGGTGGAAGATGGACAACTAGTCCTAAATATGTAACCCCATGAAGGACATTAGAAAGAGGGGTTTTCAGTTGCTGATGATATGAATGTTTTCCTTAATGACAAATACTTCATCAGTCCCTGGGAGGGTTACACACTTTTACATTTTCACCTTTTCTTTTTAATGTTTTTATATATATAAAAAAAACAGTTTAAGAACTCAAAGAAGTTGGTCTCTTTCTGTCTCTCTCTCACACATACACACTTATTTAAAATGCTTATTTAAAAGAAAATGTTCAAACAAAGGTACCCTCCATTCTCTCTGAAACCAGTACATAAAAAATAAATAATTAAATACCAATCCGAAGATCCACCCCTGGAATGTGAACAACAAGCTTGAAATGGTTCAAAATTAACTGTGCAATTGGCTGGAAGATATTGTGGAAGTAGTAGGGTAACTGGGGGTGAGGAGGAGCAAGCCAAGCACCAACCCCCACTGATTCAGCAAGGATGCCAGAATGGCACCTGTGCCCCCAACACAGCTCCTGTGCATGGAGGTTAGGGCTCGCTCCTCTCCCCCCTGCCCCCCGCCTCCCCTCCCCCCAGTACCAAAATTTTAGGTTATGTTTCTGTGTGGAAAGCATCAGGCTGCTGTTTGGGTAATTCAAGAGAGAGTAGAAGTCTGGACACGAGGAGACTAGTGGCCTGATAAAGGAATCTGGCAAGGGCAGAAAAGAAAAGAAAGTGCCTATCATTTTAAGCACTTCACAGCAGAGCCCGGCGTGTCACCAGACTGCCTCATGCATAGCTTGTTAGCTGCCTGCTTCATAGCATAGCAATCTTTCATTGAGGCTGTCATTCATTGCCTCTGCCACCCGTGAATTCAATTCACCAGCCTTATTGCAAAAGTGATTTTTTTTTAAAGAAGAAGAGTAAGTGGATGTTAAAACATCCGTGTCTCGCTGAAGCAAGGGTAACTGACCTTTCATTACCTTAGACTAGAGTTTCCTCAACTCTTTCAAGTCAGAGATCCCCTTATTCAGACTAAAAAAAAAAGTGACCCCCCCCACTTACATTCGCTATAAAAGTTAAAGTTAAAAAAGTTTATCAGTGATAACAAATACGCCAGAAATACTGCAGTTCACCAAACCATTAAGGAGAAAGTATTAGGTGTTTGTTTCCCACATGGACAAGGAAACAAGGGGCAAAGCAAAATGTTAAGTCTCTTCTGAGGGCTTTAGCCACCTGTTTAGAGTATCTGATGAGATAAGTTATTGCCTATGAAAACTCACACCTCTCTGAGCCAGTTAGTGTCTAATGTGCCACTCTGCCCTACCTTCTGCCAGATAGATAGATAGATAGATATTCTTTTGGTTCCAGAGGTATTCTAATTTAATAAAAGAGTCAAGGGCACACATGTAAGCCACTCTACAGTACGCATGATCACACATTCAGTACTTGTAGCTGAACCTTAAAAAAAAGATCATGAAGTAAGCAGACATGACCCCCTCACTATGCATCTCCCACTTATTGACACTCTAAGGTCACATCCAAATGAGCAGTCATGAGGTATGTGGCACTGCAGACATGTCTGTAACACCACATACCTCACAATCAGCTGTTCTCTGCACTGCAAGGGAACTGTGTATGTGGGGGGGGAGGGGAGGGACCCCTGGATATCCAGGGTTCAAAAAACCCACACACACAAAAAAAGCAGAGCAGTACATGTGGGGACAGCGTGCACCGCTCAGAACTGGGGCCAGGCCGGCCAGAGCCATGCCCCAGCGCTGGCCAGGCTTCCAAGTGGCAGGATCGCCGCTGCTGCAACCCCAGGACCCTAGGTAAGGCTGCTAGGGCCCAGCCTCCCCTACCCCACCCAGGGTAACCTGCTGTGTGCCAGAGGGCATGTGGCACAGGCGTTCCCCAGGGACAACTAGCAGTGGCACAAGGTGTCTTGCTGCTAGTTGTCCCTGGGGAACCAAACATCCATGGACACAGTCATAGTGTCTACTTTCTAACTAATTTATTGAGCATTAGGACACTTTATAAACATTAATTAATTATGCCTCACAACATCCTGGTATATGAGATACGGTGGGTAGCATTTAGACCCTCCTACCAGTTAAGAGCCTGATTAAGATCCTACACAATAGGATCCAGGCAAAGCCAGGACTCAGAATCCAAGTATCTCATCATTAGTATATGCTGCTCCTCACATCCACCACAGGTTGACCAGCAATGACTAAAGCAGATGTTGAAATCAGAAAAATAAATAGGCACAGGAGATCTGGACTCAGAGTCTAACGTGCTTAATTACCATGCAGCTTATTCATACCACTGCATTCTGTTCCAATGTTTCAATAATGGAAGGGAATCTCAAATAGAGTTGCTGCTTTAGACACAACATGGCAGTTCTGAATGAATATTTGAATACAACAGCCAAAAACATAGCCAGATGGAGTGACAGTGGATGGGCTGAATTATACAATTTACTAATAAATCATTATTAGGAACAGCAACAACAACAATAACATCCTTAACAAAAACATCATGGGGTGGTGAAAGTCCAGTGATTAGCACAAATAAAAGAAAACACATGCAACTGGTGAAGGCTTACTGTTCCTCAGGGCTCTAAGAATAAAACACCAATGGTCATATAGGCTCCAACCCACAGCACCGAGATTGCAACAGCAACATCAAGAAATGCCGTTTTACACTATTTAATTGAAACAATGCATTTATTAGAATGTCCTGTTTCAGCAGACAAAAATGACCTCTATTCTTAAAGCTAGAGTTCCAGAAGATTTTCAAATAATTTCCCTACTTGATTCTGCAAGAGTCAGGAGATGTTGAGCAATTACAGCAAGGTTTGTTCATGTCCAGGGAGCAGTTTCTAATCTGGTTTTAGAACTCATCATTTGGGAGTGTCACTTTCTGCTCATACTGTAAACTTTAGATCTGTCAGAATTACACTGGGTTAATCTTGTGGACAGAGCTTCAATAGAACTGCCCAGCTCACACAGTTAAGTTAACCTGTGGCTTTCCAACTGAAAAATAACCGAAATGCCAAAAACAATTGAGGGAAGCATATTAGAAGGAGATGACCTCCTTCTCTTGCTTGTTCCTTGTGACTACATTTTGATCATAGCTTCTAGACCCTCTTTGTGTTGCCATTTCAGATACTTCCTGTTTCCAATTACAATTCATGGTACTTAATTCATTACAATAGAAGCAAAAGTCTGTCCCTGCATGCCTTTCCCCTTTCATCAGTCTTTCAAACATTAAACTTTAAAATCTGTGGAATCTTTCTGCCTTGAACACAAAAGGAAAAACTATATACTTAATAAGAAAAAATGTGCACTAGAACTTCAACATCCAACATCAAAATTGGTCTATTTTTACTTTCTTGTCTTATAAATCAACAGAAAGTTAAAGACGGACCCTACTTCCAATTCATAAATGAGAGTTCTCCCAGAGGGAAAAAACTGGTCATTGAATGCAAATGGCTTGTATGGGTCCAACATGATCTTTCCAGCTGTTATACTGAGAGGGCCTTTCATCCACTTAAGTGATTGGTAATGCTGTGCCTTCCTAGATACCAGGTAGGGGGAGGCTGCTGTTGAGCTACTTTTGTGATTGAAGACCTTCTTGTTCTACTGCTGCTACATAGGCCAAGAATTTTAAGGTTCCATTGCCAAAAGATCCATTTGTAACACAAGAACATCACTGTCAGAGAGAAACCCTAGGGAGAAGTAGACTGATTACAAGAAATGACATTTTGTATTTGTCATCTAAACAAGCTGCATTCAAAGATATTCAAGCACTACAGACAGCCATTGCCCCCGCAAAACAATGGTCTATACTATGAAATTAACGTGCCTTGACTCAATCGGCCAAAGCCTGATTTTCAAAGGCAAAGAGATCCTCCAACTCCCAATGTCTACAGCTGGATTTGTGGGTGTGCAGAACCTGAAAGAATGAAGATATTTTGAGTCATGAACTCAAAATTAGCACTCACAACACACCAGCTGTCCAGACACTGACAACCATGTGGAAGTCATCAAAGCAGAGGTGAAATTTAAAGAAAGATCTGAAAAAAGGATAACAGATTGGTTTTTAGATTTTTTTCCCCCCGAGAGCTGTATAAGGCCCCACCTGGGAAAGCACAAAAATCCTTGAAAGAACACTTAATGGGTACTTTTCCCGTACGGTTTGCAAAAGTAGCTCAGATCCCTCTTCCAACAAGGGAATTTCCAGAGGCAGCTGCATTCTCAGCAGCTGCAGGTAAACACAGATCATGCAGGAACTGTGCTATTTGTGAGAGAGAGGGGACTGGGAGGAAATGGGACACAGGGGACTGAAGGATAGTATAAAGGCAAGGGAGTTGTACATGAATGTCTATTGACTTTGGCAGATCCTGGGGTACCACTGTTCAGAGGCAGTTTCTAAGAGTTCTGGAATCTCCCATGCAGAGAACAAAATTATCTTCATTGAAGAACTAAAAAACTTGAGAAAAGGAAGAATATTCACTGATAAAGAAAGAATCAAAATTGAAAACCTTTCCCCTGTTGGGCGAATGGTATCATCTTCCTCATTTCTCCTACAGCTTGTATCTCCAGATGCTATTAAGTAACACATGTTCAACTACCATCAGCCTGCTCCACGGAGGATAATACAAGCAATTTGTGGTCCTCCAGCATCCCAGGATGCACCACTCCAAGCCCCTCCACTCCTGCTTCTAAGGCCAATCTATCCATCTGCTCAAACACTACTGCCCAGAAGGGTATAGTGCTGACTTCAAGGCAACATCCCCACCCATCCACCGCATGATCCCAAGCACTCACTGAAAGCCCTGACACCTTTGCTTGAGCCCTCCAGTGCAACAGCATCCATTTAACTTTGTAAACTGAATCAAACCACAGAATATCCTCCTCAGACATCTGAAAGAGGGTCATGAACTGGATTCATGATGAGGTGCTGGACCTCACCGCAATCTGGGGCAAGGAGAGAACCACTGCAACCACCACCAAGGGTGGCAAGGGCAGCCAACAAAACAAGGCAGTCTATGAACCTGTTGCAGCTCAGATAGTGACTCAGAGGCACCAGCAGCACTGTCAGCTAATTCAAACAAAAAATCATGTGCATGAAGTCACAGTATGTTCAAGGCAGGGATGCCAACAGTCTTGGATGTTGCGGGGACTGTGGCCCTCTACTGTGAGAAATTGCTGAGGATCCTTGAGGCAGACCATGTCATCACTCCCCAGCACACTGCACACCTGCAGGTTCAGTACAGTTTGATGATGAAAATGAAGATGGGGTCCCCTCTCCACCACCTGCTGCTGAAACAGAGGAGCATGTGGGTGCCTACTCAGTGGACTTGTTCCCAATTTAGACACTAAGCCTGACTCTGACTTAGATCCTGACCCAGGATTTCAATCATTCAAGACCCACAAGATGGGGATACCTGCCTCATGTAACAGGCAGATAGATACAAAGAACCCTGAACAAGCCACTGTCAAGTTTCAGCAACTCCCCGAGAAAGGGTGATTGATGAGGTGACTCTGGGTTTTGGCAGTGACACAGCTTGGGAATGACATTAGGGTGTCGTATGGTTCAGTGAAGTGCCCAGACGCAGGGGTGGCAATCAGCACAGATTGTCCCCTGCCCCTGGAATTCATCAGAAAGGAGGGGGCATTTTGTTCTGTACACTTCAGCAGATGTGATAACTGGTGGCAACTATGCCAATGACCCAGTTAAGGTTTGATTGGCCACTTAAGGAGCTCAAAGACTGGGCCAGTTAGAGTTAACCCTAGTTAAGGGTTAATTTCTGCATGTAAAACAGTCACTGGAAACTTGATCTGCCTTTCCCTCCAAAAGGAATCTTTCAGAGCTAATGAGAAGTAAACAGGACAGCTTCCAAGTGAGTTCACTAGGGAAGGTGGGCTTACAAGAAAGGCAATAAGAGAAAAGAGGAATATTAAGATGCTCAGGGAAATGGTCAGAGGACACTGCAATGCAGAGCCACTACCATTGCTTCTGCTTGCACCTGTGAGGTTTCTGTCCAGGCAGGACCACTCACCATAGAGGCTTCGATCCAGGTCCAGGTTCGGTGCTGTGGGGACTGTGGCTTGCAGGTTCCTTTCAGTGACAGCCAGGTTGTGGGGTGTCTGTGGCATGAGCAGTGCCTTCTGGTAGCATCTCTCAGGGAGCAGGCAAGGGAGCTACAGGAGGAGGTGGTGAGGCTCTGAAGCATCCTCTGCCATGAGGAGTTAATTGATTTGGTGCTGGAGGAGACCTCCAGGACTGTGGAGGAAAAACTGCCAGCGCTTGAAAAGAGAGAGGACATGGATTCCCAGGAGGGTGAAAGCTGGAGGCTTGTGAACTTTGCCAACAAGCAGAAATCATCACCTCCTGCAGCAGATCATCTGGAGAACATATATGCAGCCCTAGCAGCAGAGATGGAAAAGCACATTCCATTGGTGGAGGAGGACAGTTCAGGACTCACCAAGGTGGGAAAGATTGAAACAACTGCCACCATGAAGAAGCAATGGGTGGTGGTGGCTGGAGACTCCCTTCTGTGGTGGATGGAGAAAGTCATCTGCCGACCTGACCTGTGGTCTCAGGAAGTCTGCTGTTTGCCCAGGACCTGGGTCCAAGATGTCACAGAGGGATTACTGAGACTCATCTGGCCCTCTGACTACTAGCCGATGCTGCTCACCCATATGGATACCAATGATACTGCCAGAAGAAACCCTGAGTGGATCAAAAGTCACTACAGGGCTCTGTGTGCACGGGTGAAGGGGTCTGGGGCTCTGGTCATGTTCGCATTGCTCCTTCCATTCAAGGGAAAGGGCCCGGGCAGGAACAGGTGCATCCTTCAGATCGATACCTGGCTGCTCAGGTGATGTCCCTAGCAGAGATTTGGCTTCTTTGACCATGGGGTGCTGTTCTAAGAAGGATTGCTGGGAAGAGATGGGATCCACCTGATGAAGGGAGGGAAAATTATCTTTGTGGACAGGCTCGCTAACCTAGTGAGGAGGGCTTTAGACTAGGTTCACTGGGGGATAGAGACAAAAGCCCTAAGGTAAGTGGGGAAGTGGGTGACCTGGAGGAAGTAGAAGGAGGAGGGGGCAAGAGAAGAGGTGTTCTCATACTTCCTGAGAAATCAGGGCAATCGACTAGTTACCTCAGGTGCTTGTATACAAATGCACAGAGCCTGGAAAACGAGCAGGAAGAACTGGAAGTCCTTGCACAGTCATGGCACTATGACATAATTGGAATAACAGAGACTTGGTGGGACAGCTTGCATGACTGAAGCATTGTCATGGATGGGTACAAACTGTTCAGGCAGGGAAGAAGAGGAGTTGCAGTTTATATAAAAGACCCATATGATTTCTCAGAGCTCCAGTATGAAACTGGAGATAGGCCTGTTGAAAGTCTCTGGGTTAAGGTTAGAGGGGAGAACAACCAGGGAGATTGTGTAGTGGGTGTCTGCTATAGACCATCAGACCAGGAGGAAGTGGTGGATGAGGCCTTCTTCAAACAGCTAGTGGAAGTTTCCCAATCACAAGTTCCAGTTCTCATGGGGGCACTGGTGATGCATAGGGGATGCAAAGGGGACCCCTGAGATCGGAGGTGCACTCTGTGCAAAAAGTGCCGCTGACACCGCTGGCGGCACATGCAAGCAGTCGCCACTTGCCACACCCCCCACCCCTTGCCACTGATATTCCCAGCGGTGTCTGCGGGTGGTCCCCGTTTGCTGCTGGGTACTACTGCTAGTGTCTGTGGGCGGTCCTTGACTGCTGGTCGAAGCTCGCTCCACTCCCCCCACCACCCCACCCCCCTGTCAACAGCAATGTGGCTGCCTGCAGGAGCTCACTGGTCACTGCCACCATACTCCCACCACTGATAGCACTGCTGCTGCCTCTGGGAGCTCGCTGTGCACCCCCCCAGCTTCCAGAGGCATGCGGCATTCATGCATAGGGGATTTCAATCACCCTGACATCTGTTGGGAGGGCAATATATCAGTGCACAGGCAATCCAGGAAGTTTTTGGAGAGTGTTGGGGACAACTTCCTGGTACAAGTGCTGAAGTGGCTAACTAGGAGCCAGGCACTTCTTAACCTGCTGCTCACAAACAGGGAAGAATTGGTGGGGAATGTAGTAGTGGATGGCAACTTGGGCAACAGTGACCACGAGATGATTGAGTTCAGGATCCTGAGGAAAGGAAGGATGGAGAGCAGCAGCATAAGGGCCCTGGCATTAGACAAGCAGACTTCAATTCACTCAGGGAACTTATGGGCAGGATCTCCTGGGAAGCCAGTCTGAGGTAAAGAGGAGTCCAGGATAGCTGGCTATACTTTAAAGAAGCCTTACTGAGATTGGAAGAATAAACCATCTAATGTGCAGGAAGACTAGCAAGTATGGCAGAAGACCAGCTTAGCTTCGCAGGGAACTCTTCAGTAAATTAAATCACAAAAAGGAAGTTTATAAGAAGTGGAAACTTGAACAACTAAATAGGGAGGAGTATAACACCATTGCTTGGGCAAGGAGGGATAAGGTCAGGAAGGCCAAAGCACAATTGGAGTTGCAGATAGCAAGAGGCATGAAGGGTAACAGGAAGGGTTTCTACAAGTATGTCGGTAGCAAGAGGAGGATCAGGAAAAGTGTGGTTCCCTTACTGAATAGGGATGGCAACCTTATGACAGAAGATGCAGAAAAGGCTGAAGAGCTCAATGCCTTCTTCACCTCAGTCTTCACAGGCAAGGTCAGCTGCCAGACTACTGCACCAGGCAGCACATTTGGGGGAGGAGGTGAGCAGACAACAGTGGTAAAACAACAGGTTAGGGACTATTTAGAAAAGCCAGACATATACAAGTCCACGGGGCCAGACAGGATTCACCTGAGAGTGCTGAGAGAGTTGATTGATAAGACTGCAGAGCCATTAGCCATCATCTTTGAAAAATCACGGTGATCAGAAGAGGTTCCAGATGATTAGAAAAGGGCAAACATAGTACCCATATTTCAGCAAGGGAAAAAGGAGGGTCCAGGGAAGTACAGATCAGTCAGTCTCACCTCAGTTCCTGGAAAAATCATGGCGCAGGTCCTCAAGGACTTCATTTCTAAGCACTTGGAGAAGAAGGTGATTAGAAACAGTCAGCATAGATTCACCAAGGGCAAGTCATGCCTGACCAACCTAATTGCCTTCTATGTCAAGGTGACTGGCTCTATGGATGCAGGGAAACCAATGGATGTGAAATAACCTGATTTTAGCAAGGTTTTTGTTACAGTGTCCCACAACTTTCTCAGAGGCAAGCTAAGAAACTATGGGCTGGATGAATGGACTGAGGTGGACAGAAAACTGGCTGGATCATCAAGCTCAGAGGGCAGTAATCAGTGGCTTGATGTCTAACTAACAGCCAGTATCAAGTGGAATGCCCCAGGGGTCAATCCTGGGGCCAGTTTTGTTTGATGTCTCCATCAATGACCTGGAAGATGGCATAGAGTGCACCCTCAGAAAGTTTTCAGATGACACCAAGTTGGGGAGAGTAGTAGATATGCTGGAGGGTAGGGCTAGGATCCAGGGTGACCTAGAAAAATTGGAGGATTGGGCCGAAAGGAAAATCATGAAGTTCAACAAGGACAAGCGCAAAGTCCTGCACTTATGACAGAACAATCCCATGCAGTGGTACAGGCTGGGGGCTGACTGGCTGGGCAGCAGCTCTGCTGTAAAGAACCTCGGGGTTACAGTGGACAATAAGCTGAATATGAGCCATCAGTGTGCCCTTGTTGCAAAGAAGGTTAACGGCATACTGGGCTGCATCGGTAGGAATTTTACCATCAGGTACAGGGAAATGATTATTCCCTCTATTGAGCGATAGTGAAGCCTCACCTGGAGTACTGTGTTCAGTTTTGGGGCCCCCACTACAGAAAATATGTGGACAAATTGGAGAGGGTCCAGTGGAGGGCACCAAAAATGGTGAGGGGCTGGGGACATGACTTATGAGAAAAGACTGAGGGAACCGTACTTATTTAGTCTAGAGAAGAGGAGACTAAGAAAGGATTTAATATCAGCCTTCAGCTACCTGAAGGGGGTTTCAAAAGAGGATGGAATTAGGCTGTTCTCAGTGGTGGCAGATGACAGAGCAAGGAGCAATGGTCTCAAGTTGGAGCAAGGGAAGTTTAGGTTAGATATTAGGAAGAATTTTCTTACTAGGAAGGTAGTAAAGCACTGGAACAGGTTACCCAGAGAGGTGGCAGACTCCATCCTGGGAGGTTTTTAAGCCCTGGCTAGACACAGCTCCCACCTGATGACCTGGGCCCAATCCCCCAGGATAGATTTCAAGTCACTGCCACACAGAAACACAAAATAGAAGGCTTTTATTTAGGCATATCTGAACCCAAGCAGACAGGTGGTAGAAGCAGGTAAAGCCCTGGAGGCGAGGAGGTGTAGAACAGACTATAACCCCATACTGTCCTGCATCTGAGCACAAGCAGGGAGATGGCAGAGGGGATAAAGCCCATTGAGTGGGGGAGATATAGAATGGGCCATAGCACCATGCCCTTCTGCACCCCTGACCCCCACAAAAGCACTGCTGGTATGGCCAGTGGCAGGTCTCATACACTGCTCAGTGGGGGCCAGGCATGGACAGACCCAGTGTCAGGGAACACTGTCATTAGTCAGGTCCTGACATGATAGCAGTCTCCATCATCCCAGGGATACTAGGTGAAGTTGTTTGGGTGATAATTAATGCTATCATCCTTTGGGATTCCAGGTCCCCCTTACAGCTCAGGGTCATAGCAATGGTGGGCTCAGAGTATTCAGGCAGCCATGAGATGGGGCATCATTCTTCAGGCAACAGTTTGCATTGGGGAGGGTAAAGTGATCTGAATTCAGTATGTTATCATTGTTGCTTTCATAGTTAGGAGGCCTGGCAGAGCTATGGAGCTGTAAAGCAGGCATAGGAAGGTTTCCAAAGCTTCACTGCATTCCTTGTAATTGTTACCTTTCTGAGGAGGCCATCATAGTTGGATATTGTCTTCCATGTGTCATAACCCAATGATTTTTAGTGCCTCGGCACATTGGAATTTTCCTGCCACATGGAGCTTTCTTTGCACGGTGGATTTCTCAGCTGCAGAGAGAAATTCCCGGTGCAAAAGAGTTCCCGCCACACGTATGCAAATTTATGTCCCACTATGGGTCAATTCTAAATTATTCCTACCTGGCGGCTGGTGATTGGTTTGCTAGCCGTATAAAAGGTTGGAGCAGTTTCCGCCCAAGTTGGAGGACCCCTCAAACATCTCGTGGGGAACTCTAAGCGCACTGTGGAGCCTAGCAAACTGCGCATGCGTCTTGGAGGAGATCTTAGGGACCTGATCAGACTCTAACCACTCCCCGTCATCATGGAAATATTGACATACCCCCGTGTTGAGCGCTTGTGGAGTCGTACATCGACGACTCATCTCGGTTCGGTTTGAAGATAGATCTCACCCCTGTGTATTTGTGTGCAACTGTAATTCAAGCAAGTTTTCTTCCTGCACTGCAACCATCAGCAGTGTAAGTAAAGCTTTCTTTATACAACCAACACGCTTCCGTGCCTAACTCTATTCCGTTGTGGAAAATACCCGCCTGATGGTCCGGGCTACTGGCCATAGCCTTTGACCGCCCTCCGCCCCAACACCATGATTCTCAGGACCAGTTCTGCATGAGTGCTCACAGAAACAGCAGGACATGCTTGCCAGGGAGATATTAGCCAAGAAGCAGTGTTCCAAAGCAAGGGCAAACAGGCAAATTAGCATAGGGTGAGGGGTGTCTTCCTAACAAATATATATTGTGGAGGATATATTGTGGAGGATGCAGGTGGCAGCCACAGGCTGGGGATGCTCCTCAGCCTGAACTCAAGGCAGATCCTGCAAGATCTTCAGCACACCTTTAGTCACACAAAGATGCATTCCATTAGCATCCAACAGCTGCTCCACCAGTAATTGAAGACCAGCTCCCTAAGGTCCAGCCAGCCCATACATAGCTTTATGAGCCAGGGGAGCAGCAGGTAGGGTGGATCCCTGATGATCAATGGGGGAAGGGTCAGCATGTCCAAATCCATGGTGGGTGCATGAGGGGAGAACTCCACCTGATCCATTGTCTCTGGGAAAGTGCAGTTCCTGACGTGCAGCTATTGTGCACCTGGCCCAACCACCCAACACTGATGTTAGTGAAGTTCCCCAGTGGCCTGTAACTCCCTGGAGGATAACTGAAAAGAGACCCTTATGACATGAAATCCAAGGAGTTGTGAGGGGGGCACAGAACAGATTAACAGGTCCCATCGACCTGGCCCCCATACAGTTTCGGAAGACCATCTGTTCAGACCCAGCAGTGACCGCCTTCAGGCCCCCAAGCAAGATGATCCCAGGTCCTAGCTCCTCCATCATGACTTAGCATGCTTTGTGTACAGCTGTCATCACCATTGGTCCACCCCACGCTGAACCAGTTGATGATGGAATGGAGGCTGTCAGCATCTGACAACTTCCAAATTACCAGGGCCAAAAATTTTTCAATGGACATAGGGCACCAAAGCACAATGTCTTGGTGCATCATGGTGCTCAAAATAACACCTTACCAGGTCCAGAAGCTCACACTTCCAAAGCACAGAATGCCTCTGATTATAGCAGTTAAGGATTTGCTTGTTTCCACTACTCGCCATCTCCAAGAGACCTCTGGAGATCTGATACCAGCTGGAACAGTTGGTCAAGGAGTATTTGGAATTTGCATCCTCATTTCACCTCAGCCAATTGGTGCTTTGGTCTGTGCTTGGCTGTTTTCAGCCACTGTTGGCGACATGGGAAAAATATGTTTCAGCACAGTGGGCCTGGAGGCCTGCTTTCCAGCCCTCTAGCAGCAGAGCATGGGCAGTGACCATAGCGTTTGTAGTAAACATTACCATATGACTTCTCAGAATATGTTCTAAATTTAATAGTGCAGACTAAATCAGAGAGAAGAAACTCTCCCAGGATTATAGTTAGCCCTTCCTTGGTAAAAGATCACTTCTATCATTTAAAATTAATTCTCCAAATTTAAACATTGGGGCAGTATATTAGAATCCTTCTTTCCTCAAGCTATCATCAAAATAGAATTCATTTTGCAGTACTGAAAAGCAACATACTTTTACTTTACCAGTATTTTTCATGGGGTTTAGTACACTGACAGTGTTAGCCATGAGCACTAGCCACATTGCTAGATGCTATTTTCACCTGAAACAGTGCCTTTCTACTGTGTTTATGACATTAGAATCTAGTTCTCCAAGTTGATCAATTCATGGTATTTTTTTTCCTACACATTGGTTCACTCTTTTCCAAATTTTAAAAACAATTTGTATAGATACCCAAAGACTGTAGTACTAGTCATTTCTATATTACTGCCCTCAGGGGGCTCCTTGGTACTGGAAAACAGGTGTCATGGCAACAGAAAGACAAGCATCTCCTGAAGCCACAGTCAGCATGCTTCACCATGTATGACACTAGCAATGTAGAACTGCCATTAAGAAAAGTGCTTCCAAGTATTTCCTCCCCCCTTGCTGTAGCCTTGTGAAGCATCCATCAGTCCAAATGACAGGCTGATTCCCAATCACAAAAACTCTCCTAAAGAAGAACAGATCAAATAGAAGAGAATTAAGAAATCCAATGAAGTCTTGTAAAAGACACATTACTCCGTTAAAGCCTAAACAGAAGCTCACAAGAGTGCTGATCAGACTCTCCAAGCTCTCAAACATTTGATTTGGTCTCTAAAAATTTCATTTCATTTCTTAAAAGCAGTGTTTAAAGCAACAGTAAACTCAACACCCCCTTTTTTATTACCCTCTGGCCACTGCATTGTTCCCTTCGTGAAAGTGATATGCATAGGAAAAAAACAGGAGTTAAGGGGATGCAATGCCATTATTCAAAAGTTGTGTAAAATTCAGCTTCGTGCAGCTATTCTATGCAAAGCTGAACAGCTCCAAGGAGTGACTGAGGGGGCCTTACCCCAGAATACTCAGGTTCAAGCATTCAGCTGGGTGTTGTGAGGTGTGGGCTCAAGTCCTTACCAGCAAAGGGAGGGTTTGAACCATGTCTTCTATAACAGGGGTGAGCAATTATTTCGACTGGAGGGCCACTTACCAAGTTTTGGCAATCTGTCAAAGGACACATGGGTAGTCCTGCCCCTTGACAGGTGCCCTGCCCCCTGGTCACCATCTTGAGACCAGAAGTCTCGCCCCATAAACCCTGACCTTTGCCACCAGAAGTCCCTCCCATTACCCCCAGGACTACTCCCTTCAGCAAGGGTTTTGCCATCTTGAAACCAGAAAAATACCAAATTATATTCTAAAAATTAAATATCGGCTAAAACATTCATTAATTTGATTTCAAAAAATATTTTTGTCCTGATTTACATGCATTTGTGTAGTGTACATAGAGGTGATTATATAACAGCTTAAAATGAAGTCTTACTCTTGTATATTGTGGGAGGGTGTAGGGGGTATGGGTGGGTGAGTATAGGTTTGTGGGGGATTGTGGGTGTGTGGGGTGCAGAGGAGGGTGTGGTGTGTGTGTGGGAGGTTTGGGGGGTTGATAGGTGTGGGGGTTATGGGTGTGTAGGGGTATGTGGGTTGAGGGAGCATGTTGGGGTGGGGGTGGATATGTGGGGTGTGGGTGGGTATGGGCTTTGTGGGGGTTGCGAGTGTATGGGGGGAAAGTGTGGCTAGGGAAGGTTGTGGCATCTGTGGAGGGAGAGGATGGCTGGGGTATCTGAGGTGGTGTACATGTGGCAGTTTGAGGGGGGTGCAGGTACATGTGTATGGGGGTGTGTGCATGTAGGACTCACCCAATGAACACACAAACATCCTGACCTCTCTCTCTCTCCGTCATTGCCCACAGCCTCCACCACAGCAGGTGGAGCCCCTGCCAGCACTCCTCCAAGCCTGGACTCCATGCTCCTGCTGCTCCTGGCCCTGGGACACCGGCATGGGCCCCATGCTCCCATTCACCACCACTTCCCCCTCCTGTCTGCCACCACTGCCCTTTTCCTGCCACTTCCCCATCCCCACCCCACCCACTGCTCCAACACCACATCCCAGCTACATGGCCGAAACCGCAGGACACAGCAGGAACTGGCCCGGACCGGCCAACACGACATGAAGCCAGCTGAAAATTGCACGTCCTGTGGTCTAGCAATGCAGCTGGGAACTATATGGTGCTGGAGTGGCTAGTGGGAAGGAAGGGGGGAGAAGTGGTGGCAGTGGGCAGGAAAGTGAGGACATGGCAGCAGCAAGCAGGGGGTGAGCAACAGTGAGTAGGCAGGTGGGCATGAGTGCAGCAATAACTGGGAAGGAGTGTGGAGCCCATGCCGGTGCCCCGGGGCCAGAGCCAGGGGTGTTCTAGAGCAGGGTGGCAGGAACATGACGCACAGGCTGACAGTGGCCAAGCCAACTCCCCCCTTTCCCTGCTGGCTGCATCACCAGACTGCAGGACTCAGCAGGAGCCAGCCCGGCCTGGCCCCAAGGACTGGGGCGATCACCTGAGATCCTCCTCTGCCTCCCTTCCCTGCCAACTCCCATGTTCTTAGATGTGTTTCCCTCTCAGGAGGAGGGAGGCAAGGAACAGCCCCAGGGTCTCAAGCCAGAAGTCTCTGCTAGGCAGAAGCTTCTGGTTGGGGGCTGGAGGTGGGCTTTGCTGCTCTGGCTGCTGGGTCCTGCTGCCAACTCCCCCTGGGTCATACATCTTTGACAGGCAGCCAGGGCAAGATAATAATTAATTTTCTAATTTTTTTTAAGGGCCCCATGGGCTGAATAGAATGACCTGGTGAGCCAGATCTGGCCCATGGGCCATATTTTGCCCACCCCTGTTCTATAACTTTAGTTAGGGCTCTAACACCACCATTTATCTCTATTTACTGGTAAAAGCCTGGCTTATGCAACCAACCCTAGGAGAGGGTTCATAGTTGTAAATCCTAAGCAGAGATGGACATCTGCCTGCAATCAAGAGTAGGCACCAAACTCCCCAGTAGGAGTGGGCTGTCCTCACCATTTTCTTTTAGCTAACCTGCTCAGTCTGTTGGCTTTTGTGGAGCCCTAGGCATAGGCTCTGTGCTTTCTATAAGGAGTCAAGATGCTGTAGATATCTCTAGGAAGCAAAGCACCCAAGAGGTTCAATTCAGCCATGTGAGTCCTTCCTTCCTTCTTGTGTCTTTGTCCTTTATGACAAGGTATTGAGCAGAATTCACAGATTCATTAGAATTTGACACGGCTGTGCCACAAGTACTTCTAATATAACGTTAAACTTCCAACCTCGGGCTGCCAACCGTGTGTCTTAGTACCCATACCACCCTAACTCTGCCATGCCAGTAGCTGGACATGTTAGTATCCGTGTCCTTTTGCCCTAAATAATGTTCAGTCCTAACTTTTGTTTGTGGGTCCAATAACAATTATCACATTACCTGCTTCTGTAGTCCTCAAGTCATTTTGTGGAACTGCACCTGCTCACCATCAGACAAATCTCATTATTTTCTTCCAGTATTCCTAGCCAGTGCTTCTTCACTCTAATATGAATTGCTCCATTGTAAGTGAGGAAGCATATGGGCCCCTGGACCCATACTGTCCATGGCTAGAATACTTACCCATTCACGTTCACCTGCTCTATCCTAATGGGATGCAGAGCCACGTTTCTGTCACTTTAAAATTTTTTTTAGAAGACTGAACAGGACTAACTAGGAAAACCAGAATATGCAAGGTTAATAACAATGTCTCATCACAATAAAGTAGGAAAAGAAGCAAAAGTAAAAGAACAGACTCAAGTACCAGTACTAGTGGCCTCACAAATGGAAAGCCCCTAATCTTCTATCAACTTTCCCAGACTCGTTTAGAACTGATTCACCTATAAATGTTATCTGAGTGGCCTAATATTATAAGACTGTCTAAATGCAAGACACTTTCCTTAGAAACCATTAGATTGCTAAATGACCTCAATAGACTTGGCAACATCTAATCATCCAGCATTTTTTTAAGCATCTCGGATCTATTGGAAAGTTCTTTTATCTCCAAAGTGTCTCTGGCCCAGAGTTGATTTTTTAATACCAGGTGCCCTATTAATTATCAGGGGTGCTTTGAGATACTGTTTAATAAACAACAAATTCTCTTGGCAGAGCACATCCCATTAGTGATCAATCGTAAGAGCCTAAGAAATGGAGGTTTAAATATTTTATCAGTTTCTTTTCTTTCCTTTGAATGACAGCTGTAATCATTAAAAAAAACCCACCATGGCATTAAAATTATTTATTTTATATCTAAACAGAGATTACTTTAATTAAAACACACTTTATTCCTCTTGAAACTGGCACAGTACTTCCCCAAAGCCCTCAACCACTTGATATATTAAATGGTTTCAATGGAATGACACACACCCATTTTCCTGGATCATTTTGCCATGGAACCTCAGGTTTAAAGAAAAGAATTTAGAAGGGAAGAAAGACGCATCAGATCCTTTTCAGGTAAAACTCCATCAGTATTATGGCAACTCCACCTCAGCTGAATCTGGACCACTGGTTTGTAATGGGAGATGGAACCAAGCTGGAAAGTTTAGATCACAAATTTGTTTGTTGATTTAAACAACAAACTCATGAATATTCCAATAAAGGGTTTCAGTTTAGGCAACATTCTCCATAAAGATGGGTAAAGATTCTGTCCATTATTATTACCATTCTATAATATTTATATTGTGGTAACACCTGAAGGTCAACCCACTTCCAAAGGACCTTTGATCTAGTATCCAACAATGTTCTCGTGAATAAATTGGAGGACTGGGGGCTCAACCATGAGACAGTTAGGTGGGTAGGGAGCTGGTTGCGAGGTAGGACCTAGAGAGTTCTAACAAAAGGATCTGTGTCATTTTGGTGAGAAGTGGGCAGTGGTGTCCCTCAGGGGTTGGTGCTTGGTCCAGTGCTTTTCATCATCTTTATCAATGATTTGGTTGCAGGAGTGAAGAGCTCACTGGCCAAGTTTGCAGATGACACCAAGTTATGGGGAAGCGTGGTCACGCTTGAAGATAGGCTGAAGATATAAGCAGACCTAGCAAGTTGGGCAGATTGGAATAAAATGAAGTTCAACATCGAGAAATGTAAAGTGCTCCATCTGGGGACAACCCCCCATCCTGCACACCTACAGACTTGACAACACCAAACTGACCAGCACCATGAATGAAAGGTACCTGGGGGTAATAATAGAACACCGTATGAATATAAGCTGGCAGTGTGACACCATAGCTAACAGGACAAATAATACTCTGGCGTGCATCAATCAATGCATCTCCAGCAAAACTAGGTAAGTGATTCTTCTACTCTATTCAGCATTGGTGAGACCACAGCTGGAGTACTGCATCCAGTAGTGGGCACTGTGCGGGCCGACTTCCGATATCGCCTGGGTCACCATGTGCGAGCT
>NW_005842329.1:1039832-1041732 GCF_000455745.1 Alligator sinensis | reverse complement strand
CCACGTGTGCCTACATTAAGACTGGCCAATAATGTGGCTCGAATCTTAATACAAATGGCAGGAACTCCTTTTGCATCGTGCATCACTATAATGCAAAAGAAATGCACTATGCAAAGAAAGCTACAGAACTGGCGGGAAAAGCTCCTGCACGCGGGTTCTCTGTTGCAGCAGAACACTCCACCGTGCAGAAGAGCTGCAATTTGGCGGGAACATGATTTAGTGATGCCGAAGCACACTCAAACCAAAAAAACCCACAACTTTGGGTTGTGACAGGCACCACAATTCAAAAAGGATGTGGCAAAGCTCAAGAGAGTCCAGAGGAGTCACCTGTATGATCAGAGACTTGTACGGCAAGCCATATGAGAAAAGGCTGAGGGACCTGGGAATCTTCACCCTGAAAAAGAGAAGGCTGAAAGGGGAGTTGATAGAGGCTTATCGCTACATCAGGGGCATACGTCAAGGGCTCAGTGAACAACTGTTCACCAGGGTATCCTTGGGGATAACCAGGAGTAATGGCCATAAACTTCTGGAAAACTGTTTCAGGCTCAACATTAGGAAAAAAATTCTTCAGAGCCAGGGTGTCCAGACTGTAGAACAGGCTCCCCCCAGAGGTTGTGCAATTGCCTACCCAGGAAATCTTCAAGAGGAAACTGGATAGTCACCTTGCTGTTGTCACCTGACCCCAGTTGTCTTTCCTGCCTGGTGTATAGGGCTGGACCCGATGATTTTCCGAGGTCCCTTCCAGCCTCGCAATCTATGAATCTAATCATATTGAGTCAGATGTTGCATAAGCATAAAGTAAACGACAGCAAATGACAGCCTTTTCTTCAGTTTGCAAATTTAAGGCAAGATGTCACGGAGAGATGAGACAACCTGTTCAAGGTGGGCTGGAGAAAAAACACTCACAAGTGTTATAAAAATAATAGGATGTATGTAACTGACCAAACTAGTTTGGTTTAATTAGTAGCCATAAACTTTGAAACTCCAAGGTCTCAACTGAAAAAAAATTACACTTTAGAAATGCACAATTTGTAACAGCTTGATTTCACAAGCTCTCAAGAAAACAAGATAGTAAGAAAAGCAATTCTCAATATTCCCAACCTCACTGGGTGCATCTACATGTGCTATTAATACACTTCAGGCTTACTGTGCTGTAAAATACTGCTCAGTAAGACTTCCCCAGGAGCATGTCTACATGTGCACTCTGTTGGGAGCACATTTACTCCTGCCCTGCTCTGCCCTCCTGGCTCCCCTGGGTGCTAGCCCAGGGGCTGGCAAGGAGCATAGAGGCTGGTCCCAATGCACATAGGGCAAGGCTTGAATTACACTTTGACTCCTGGGGCGGTCTGCAAATAAAATTAAACTGGTTCATTGATTAACAAGTCCACCTAAGTGAAGGAGCAATCCAATCAGAGACCACCCCAGATTATGATTTTCAAATCTTACAGGGGGGATCTTGTCTCTTATGGGGGGCTCAGCCCCCCTGAGCTCCCCCTTAATTCACACCCTAGCATGGGGCCAAGAGAGCTCTGTCAGATGCAGCAGCAGCTGTATCCTGGCCCCATGCATATCAGGATGGGACCTGATGTGTACAGGGCCAAGAGATAGCGGTTGCTGCAGCTGACAGAGCTCTCCTGGCCCCATGCACATTGAGACAGCTGCTAGTAAGCCCCATACTGGGCAAGACTTCCCTGCCTGGCAGGGGGCTCAGCAGGAGCTCTCCCAGGTGAGCTGCCAGCAAGCCTCCTGCCAGGTGGGCTCCCCCACTCAGCAGGGGGCTGGCCAGGAACTGTCCTGCAAGCAAGGCAGCTGCTGGTAAGCCATGTCCCCCCACCCCATACACACACACACACACTCAACAGGGGGCTTGCCAGTGGCTGCCCCCCCCTCCACAAAAGAC
>NW_005842329.1:1039147-1039822 GCF_000455745.1 Alligator sinensis | reverse complement strand
GGGGGGGGGGGGTGGAGGATGGGCCCCACTGGCAGCTTCCCTACTTGGGTTCCCAGCCCTTGCCTCCCCACTGAGCAGCTCTGTGCTGAGCACCAGGGGATGGGAGGAATGCTACGAGCTCCCCAATCCCAAAATGATCAGCTCCCAGCTCCTGGGGAGCAGGAGGTGAACAGCACCAGGACTGGGGACACAGAGCTCCCCATCCACTGTGGCCCCCTGCTCTCTTCTGACCGGGAGCAAATTTGCTCCCAGGCAGTGTCTACAAGTGCAGTACTGCACAGTAACTATTCTGCAATTAATGTAGTAACTGTATTTACAGGTAATAACTAACTGTACAGTAGCCTAATTTACTGTGCAGTAAATGCCCCACGTGTAGACAGTGATGCTTTACTGTGCAGTAGATTAGCCTATTGTGCAGTAAAGCATCTCATGTAGACACACGCACTAAGACAAACAAGTCCAATTCTTCTCTTCTATATGCTAAGAAAAAATGAAGAGTAACATCAATGAAGTCAGTGAAGAGATATCCCCTTAAAATGAGTGTTTTACAGCCTCTAGGAATGGCCAAGACAGTTAGGAAGTAAAGAAAGCACAAAACAAAACAAAAGCTAAGAAATCAACCAACCAATCTAATATGCAAGTACACCTCACCTTCTGCTTATCTGAGTTCTCCAG
>NW_005842329.1:1033303-1039137 GCF_000455745.1 Alligator sinensis | reverse complement strand
AGAGAACCCATTTGAGTACACAAAATATTAAATAGACTCCCTTTTCTCTTACCACACAACTGCATTTCAAGGACTTAATTTTAGCATCAGATATATGAGGTGCCAATATATCACAAGGAAAGTTGCTCCTATATCACAAGGAAAGTACTCCTAAAGAGTACTTTAAGATCTGTATATAACAAGAAATTCTCAGAAGTCTCCAAAGAGATTATTTTTTCCCTCATATATATTCAGCCTAATTTACAGGTCACAGAGGTTTGAGAAGCCTGGATAAACCTAATAAGCATACAAAAGAACTGGGTGTTTAGCCTACTCAGAACACCAACTTTTTGAGGTTTGCGCATCACTGCAATTCTCTTGGAGAGGAAAAAAGAAGACCCAGGGCCTTGTTACACATTAATTTTAGGTGTTTCCTGGTGCTCTTAACCCCTGGACTGTCCACACATTAACACATGAAACCAGTTTTAAGCATATTTTAGGCAGCTTAAAGTTGCACCACTCCAGGGCAGATTTCTCTTTGATCAATATTACCCAGCTCATGATCCACTAATGTGAGGTCAGTCCCACAAATGAGCTGCCCAACTTGCAGTCCTCCAGCATCCCAGGATGCAGTATTCCATCCCTTGCCCTCCTGTTCTGCATGGTCAAACTTTCCACCCCTAAACTCTACTGTCCAGAGGGCAGTGCTGGCACCAAGCCGATTCCCTTTCCTGCCCCCAGGAGTGCGATCTTCCCACCCCCAGGGATGCAACCCTGTGCAAACAGCGTTCAGAGCCCAAGCCAACTAGCCAAATCACAGAACACAGATGGGGCCAGGACTGGGATCTGGGGATATATGTGTGCATGGAGTGGGCAAGTTAGGGGGCTGGATTGAGTCCGCATGATATGGGGCTTCCTTCCCAAGGCAGGGGCAGTAGCTTCCCCAGAAGTACCTTCCCCTCGCTGTTCCCACCTCCCAACCACGCTGATAAGCAAGACCAGCACCCCCACACCTCAATCCTAAATTCAAATTTATTAAAACATGAGGCCCTCTTTAATTTACCAACCCATCTCTCACACATCCTGACCTAGAGCAGGAATAGATGCCCGTCCTGGCTCACCAGCTGTGTAGTGGCAACTCACAGCTGGAGCATCTAGTTGGGCCCCTGCTCATCAGCCCTCCAGTGGCATGTCACAGCTGCGCAGGTGGGAGACAGTCAGAGAAGGTTTTTTACTCTTCAGGTGCAACTGCATCAAACTCAAGCTATCACTAACACTGATCAGCATTTGAGCAGCAGTATTTAACAAGGCTTTCACAAAAATTCTACTCCATCTGTGTTTATTAGCACCCAAGATCTTCACTGCCTAATGGAACAGGACTTTCTCAAGTTCACCCTTCATTTATTATTTACTCAGTAATATTTGCACAGCTAAGATAACCTAGGGCTACCTATTCTGCTTAAATGACACTTTAGTGTCCATGTAGAATCCTATGCCACTCAGTCCAAGTTCCTGGGAAAAAAGATCATATCAAATTCTTTAACACACCTTTATCTTGGTTTTAAGAATAAGTCACAAATAGCTGAGAGGAAAAGAAGGACCCTCCCAAATTTTGCATTCCCAGTTTTTCAGGGACTTTAGCTTCCTGGAATAAAATCTCATGTAGAAGATTAAGTACCACTTAGGTGCCTAGTGTATGGAATAGCATCTGCCCCCTAGTATGTAAGTATGGAGAGGATACAGAAACAAGTATATTCAGAGTGATACCATACTGTCACTAAAAGAACCATGAGATAAGAGCAAAAATCCTATGTAGGAGGACTTAGAGATGAGTCACATCTGTTCATTAGGTTCTGACAGTTCCTAAAACAGCTGCTGTTCTTGCCTACACACATACAGGGTCAACAGCTAGTCAATTTTGAACTGCTGTGAACCTTACCAGCAAGAACCAGCACCACAAAATATTCTCTTAGGCTAGGGACAGAAATTACACATAAACCAGCATAAGTGCTCAGAAACCGGTTCAAATCTGTAACACAATAGTTCCATACACATAAACAGCTTTCAAAATGGCTGAAACCAGTTTAAGATAAACCTGGATGGATGTAGTATCAGACATAACTGAACAGAGTAAATTGGTTTATTGAACTTCTGTCCCAGATCCCCTCCAGATTCAAGTCAACTCAGAGTCCCCCAGCACCCTGGGATGCTTTGCATCTCCCCTGCAAGCACCCTTTTGCAGGGGGGGAGGGGGGGGAGGGGGGACTAGCCTTGGCCCAAGCAGAGCAGGGAGCTGTGTGCTAGCACCCCCTGGCTTCTAACCTGGGCCACTGGAGTCATGTGGCTATATTTCTGGAATCAAAAGTGAATGTCTGTTCACTTGCTTATCAGTTCAATCTATGCAGCTTAGACTAACCTACGAAAATTGAATCAATTCAGCCTCAGGCTTTTTGATCGTCTGTACTTGGCCTGAACGACAGTGTCACGGCGGGGTCCTTCAAGGAGGGCCGTGATCTCCTTACGGCCCCCTCACCGTGCCAAGTCGGCCCAAGGGCACCCTCAAATTCTCGCCTGCCACATCTTTGATGTTGAGGTAAAGTTGGGAGGCTGCCTTACGGCTCCCTGGGCACAGTTAGCTAGGACCTCTGTCCCCGTGTGTTCCCAGACCCCCTGGGGGTCTCCCGGTATGATGGGTGCTCCCCAGGCACCCTAGCCTTATGGGCTACGTGTCTGGGCTCTCTCTAATACACAGCCCCTCACTGGGACTCTTGTCGAGCCCACTCTGGGCCTTCTCTAAAAGTGTTGTCCTGCTCAGGGACCCTCTAGCAGGTCTCCGGTCCTTTAGGCCAACCACACGGCTACCCTCTCCGATCCCAGCTCACCGCACTGCTATCCCCTTTTGCCGGGGACCACCGCAGCACCTTGCCTTTCTGAGGGCTGTTGCCGCACTAGCCTACAGCCAGGCTCGCTACGCCCATCTCAGGCTTCTCAATAGTCCCCCTTCTCTGGGACCTTACATGCCCGCGCCGGGCTTCTCAATAATATCACCCACTCTCTGGGGCTCGCTGTGCCCACGCTGGGCTCCTTAATAATGGTGCCCCATCTCTGGGCTTGCTGTGCCCACGCGGGGCTTCTCTAAAGTACGCTCCCCCTTTCTGGGGCTCGCCGCGCCCACGCTCGGGCTCCTTAATACTGGTGCCCCCTCTCTGGGGCTTGCTGTGCCCGTGCTGGGGCTTCTCAAAACACCCCTCTCCGGGGCTGGGGTCTACACACCCTGCAAGTTGCGCCCTCACTGGTGCAAGGGTCCCACCCCCTGTGGGTCCCTATGAGGTTCAGCCGCTCCTCTCTGAGCTTAACTGACCCCACGACTCTGCCCTGTAACTCTCAGGGCCTAGTGCGCCCTTACTGGCACCGGGGGCCCCACTTTACCGTGAGCCCCCCTATGAGACCTCCTCCAACCCTTACAGCCTCACCCAAACCACCGGTGTAATATCAAAGCCTGAACATAAACTCGAGCCTCCTGGCCATAACTCAAACATAAGGTACTGGGCCATACCAACATAAGCCTCCTGGCTGTAACTCAATATCATTGCTCCAGCCTCTGGAGCTCTCGCGAGCTGTACTTGCTGTTAGGCTTGTCCTCCCATCCTAACTGCAGGAACTCCTGCCCCTCTGGCTACTGGCAGGGAACTGCCAGCTTGGCCTTAGCCCTGGGCTTTATAAGGGCCAGGCCCTGCCTCCTACAGGCAGCTGGCTCTCCTTAGTTACCCCGGCAACCCGCAGCTGTGCTTGTTACCCTGGCAACCCTCAGCTGGGCTCGTTATGTCATGCCAGGGCTCACACTCTCTCCCTGGCAGTTTCTCCTCTCTAGGAGCAGGAGCACCGAGGTGCCCCGCGACAGACAGCACAGTAGAGGCCTTCCATTGACTAGGAAGCTACTCTTTGTCATACAACATGCAACTTGGAAACTTCTCCTTATATTGTCTCCATAAGAAAGGACAAAAAATATCCCACAAACATATCGGACGATGGATGAGAGGTTGCCCATCAAATATATTATAAAAGAAGGAAAAAATAAGGGGAAAAATCTTTCTAGCTAATAACCAGTTTAAATGTATCCTCTGTATAAATATACTATTGGAGCTCTCTCCCTATGGAATGCGTATATTTTCATTTAAAAAAATTACATTTAAAAAGTGTTATATCAAGCAAATCCGATGCCGTGTCCCTGTTCAACTAATACTTATGTGCAGTACTGGGATACTTAACAATAAATCTCATTTTACCTTGCATCTGTCTCCTGGCAACAAGCAAAGAATTTAGCCAAAAACACACCACCACACGTATTTGGCACAAAGCACATTTCACTGCCCACCCTCCACCTTCACTTGGCAGACTAAGGCTTTGCACTTCTCATTATCTGTCTGTGGAAAAAAAATGCAAGGCATGGACTAAGCTCACAGATATTACAGAAAAAGAAGAATACCTGTCCTTGAGGTCATAATAAAACCCCAATCATTTCAGCTCCTACCATGACCTTTTTTGAATCAATAACTCCCTAGTTAGACAAAAAAAAGTGAACAACAGTATCGATAAATGATCTTGTTAGAATAAATATAAACTACCAGCGAAGATACCTTTCATCTTCCCCATTATCTTTCCTCTGTTAAGAGTAAACTGGAGGAAGCAAAATCATTTTCACTCCCAGGCTGAAAAAGCAACCATGTTTTGGGCTGCTATAACATCCTCGGCCACATTTCCAAGGTCCATTGAAGAAAAATGGAGGATCTGTGGGAAGTACTCGAAGCAGAAAACCCCAGCTAGCTTCTACTTCCTAAAAGAAGAGGGAGAGAAGGGGAGAAAGTCTGCAAACTGGTGTCTTAGTCAGGCTGTGCAAAGAATTTCACAAACGTTTGGCTTCTTTCTGAAAAGTCTAAGCAAAAAATGAGGGGATGCTTAGCTAGCTGGAAGCGGGGAAAATATATGTCACGGAAACAATGATTTTCTGGCCTATGGAGTAAACAATACCATGTTTTTGATACAGGAGACTTTAGAGACTAGTATATCAAATCACCACAGTTCTAAGTATATTTTGTTTTGTTTTGAGACGTCTTCTGCCATTTGCCAATTGCTCATCCAATCTGCCTAATTCTAATTCTCTGTCAGTGACAGTAACTTTATTATTACTATTATGATTATTTACTACTATAACTACTACTACCACTGCGCATTTTCAAGGTTTTGGCTAACTGGACACCAGGGCAGCTTTTACTGTACAGGGAAAAGAGGGGAAAAAGAAGGAAAAGAGGAAGGGGAAAAAATCTGATGACAGAGTTCCTTCTACCCATGTTAATCAGTGATTCCATCTCACTCTATAATCATAACTAGCCAATACAGCCCTGTCATTTCAGCCTTTAAAACATTCATGTTCTTTTTGTACTCTAGCTCCATGTTTAATGAAATAGCTAAATGGTTCTCACTCCATGCTAACAAAAGTTGTTGATACATCTCAAGGAGGCTGATGACTCTGCAAATGAGATTCAACAGACATGTCATCAAAGAAAAGAAAAATGAAAAATCCTAGACACCTTTGGGGGGGGGCTTCCAGAAATTAGTTTCTGATGGACAAATATTCTACCTCAGATAAGCCATCACAACTGACATTTTTTACATCGTTCTCAGTACACCAGTAATAATGAACTCATTTCTTAGACACAGTCCTTTCAGAATATTTTCCCTAACTAATAAACCTAAATTTTCACTGTGATGCTCACTTTGTACCCTATCCATAAATAAAAAAGAGGATTTAGATCAGGGTTGCTTCAATTGGGGGGGGGGGGGGGGAGAGGGCTGTC
>NW_005842329.1:1031383-1033272 GCF_000455745.1 Alligator sinensis | reverse complement strand
TGTCTGCCATCACCCTGCAGTGGGGGGGAAGGGAGGATGCACAAGAGGGGTTCCATGGATCACACTTTCACCACCTATGTGGGGTATGGCACCCCCAGGTGTGGCCCATGAATGGTATAGCCCCTGGCTGCTGAGAAATTGGACAGTCCTGATTCAATCACCAGCCCTTTCAATCTGGGACCTTTCTATAAATATTAAATTAACTTAAAAATTGTTCAAGAGCCTCTGGAAAGGCAAATTTGCCTAAAGCCACTCAAGTTTAAGGGGGCAAAGAAGACTGCTGAGCAAAAGAGGAGCAAACACTCTGCTGGCCCTAGATTGGGTTTTGTTTGCCAAAACCGAGGCTGGGAAATCACAAATGGAGAAAACCAGAAATAAAAATGCCTAAAGCGGTAAAACAACAAGATTTGCCTCAGGGCAAAAATCTGCAAATGTATGAAAACATTATCTTTACTACCAGAGCAGATACATAAACCCATTTAGGAGTTGTTGGAAAAGCAAGGCATTCAGAAGAATGCAGGAAATATTAATTCAGTGCATTAGGAATACAGCAAAGTTGAACATCTTGGAAACATGCATTGGAGGTCTGGAAAAACCAAGCAACAAGAACTATGACAGTGAGGATCTTATGGAATACAAACACACAGACACACCATAAGCAACTATAATGAAAGAATTTATAAGATTTAAGAAATTCAATATAAGTCTTGAAAAATACCAAACAAATCCAGTGTGAATAATGCCAGAATATTCTTTGCTACGTAAAAGGATGCAAACTCACACCTTCAAATCTTTTGTTGGAAAAATCACTATAAAAGCCCATTAAACTGGATGTGAATAAAGGTAGGTCACACAGTACGCTAAATGCTCACACTGAATGCCAGTCAGAAGACTCAGCCGGTTGCACTTAGGGAAGGAAAAAGATATTTCCATATCTTTGATGTAAGAAGAACAAGTTCCTTGATGAAAATAAGGCAAAGGCAAAAAGTTACAAACATAATAGAAGTCATTAGGCAGACAAAGTGCACCCCAAAACACAGGCCAAGATAGATACCCAGATTTTGTTTTAAGGTCATGTCTATGCTCAGAGATGCACCCTTTTAATTAAAGAATGTGATTTTTAAACAAATTTATTTAAAGTGATTCAAAATCCTATGTGGACACAATTAATTCAATTTATGTTTTATGTAGATTTAGCTTAACTTGTTTCCTTAGATAATTGGGTAAAATTGCTATAATCTATATTAAAATGAAATTAAGAGCATTTACACAGTATTTTCCACCAGCTTTATTTAAAGCAAGTGTTTTAACTGTTTTAAAAAGTTATTCAACATTTTACTGGTCTAGAAGACCTTAGTTACACTACTGTAGATCCTGAATGACTCCTATTAATATCACCTCAAATGGTGACTCCACGGAGTTATAAACTGACTTGGAAATATGACAATGTCTGTTTAGCTTAGACACTGAACATACTAAACTGGAATTTTGCCCTATATTGTTTAGTGAGGTTGTGAAAGAGTTGCAGCAGTTCCAGGCTATGACTGCAGGCTGAATTCACAACTTTAGTTGTTGGTGGAGGCCACTGCTGGGTCAAGCAGGTAAAGATCAATGTGAGAAGTGGGATTACTGGAGCAGGAGCCTGTGGGATGAAACTGTTTTTAGACAGCCTCTCCACAAGAAGTTGTCTTGGTACAGGCATACTTCCTAAGGGCCCTTCTACACACACAGGTAAAGGCACTATGGGATCTAATGTGTTATCCACACAATCGTGTTTCCTGCCATGCCAATACATGCATGGAAGGAAGCATGATTGTAGGATTATGCATTAGATCCCGTCACACCTTATTGCTAGTACAAGGGAAACCCTATTCCAGACTCCCCCTGCA
>NW_005842329.1:1012118-1031352 GCF_000455745.1 Alligator sinensis | reverse complement strand
GCAGGAATCAAGCTCCCACGCTGGGAGATGCAACTGCTGAAAATCTCCCAATGCTGGGGGTGTGTCAAGCACCCAGGGCTGGGAGGTCAAAGCTGCTATGAGCTCCCAGCTCCAGGGGTTTCACGCATCTTAGGGTTGGAAGACCACATCATCTGTGATCTCCCAGCCCCAGGAGCTCCAAACACTGGAATATCGCAGCTGCACCCTGCTGGACTCAGCTGGAGGCATGTTGCTGGGACCCAGTGTCCACAGCTGTGGGAGTCTGGGTCCTGGCAGCTGCAGGGTGCTTCCAGGACTCAACGTTGGCAGTTGCTATGACTGAGAGTCCCCTCAGTTGCACAACTCACAGTCGAGGCTGGACAAGGTACACCCCTGCAGCTGGGAGCCTGGTCAGCTGATGGGCTCTGGTCCATAGGAGACCCTGCTACACATACAAATTAAACATCAGTATCAACCAGATATAAAGTTAGCATACATTTTCAAGGTCTAACTTTAATGCTGGTTGGAACTTTTTATAACGTGATAACTACTTTACACTTGTAGCTGCTCTCAATGTAACTGTACAATTAACCAGTTAATTGTACAATATTTGTAACATGTATTGGGGCCTAACTTTCACACAGTGTCTAATGTCTTACTTTTTGACAAAGATCATTTTGATTACACAGTTTCAGTGAGGTCAGGACTCTTCAGTTTTTCTTGATCCCAGTCAAAACAAGTTTTACTTTAGAATCATGGAATCATAGAAAGTTAGGGTTGGAAGGGACCTCAGGAGCTCATCTAGTCTGACCCCCTGCTCAAAGCAGGGCTATCCCCAATTATATCATCCCAACCAAAGCTTTTTCCAGCCGGCTTTTGAAAACCTTTAGATGTATAGTACTAAAACTGCATAAGTGAAACTGATCAACTCTCTCTCCAAGTGACGGATCACCTTTTTGTAACCCTAAAGGCCAGATTCTAGTCTACTATTAGATGCATGAGTGAACTTAAATGCATAAGTATGATTCTCTTCTATCTTGCTAGAGACCCTGAAAATCTATTAATGCATCCACCTGTGTAGGATTAAAGCAGGGTGAAACAGAATCACACTTAGGTGTTACATCCCCAATACATAGAATAAACTCTAGCCCTAAATATCTTCTTTAACACTTGTTTTTATTATGTGCATGACATATCACACACACATGCCTAGAGGCTTCACTGGAGTATGGATTAATGCAACCATCAATTAGTGCATATGCTAATAATAGAGAGGCCCTACTAACTCTACTAATTAAGGTAGGCCTGACACTGGAACTAAACATATGATATATAGCTTACATGGAAGTGCTAATTTATAGATGTCTCAGAAAACCAATGGCTGGGAGAGACTGGTACAAGACACCAAACCAGGAACAGAGTGACCTAGTAAATGGGTCTCCCTAGAGTCACCTGGTAAGAACTAGACGTGAATGATGTTACCTAAACATGTTTTAGTGATTGCTCAAAACTAGGATGCACATGCTATAACATGAAGTTGTTCTGGTTGGGGCACAGAAAGGGGCCAGAGAACCCTGAACACACTGTACTGAGCTAGGAGGTTTTTTTAAGCTAGTAGCATGTATACAAGCAACCCAGCTAGCATTGTATACCAAATGGTCATGGATCCTCATGTGAGGCTTGATATTAAAACCTGGCTGAGCTTTTGTTACTAAGAATCAAATTCTGCAGTCTCTTTATTAGAATAACAAGGTCATTAGAAGTATTAGTATTGTATCACAGATGGTATCCTGTGAGTGATTGCACAAACCATCCAAACTGAGGGAACCTGATGCGACTGGTAATACTCAACTCCTAACAGCACTTGGCAGAGCCCTACACTGATGACGCTGACTGCTGATCTTGGCAAGCAACAAACTGCCATTCCAAAGGATCGCAACCGAAGGACTTGGAGTCCTACAACACCAAATGACCACAAGATTTTGTCACCATGTTTCAAGTTGCTTGCCCAAGTAAAACATGTTCACTATAGAAGGGCTGCATTCCTGTCTTTCTAAGAGGTCTCAGAAAGTAGTACCACAAGCAACTACTCACTTGGGATGCTGCAGGGGTTCATTTTATTGCCCTTGCTATTCAGTATTTAGAAAGACATTGGCAGAGCTAGTGAGGTGGATATCAAAATGAAGTAAGTTCAATAGTTTAATGACACCCACTGTCACCCCCTCCCCCAACACACACTCCTTCTGAGGCAGTGCAATAAAATGAATAACCTCTATGACACAATAAGGCATGCAAAATTTTATGGACTACAGCTCATTCTGGATTCATGGAATGAAATGTTCAAGGAAGTAGTCAGAAAAGTTTGTGGACTACCTTTGGCACCTTTGATTGAAAGGAATATGCCTGATTAATGCTTTATATCAAAATCTAGCAATCTAAGAATCTCTGCTTATTCATAACTGGCTGATATCTCTGCTTAGATTTATTAACTTCCCAGAAATAGCACAGAGCCCATCTTCTTCCCCAGACATTTAAGCGGGGAGTGAGGAGGGGAACAGTGGGTTGATTAATTGGGAAATAGGTTCTAATACAAAGTGGATTTGCATTAATATTGTAAAGGCAATTAGTTGATAGGGTAAAATCTTGGGTTTGGTTTATTTTTTTTAAATAACCAATTACATAAATGCAACCAAACAAAAATATTTCAAGTACACTATGGATTAGGACTAAAAATGCTAAAGGTAAATAAACAAAGCTAACTGCTACAGATATACACTTAGATAATTGAAATCAGAGTCTGATCTGTGAACTTTTACCAATAAATTATTTCTTCATAGTAGCCTGGAACAGAGACAAGGCTTTGTACCTTGAAAAATCTAGGTATCATTTCAGGACAGATAAACCCCAAAACAGCAACAGACCATAAAACAGACTCTGGTCTTGAAAAGGAAAATTAAGACCAGTAGCCTCTAACACATTGACTTTTCATAAAAACAGAAGTGCCATGCTGGGTCAGACCAATGGTCCATCTAGCCCAACGTACTGTCTCCAACAGTGACAGGAATTAATGCTATAGAGGGAGAGCAGTGAACCAGATGCATCTAGAGTGATCTATCCCCTATTCAATAGCCACCCTGGTATCCACCACTATTTCCAAAAAATCCTAAACAGAACACATATTCTCCACATAACTGCCTGCTCCATATATGATTCCCTTGCATTCAAAACCAACCACCTATACAATGATAGATATCACAATATTGATGCTTTATAACCATTACGATATTGGTCTAAATCAGTATTTTCAAATAAGTAAATGTGTGTGAGTGACAATAAAGTTAGACAGTCACAACTGCACAGACACTGAATGACCACACCTGCTAGTGGAAATATCCTTACCAAATCACCTGCTATGCAATACCAGCTACAGTTTTTATTAGGAATAATGGAAGAACTGAAGAGAATGCAATATATACACATAGACATACAGAATCCTAACAGCCATTCTTTATATATTCTTATGTATCAGTTTCCATCACAGCAAAAATTATGAAAATTGCTGGACATGCTGAAGTTCTGTAATGTTGTCTTCTCCCGATTTAACTTGACAATCATATTCTAAACATGTTGGCTCCCTTTGATATGCTTTATCTAGTTTGAATTTCAAGAGTATGCAAATGCAAGTGTACTGAGCATAATACATTGTTGATGCAATTCAATTGGTACATAAGGTTTAATTGTATTCTATATTTTTTTTTAAATATGCTACATTTTGCCTTGAGAGGCATATATACAGAAAATCATTCCTAACTGTATTGCTACTTGAATGAAAACCATGACATTCAAGAATACTGTACAGTTCAGAGTCCTTGTTTAAGTACATTTACTGTTAAATAACTATCCTTATTTTTCTTAAATTAATGTGCTATCCCATAACAGTAGTGAAAAGAACCAGGGACAATTACATATTTTTAATATCACACACACACCTGGAGTTGACACGGCAATGAATCCTGCAGCTTCTGGCCTCTGATCTAACCTGACCTAGAGAAGAATGTCAGCAACAGAGCTGGTTAAAAATGTCCCTGATGGAAAATATTTCTATTGAAAAAATAATTGATTTTATGAATCTGTGTTTTACAGGAATGTAACAATTTAACCAGAATTTTCTATGTGAGCTTATAAAAATATTTTGCCTTTATTATTTCAGCTGTTATTTTAGAAATTGCAATGCAAATCAAAGATTTCAGAATTTTCCCAGAGAAAATAAATGTTTTTTTCAGCCAGCATCTTCATGCTTTTTGTATTCTAATAGAGGATCTTTTCATAGAGAAGAAAAGCATCCCCACACAACAGTGTCAGAATTAGAGACACAATTTAGACTGTAATTTACATTCTTCTAAAATTTCCAGGGTGTTTGATCTGGAATTTGTATTTGATTACATAGATAATTTCTTGCATAATGCTTGCATCCAAACCTAGATTTACTCAAAGTTTTCAGATTCAGGATTTTAGCTGAACCTACTATATAGATAGAAATGTCCTTGTATTGATATTCAGATGTAAAGATTCCTAAACTTTAGAAGCGTTCAGGTTTAGGGTATCAGTCCAAGTCCATCTTCAGTTAGTATTCATCCTGAAATATTTATAGCTGCTTTGAACACAGACATGGATTATTCTCTATAAAATCTGATATTACGGTAATGAGGGCTACATAGGGCCCTTGGTAAAGTTCTCTTCCTAAACTATGATCTAAACCAAGAAAAGCAATTTAACAGAATCATCCATATCTATTAATATCAAAAGACCCATGAAAAATACTGAGGTGCCAATGCCCTCAGTATAATGCTGGCTACACCCCAAATTGCATCTGGCCTTGTTTTTAACTTCTCCTCTACAAGAATCTGATCTTTGGTCAGAACCAGGAAAAATACATAGTGGAAAATCTTGTTCTAAAATCCCTGTGTTTCTGCTGAAATGGGACACTGGCAGCTGGTGGGGGGAAAAAAGCAATAATTATCTGGAAGTCAGATACACACCCTAGCCAGAGCAAAAGTCCAAAAACATTCCACTTCAATTATCATCAGAAATCCTCATTCCTTACCAGCTATCCACCAAATGTTCAATTTTAAAATAATAAAAAATGGTATGTGGATACAGCAACTATATGAACCATCTGCTGCTTAATGTCAACAGAGAGAAAACTGAAGGGCATATGGGGATATCACCAGCAAATCACCCCTTTAAAGGAAAAATAGTCTGGTCAAATAAAGCTATGAAAACAAAAAATGTTATTGGACAAAAACTAGAGTGACAATAGGTACAGTGGAAGAGTAGATAAGTGGTACAATTTTGGAGCTCCTCAAGGATCATTCCAGTATTTTCTCACATCAGGCTGTATGAGCCATATACTCATATACTGTCCAGAGAGAGTCCTTGTTTACATGCATTGTTGTTTGAGTCTTCTCAATTAATGAAGGAGGTCAGGCAAAGAGAGAGACATTATTTCTTGTGTCTGGAAGCCTAAGACTGAGTATTGAACTGATGGCCATGAGGTCCAGCAAAGACCACTGGAAGATGACAGCTGACTTAAAAAAAAAAAAATTAGTTTGAGCTGCAAGATGAATAAAGCATTTTCTATTTGGTGAAAATTTTCTCCATCACCAGACGATGCTAGTCAATGGGTTGCTTGAGACACTTTACTGTGCAGTAGGACTAATCTACTGCGCAGTAAATTGTCACCATCTAACCATGCTCATAAACTCCTGTGCAGTAAATTAGTCTACTGAGTAGTTAGCTAGTACCTGTCAATACAGGTACTAAACTAACTGCACAGTAAGATTCATGTAGGTGCTGACCGGGAGTGAATTTGCACCCAAGCAGCCACACCAGGAGGGAGCCTGGTCCTGGCACTGCTAAGCTTCTGGCTCCCCACAGGAGCTGGGAGCCGATCAGCACAGGGACCGGGTCCCTCTTTGCCTCCCCTCCCTCCTCCCTTTCTTGCACTCCACAGGAGCAGGAAGCTGAGCAGCATTGAGACTGGGGAGCTCTTCCTTCCCAGTTCATCCAGGAACTGGGCAGAAGCTGTCCCGTTGGTGGGGAGTTGGTAGTAAGCCCCTGGTTGAGTGGGGAATCTCCACTCAGCCAGGAGCAGTTAGGACCTGTCCTGCTGGTGGGGCCACTGACAGCAAGGCCTAGCTGGGCAGGGATTCCCTGCTCAGCCAGGGCCAGGCAGGAGCTGACTTGCTAGCTGGGTAGCTGGCAATGAGTCCCCAGGTGGGCAAAGAATCCTCGGTCAGACAGGAGCTGTCCTGCTGCTGGTGTACTCTCACAGAAAGCTTACTACATAGTATTTTGGTTTTCTGTGCAGTTGTTTGGTTTAAAGGCCTGTACAGGTGACATAACCTGTTTCATAGAGAACTTAATTTCTTGCTTGGCTTGGTGCCCAGCTACCAGGTCTTGGTGGAGCTGATCCAAACAAGTCTTCAGTGAGTAGTTCATCAGTAGTTCCACAGGGCCTCACTGTCTGGATATGCATGGAGTTGTAGGCTGTTGTACTTTTTAAACGTTGTACACATCAAGCCCTTCTTCAAAAACTTGGCCAAATTCCTTTAGGACATCCCAAGCCCATGTGCTTCTGTTAACCCAGTGCCAGGTGACTTTAACCATTCTCCACCTAGCGAGCTTGCTCACTGTCCTTTGGCAATTATGAGGCAAAATGCCACTCTCTACTTCCTGTACTGGATTTTGACATAATAGTCTCCCTTCAGTTTAACTCTTTATCATATTTAATATGTCAACAAGTCTTGATTTGCATAGACTAACAAGAGGATGACTTCAAGGCCATAGGAATAGGGGCGCCCTCTGAAAATATGGCAATGTGGGTCTTTTTCTGCAGAAGCAGTACTTCCACACTATTGGAAAACCTGAGTACAGATGTCTGTGAGCATTTCATAGGCTGAAGTTCCATTTGAATCAGCAACAGTATGTGTGGTACCTAGAGGCATACACTGCTTGACTTCCTTTCTGGATGGCTTGAACTTTTGACAAATCACATTTGTTATAACCCTTACACTTACAATGATTACATTTGGTATCAGAGAAACGCATGTGTCATGTCTGTGACTACCACCAAAGCTATAGCATTTCCTCAGAGATGAAGAATATATTTTCTTGTGTGGTGACTTATTCTTCCTGAGAAAGTAGTGCAATCAGCTAGTTACATGAGGTATCTGTACGTGAATACATAGAACATGGGAAACAAGCAGAAAAAATTGGAAGTCCTTGCACACGCACATAACTATAATGCAATTGGACTAACAGAGACATAGTGGGATAGCTCACATGCCTGTGGAAAAGGCTGAAGTGCTCAATGCCTTCTTCACCTCAAATATAGTGCACATTTTTAAGAAAGGGAAGGAGGAGGATCTGGAGAGCTACAGACCAGTCAGCCTCACCTCAGTCCCTGGAAAAATCATGGAGAGGGTCTTCAACGAATCCATTTCTAAGCACTTGGAAGAGAAGGTGATTAGGACCAGGCAGCATGGATTCACCCAGGTCAATTCATGCCTGACCAATCTGATTACCTTCTATGGTAAGATGACTGGATCTGTGGATGTGGGGAAACCAGCGGATGTGATATACTTTGACTTTAGCAAGGGCTTTGACATGATCTCCCACAATACTCTCACAAACAAATTAAGGAAATATGGGTTGGATGAATGGATGCAAGGTGGATAGAAAACTTGCTGGATCATCAAGCTCCAATAGTTATAGTCAATGGCTATCTGCAGAGCCATCCCTAAGGGTGTGAAGGGCCCAAAGCATATCAGCCTGTGCAGGTCCCAGGGGGAGAGGTGGGTGGTGAGCAGCCGGAGCTGGCAGAGCGGGGCAGGGGGGCAGTAGCACTTGGAAGCAGCAGAATTGGCAGCACTTGGCAGCAGCAGCAGAGCCTATATGTCACTGTCACTGACGATGGGGCCCCCCAAAGTGCGAGGCCTGGGGCGGTCACCCCGATCTCTGGCTAGTTCTCAGTGGTGGCAGATGACAGAACAAGGAGCAATGGTCTCAAGTAGCAGCAAGGAGATTTTGGGTTAGCTATTAGGAAGAACTTTTTCATTAGGAGAGTAGTAAAGCACTGGAACAGGCTACCCAAAGTGGTGATGGAATCTCCTTCCTTGGAGGTTTTTAAGCCTTGAGTAGACAAAGCCTTGGGTGGGATGATATATTCGGCAATGCTCTGGCTTTGAGCAGGGGGTTGGACTAGAGGACCTCCTGAGGTCCTGTCCAACACTTGTTGTCTATGATTCTATAACTTCTTTGGAGAATTCCCTTGGAATTCATTTGGCTTGTCCCAGTTGATGTAATTTTTTCAGACCTCCTTTGAATGGAGAGATGCAGCCTCACAAGTAAGTGCTTCTTCCTGAGCAATGGAAAATGTTAAGTTTCACTTTACAAGGAGTGCATTGTACCACAAACACAAGTCAATCCCCCAATAGAGACTTGAGACTTGTAACAAAATTAGAGTTCTCAGACATACAAAGAAGCTTGTTGTGCAACCCCTTCATCTGGCAGCTGATTGTGTTGGTTGAAAGGGAACCATCTGATTGTTTCAGATGGAGTTAACAAGAGGTGACTTTTTAAGAGTGTGAAGATTTCATTGTGACAGGGTTTGACCAGGGACATAAGCAAGGAAACAATATCAAAAGTCTGTGATTCAAGAATAGCCAGTAGCACAGCATGTTTTTGGTTAGCTTCAATGAAATGACTGGTAGGAGACGAGGTGGGGTCAATTTAAGAGTTCCAGGATGAGAACCTGGTCACATCAAATTCCTCAAAATGGCCCAGGGTCGCCATGGTTGAAACCAAACACCTGAAACACCACCTTGCCAGGAACCCCCTGGTCTGAGCTGATTAGGTGCTACATGTTCCCTTCTCCCTGGTTGTACTTGGCACTTACAGATCAAGATGAAGCACTAGCAGCATCCTGTTCACTGGGATCCCATACTCATCCCCAGATTTGTGTGCTGCAGGTATTTGCTTGTCCCAGTGAGACAGTGAGAAAAACAGGGCAATCAAAAGGGCAACCACCTTTACTGTACAAAACTTAGTTTTATTTGACCATAGTGTTCTTCAAGCATAACAGCAGGCAGCAGCAGGAGACAAAGACAATGTGAAATTACCGTAAATGAAGCAATATATTTAAAAATATGCTTACCATACCATAAATAGACTCATTGCCTTCAATGAGGCTACTAATTCATTTAAAGTCAGGCTTGGGCTTAAATATCTGGCAGAATTGGGGCCAAATTTGGGAACAGAATACAGGATATCCTGTAAATTCTCAAGAGCAGGTTGGACAGACACTTGGCAAGGATGGTCCTACCCTGAGCAGGGGGCTGGACTAGATGACCTCATGAGGTCCCTTCCAGCCCTACTTTCCTATGATCCTATAACTCCTGAAAACATTTCATCTTGTAATCTTAACAATTAGACAACTCTGCCTCTACCCTCTAGTGAGAACACAGTGGGAAGGTGTCTGCTTTATCAGTGCTACCAGAGTTTGAATTATATAAAAAAAAAGTCTGGAAAACTTTTGGATGATTACACATAGACCCTTCCAATTTACAACTCTGATGTAACAGGAGGGGTGTAAGAACAACTAAATAGATCAATAGTGGGTGGACTTCGCTCTTTTTGTGTCTGTGAGCAATTCCTCCCCTCCAAAAAACAGGAAGAAAAACAATTACACAAACAGCTTAGCTGAAGCAAATGCATGAATCAAAACACCTGTCTTGTCTCTTGTCAGGGACACAGAGCTGCGTCTCTGCTGCTGTGTGTCCATCTGCACAGTGTGCTGCTTATCAGTTGCTTGACTAGGAGGAGGTTTCATTACTGAGAAAAAGATTAGTTCCCAGCATTGTTAAAAGCTTCACCCTCCCCCACTCCTGCTTTGCTCTTATTTTAACTCCCCTCCAGATGTTTTCATTCCATTATGCAAGGCCAGTGGAGCTAAATGATGAGATCAGTCTGGGAAAAGGGTCTGAGAGGAAGTCACTTTAGGCAGCCCTTTGAAAGATGTTTTACAATCAACCAAATATTGAACTTCATTGATTTTTTTAGTAGAATAACTGGGTTGCAGGTTACCCACTGGCACTTTAAAAGGATGTGCCTAGGCCTTCATATTCAAGTTCTAGTTTTGAGTGGGGGGATGGATGGCAGAGGAGGTAGTTTGCTCTTGATTCCCATTCTCTCTACAGTCTCTCAGGGCCTGGTTACACAATGGGCATGTCAACACACATGATTAATGAGACTGGACATACTCCAACTCAATTTGAGATAGAGTAAACTAATCCTGGCATCACTGTCTACACATGCATTTGAGTACAGTAATTTACTACACTTCCAGATACCACTTGTATCTGACGGGACTATCCGTCAGCGTATTAAATTAGTCTGCTGCACCCTAATTGCTGCACACATGTAGACAATGATGCTTTACTACACAGCAAATTAGTCTGTTGCTCAGTAAAGCATCTCATGTAGATGCACTTAGTAAATGTAGCTGACTTCTGGAGCAATTAACCCCTGGATTGACTGCACATCAACATCTTTAAGCAGCTTAGAAGCACTCATTCATCTTAAAGTTACACCACTGTAGGCCACTTCATCTCTAATTGCTCTAACTTTGCTCCTGTTCCATTTAAGTGTGGCCACTCCCTACAGTTGTTCTGCCAAAGTTGAAGTCCTTCAGCATCTCAGAAGGCAGTGACCCCTCCTCAGTCAGGTTAAGCAGGGACCTTGGAGCACAGTGGGGCCAGGCATGGTGCCTCACCCCCTGGGTATACCAAGTAGAGTGAGCACCAGAGCCCCAGATTACCCAACAGCTGCAGTGCTTCCCACCATTGCAAGGACCAAATCTGCTCCTACCCAGTGGTAGTAGGGGATGGGGGAAGCTCTGGAAAAAAAAAGGATCAGGCCCCTCAGAGCTCAGGTGATGCCCAGCTGGCAGGCAGCCTGACAAGTGTCAGAGAAAAGTGGCTGCTGAGACAGCCAATCAGAGTGCAAATATAGCATTTGAGAAGACAGACAGACAGACAGACAGACAGACAAAGGCTTTTATAATATTAGAATTATTAGGCAATGGTAGCTGGAAGGGTGTCCAGAATCCATAGCAACCACTGAGGCAGTAGTGGGGACAGACTGACTGTAGGCTACTCGGAAGGGGCACTCAGAAGGATGCCCCAGCTTGCCATAGGTCAGGATACAGGATGGCTGTCTCTCTCTGGTTGATCTCCCAAGAGGTTCAGTGACCTCTTCTCTTTTGTTATCGTGTGAGTCCTCCTCTCTTTCAGAGGTCACAGCAAGTGGTGTTAGAGATACCATAAACTCTTCAGCATCCGAGTTTAGCCTCACATTTCTCCAGAAGATTGGGTGGAGGTGGTTGGTCTGCTGATGAAAGAAGCTTTGTTTGAGGTAAGGGATATACGGGGCTTACAGTTGGTGTGGTGACTTCCAATAGCCTGTACCAGCCACAAATGTTCAACTCTTCTTCCTCTTCACTAGTATGTTCTACCTCAGATTTCTGCATTTGCCAGCTCTCTCCTTCTGTTGTTTGCAGGGCCCTGCACTCTTGCATCTGAGCATGTGTCCATTTCTTAGGGACAATGTGTAGCATTTGAATCTTGGGATCAAACCCAGGCACATGAGACATCAATTGTCCAATGAGGAAATGAGTCCATTGCCACATATTTTCTTTCCATGCCCCTGCTCAGGCTTCACCTGAAATGAGAAGACTGGAAATCTATTCCACAATTACACATAGGGCAGCTCCCCAGTGATGTTCTATCTTGTGCTTCCCACCGAGGCCCAAGTTCCATAGTAGCACCCTGTCGCCAGGTTTTCAGTCTTGGTGTCACACTTGGCTGGTCACATTGAACCTTGTTTTTCATACCCTGCTTTGCAGCAGCCTCTAAGCAGTAGTACAGGCCTTTAAGTCTTCCTTTAGATTTTTGGTATACTGGAGGTAGATTTCTAGGAGAGCACTATCAGTAATGTTCCATACTGGAACAAAGAAGGTTGGCCTATCTTCATAATAGGCATAGTTCCAGGTTTCATCATCAAGTCAGACAACAGACCCTCTTCCTCATTTCCACCAATCATAATGGGTCCCCCAAATTCACTTTTCACCAAAAGGGGAAAATCCTTTTATGATTTGGGCAGTCCCAGGAAACAGCTGTACAGGCTGCTGATTCTGCAAGGTCAGGGCTCCTATAGTGCTCTCTCCATGTGAAGTTTGTGGGGAGGTAAAATAACAGGTCGCAGACCACGTCCTTACCCCATCCAGGGTAATAATTTTGTTGTTACTTCAATTTATCCTCTATACAGGTAAGAGTGACTTCCTATCCCCCACAACATTAGGTTCACCAGTGGGTGTAGCTTCTGTTGCTGCAGATGTTTCTCATAGAAGGAGCAATGAAGCAAGGTTATTGGTGATCCACTATCCAGCCAGGCTTCACCCAATGCTCCCATGACCACCACTGGCACTAGGGTGCTAGGTCTTACTAAACTTGGCAGGCAGCTGAGGCAGGGCTTTTGCTGTGCTGCTTATGGAGCTCTTTGTAATGCAGGTTTCAGTTGGCTGTCTTACTGTGACCCATTTTTTGTTTCCTTGCCTCAGTTTCCCAGTGGCAGTGAGCCGCTGATATACCAGACATGCATTTGTGGCATTCCTACAGACTTGGGAGAGGTAGCCATCCTTCTCATAGTTGAAACAAACCTACTTGTCTATTGTATACTGGCCTGGATGATTTCCACCTGGAGTCCCAAAATGGCAGTTTTTTCTTTCCTTTGTGAAGGACAGGATGCACCCAATTTCAGTGAAAGAGTTGCTACTTCATCCTGCAACTGCTGGAGGGCATTTTGAGTGGGGTTGAGTGGTGGGCTTTCTGTTTTTATTACTGTAGTCCAGCTAGTCACTTTGTGTCCTCTTAGCCCAACAGGTTTGTCCTGGCATGTACAATCTTCCTCCTCACGGACCTCCCAGACCAACAGGTGGCATGATGGAGCAACATTTAATCTTCCTCTCAACTGCAAATGCAAAGGGACCAAATTATCTGGATGTGTTCCCTTGATCACCTGTTTAAGATGTGCTAGTTCCGCCTCCTCTTGTGATACCCTTCCCTTCCATACCACCTGTTGCAACAGCTCCTCTATGTGCAGGAGGTAAGAGGAAAGCATTTCTTCCTTCCATTTCCTTATGGCATGGAATTGGGCACAGAGTTCCCCCCCTGATGCCATGCTGCCAACAGCACCCTCTAGAGCTTCCAGGAGATCCACAGCCATGGACTTATGTTTGGTGAACCATATAGTCTTTACATGGTTCAGGGCAGTGCCCCGCAGGCTGGACAGAATGAAAGTTCTCTTTTCACTCTCAGACCCACTCATATCTCTGACCAGAGTCTCTGCAGCACCCATCCATGCCTCAAAGTCAGCATCATGGGGAGGGCTGGGTATCCATCCTGAGAACACTCGTAACTATCAAGTGAAGGCAGTGTTCTCAGCCAATAGGTAAAGCATTTGTTACTGCCTGTGCTGTCATCTTCAGCCAAGAGATGCTGCTGTCTGGAGTGGCTGGTGCTGTCCAGTGGCCAAGGGTCCACTGATTGACTTTATGACTAATAACTTGCACAGAGCCCAGTGCACACCGCAGCTCTGCCTCTCTCCCATCATTCTCTATGCTCATCATCCGAAACCCAGTCACTAGGACTCCCCAGCCACGGGAAGACCATAAGCTCTGCACCAATGCTGCAGCCATTTAATGTCCGTGCATGAAGACAGGGAGTGATTTCCTGGGGTTTCACCAACCACAGTTCCCCGTACAGGCCATGAAAGAGGGACAACCAGAGAAGAAACAGATACTTTGGAAGGTGAAACCTGGCAGTTTGTCACCTCTGGCAACCCACAGCATTCCTCTTCTGGGCTGTGACTGTCTGGAACACAGGTATGAAGCCCTGGTATCAGGTGAGAAGGAGACCATTCCAGTTCCTGGGAAGGTCAAGCCATGCACCCCTAAGGGAGGGAAGACTGAAACCGGTGCTGCCAAGAGGAAGCAACTAGGGGTGTAAACAGTTAAATGTTTAATCATTTAACTGGGAGGCCCAGTGATAACTGGTTCTAGCTTACCAGTTATCATTTAGCCAGGGTCTGGTGCAGTCCAGGAGGGAAAGGGGCGGGGGGGGAGTGAAGCCCTGTGGTGTCCTAGCAAGAACCAGAAAGTGGCAAGGCAGAAGGGAGAAAGGAATGAAGAGGGGGAGGGAGGATGACTAACACCTAATAGCTAGGCTGCAAGGACCTGGTGCAGCCTCCCTGCTGCCTGCCACAAGCAGCCCAGGCTCCATGTAGGCCCCTGCCACCTGCCACAGAGCCCAGGCTGCTCATGGCAGGCAGTGGGGAGGCTGCAAGCAGCTGCACTGGGGTCCACAGAACCTACCTATTAGGTATTAGTCACCGCTCCCCCGTCCCCCTCCCTTCATACCCTGCTGGCCACAAGGAAAGCAACTTGGATCTCCCCTTCGAGGAGTGTGGAAGTCAGAGGCCACCTACCAAGGGGCCTGATCCTAACAATAAAAATAAAAAAAGATGCTTAAAAATAACAGAAACGGGGAGAGGTGGGGGAAGAGTATTCCAGTCAGACCAGAACTTCCATGCAGTCTGGAAGCAATGGCCACGTGGAGTTGTTAACAGGGTCAAATGGAGCAGTCAAAACAAAGCCGTGTGTGCAATCGTTTCAGACAAATAAAACAAGATGCCGTTAAATGTAAGATGTGCAATACAGAGCTTAGGTACTGAAACAGCACCAGAGCAATGCTGAATTACCTTAAGCTGAAGCACTCCTCTGTTTCAAGCAAAAGACAAGACCAAAAACAAACAATGTCGGCATTTGTTTCTGGCAGCTCGAGGAAATGTGATACACAGCGTGCTGAAAAACTGACCAAATTGTTATGTGCTCTGATAACTGAACATATGCTGCCTATAAGCATCGCTGAGGGTGCAGGTTTTCGTGTATTAATGACTTTTGTGGAACCCAAATACCATGAGCCTCAGAGACAACCTGTAACCCCACAACTAGAGAGGTGGTATGAAAGCTGTATGAAGTCTCTCCAGGAAGGACTGGGAAAAGCCTATAAAGAAGCGTTTACTCCTGACTTTTGGACAGCATTAAATACAGAAACCTACATGACAGTCACCCACCATTACATTGACAGCTGGGAGCTTTGATTGGCTGTTTTACAAATTGAAAGTATGCCAGAACAACATACAGCAGAAAACATTGCTGAAAAGTTAAACACTGCAGTAGAGATGTCATCTGGAAGGCCGAGCTTTACCATGCATGCACAATAATGCAAGCAATACCATGCTCACCAACACCCTGAGGTACGTTGCGTGGGAATTTGTAAACTGTTTTGCCCACACATTGCAGCTGGCTATAAATGATGGCTTTTCTGTAAGCATAGATCATGTTATTGAGGCTGCCGGTAGGGTAGTTGCACATTTCCACCACAGCACCATTGCTGCTAAAGCACTTGAAAGGAAACAAATGCAGCTTCAGGCTAAGCAGCACCGCTTGATCCAGTCATGTAAAACTTGCTGGAATTCAGCATATGAAATGCTTGAGAGACTCAGTGAGCAAAAGTGGCCTACAACAGCAGTGCTGTCAGGTGGCTCAGTGACAAAAATATCTGATGCTCAAATGCTTGAGCTGTAGGATGAACAATGGCAATGAAGAAAGGATATCTTACCTATACTTTCTACTTTACAATGTGCCAGAACAGCCATGTCTGCTGAACATTCAGGATCTATTTCAAATATTTATCCAATTTGCAATAGTCTTCTCAACCCTCACTTTAAAAAGTGAAACTGCTGGCAAAAATGGCAAGATAGCTGATTTCAAGTCTGCTGTTCTCTGGAGCATCTCATAAAACCCAATGATCCTGCCATAATAAACAGACCTGCACTGATAGCATCCATGTTAGATCCATGCCATAAGGTTTTTTGGGGTTTTTTTGCCTGCTATCCAGATTGCTGATAAATCAAGACTTATGCACTTTGCATCCTTGGAAAGTGAGGCAGCTCTGAATGCTGTGGTTGAACCAGCTGAACCAATTGAGCCAACAGCGAAAAACCCCAGATAACTGAGAAAATGACTGCTATGGCAATACTTTTAGGTGAAGATTATGCTAAAAAAAACTGATGAGAATGCAGTAGAAGATGAATTGGAGAATTAGTACAGGGAGCCCTGCCCTTTATTAGAGTGCAATCCATTGGAGTGGTAGAAAGTCAGTGCAGAGTGGCTTCCTGGGCTGTGCTGCCTGCCTGGCAGCGCTTGTCAATGCTTTGGCCCCCATCTGCCTGCACTGCTGCAGTCCAGTGGGTGCAGCCTATCCTCCACAGCAGGCAGGACAGGCATCAGCCCAGGGCTGATCACCCCACCTCCCCCCTCTATCTGACTTCACAGAGCCACAGGTTGGAGCCCAGCACTGCCACACCTGTCCCCATCCCTGTGCCCTGGTGGATGTGGTAGATTCTGTTGCTACAGCTGCCACTGCTGGCAGTACCCATGCCCACCTCCCCCCAGTCAGACCTATATCGGCTGCAGGGCCTGGCAGGGGCAATGTGTAGGTTCAGAGAGGACCCACCCACCCACCTGGTTTGTCGTGAGGCACAGCCTTGGGAGGCCACTCAGTTCCTGCCACACCTCAGAGGGCTGGAACCACTCACTGGTGCCAAGCTGGGCAGAAAGGTTGCTCAGACTCATCCAGCCCTCTAACTACTATCCCATGCTGCTCATCCATGCGGGCACTAATGATACTGCAAGGGGAGACTATGAGCAGATCAAAAGTGACTACATGGCTCTGGGCACAAGGGTGAAGGGGACAGGATGACTAGGTGTTCTCACTGATCCTTCCAGTCAAGCTAAAGGCCTGGCAAGGAGGAAATGCATCATGGAGATCAACATTTGGCTGCATAGGAGGTGTCATGATCAGGGCTTTGATTTCGTAGATGTTAGGGTCGGAAGGGACCTCAATAGATCATCGAGTCCAACCCCCTGCATAGGCAGGAAAGAGGGCTGGGTCTAGATGATCCCAGCTAGATGCCTATCTAACCTCCTCTTGAAGACCCCCAGGGTAGGGGAGAGCACCACCTCCTTTGGGAGCCTATTCCAGACCTTGGCCACTGTAACTGTGAAGAAGTTCTTCCTAATGTCCAATCTAAATCTGCTCTCTGCTAGCTTGTGGTCATTATTTCTTGTAACCCCCGGGGGCGCCTTGGTGAATAAAACCTCACCAATTCCCTTCTGTGCCCCCGTGATGAACTTATAGGCAGCCACAAAGTCGCCTCTCAACCTTCTCTTGCGGAGGCTGAATAGGTCCAGGTTCTCTAGTCTCTCTTCGTAGGGCTTGGTCTGCAAGCCCTTAACCATACGAAGAACCATACCATTTCTTTGACCATAGCATGGTGTTCCAGGAAGGTGGATTGCTGGGAGAAAATGGCATCCACCTAAGAGAAGAGTATCTTCATATACAGGTATGTTAATCTAGCAAGGAGTGTTTTAAACTAGGTTCACTGGGGGATGAAGACAAAAGCCTAGAAATGAAGAAAGAGCCTGGGGACCTGAATAAAAACTTTGTAAGGCAAAGCAATAACAGAAACCCAGAATGATAGAGTTCAAGATCCAAAGGAGAAGGAGGAAAGAGAGCAGCTGAATAAAAACACTGGACTTCAGAAAAGCAGACTTTAGCAAACTCGGGGATCTGGTGGTCTGGATCCCCTGAGAGGCAAGGTCTGAGGGGAAAAGTGGAAAAAGAGCTGGAAGTACTTTAAGGAGGCCATATTAAGAGCACAGAAGCAAGCTATCCCAGTGAGATGGAAGAATGGGGAGTGCAACAGGATATCAGCCTGGATAGGCAGCAATCTTTTCAATTATTTGAAACTCAAAAAAGCAATCTTATAAAAAGTAGAAAATTGGCCATAGTACTAGAGAAGAGAATAAAGAATATTGTATGGGCATGCAGGGAGAAAATTAGGAAATCCAAAACTATTTGAGATGCAGCTGGCTAGGGACAAAAAAGCAATAAAAAGAGATTCTACAAGTATGTCAAAAGTACAAAGAAGACCAGAGAAACCATAAGTCCTTCACAGAATGCAAAAGGCAGTCTTAGTTAGGGATGATGCAGAAAATATGCCCTTTTCTACCTCCGTTTTCATAGGGGCAGCTTCCAGATGATGAGTGCAGTTGGCAACAAAAACAGGGAAGAAGGCAAACAACCTAGCATAGTGAAAGAACAGATTAAGGATTACTTAGAGAAGCTAGATGCTTTCAAGTCAGCAGGGCCAAATGGGATGCACTCTATAGTACTGAAGGAATTGGTTGAGGTAATTTCAGAGCCGTTAGCCATAGTCTCTAAGAACTTGTGGAAGTTGAATGAAGTCCCAGATGACTGGAAAAGGGTAAATATAATGCCAAAGAAAGGGAAGAAAGAGAACCTGGGGAACTACAGACTAGTCAGCCTGACTTTATTCCTAGAAAGAGCATGGAGCAAGTCCTTAAGGAATGTATTGTATAGCACCTAGAGGAGAACAAGGTGACCAGGAACAGCCAACATGGATTCACCAAGAGCAAGTCATACCTGATCAACCTGATTTCTTTTTATGATAAGGCGACAGGCTCTGTGGATGTGGGAAGAGCAGTGGATGTGATAAACCTTGACTTTAGCAAGGTTTTTGACACTGTCTCAAACGACATTCTCATTAACAAGCTAAGGATTAGACAAAAATACTATAAGGAAGATATATAATTGTTTGGATCATTGTACACAATGAGTAGTGATCAAAGGCTTAAATGTCTATAGTTGGGAGAAAGTATCAAGAGGGGTTCCCCAGGGGTCCATCTGCAGTCTGGCATTGTTTAATACCATATTTACTTGAAGACGACCCTGGTTCTAAGACAACCCCACAATAATTAGATTCCATACAAGGAAAACATTTAATTTGGTATTATTTTTATAAACAGATTTACTGACAAAATCCATAGCAATACCAGTAAGCCAGAAATTCAGCATTAGCTTCAATTCAATTCAAACATTAAATTAACTTCATCCATATTAAGTTCTCATTCATAGATTCATAGATGTTAGGGTCGGAAGGGACCTCAATAGATCATCAAGTCCGACCCCCTGCATAGGCAGGAAAGAGT
>NW_005842329.1:1009817-1011345 GCF_000455745.1 Alligator sinensis | reverse complement strand
CCCACACCCTTCCAGGTCGAAACTGACCCATCCACCACGACTCTCTGAGTGCGGCTCTCCAGCCAATTCGCCACCCACCGGACTGTGCACTCATCCACGTCACAGCCTCTTAACTTGTTCACCAGTATGGGGTGGGATACCGTATCGAAGGCCTTCCTGAAGTCTAAGTATACGACATCCACCCCTCCTCCTGTGTCCAGGCGTTTCGTAACCTGGTCATAAAAAGAAACTAGATTGGTCAGGCACGATCTGCCTGCCACGAACCCGTGCTGGCTTCCCCTCAGCATAATTTGTCCTGCCGGGCTCTCACAAATGTGAGCCTTGATAATTTTTTCAAAGACTTTGCCAAGGATGGAGGTGTGACTGACTGGTCTATAGTTGTTCTGTCTAGAACCTGGGGAGTGTTACTTCTTTCTTAGGGTTTTTTTTTACATGTGTAAGCGCTGCAGTGCTAGGCACTTTAAAAAGTGCCCAGCAATGTAATACATGCAGTTGTATAAGCAGCAACATGTGCATCAGTGTGAAGAAAATGGCAACCTTGGAGGTGTTTTAATTCAAAAGTGCACTGCCACCATTTTCTGCATGCTGACATGCATGTCACCACTTATACTGCACCTAGCTACAACTGATAGCTCCTGGCTAGCCCCTCCCAGCTGTGTGCCTGTCCACACAGGCTACTGGGTGCCTGGCACACAGGTGATCAAGTTGCTACCAGCTGCTGGTTGGCCTACAGGTACTGAAGCATCTCAGCATGTGCTGGCTGTGCTCCTTGCATGCTCCTCAAACTGATCCCACAGGTGGAAGTCAGGCCAGGCACCATCCCTGCAGTGTAGGGCTTCTGGCCAGTACGTGCTGAGTTGCTCTATGCTGGTATCCTGGATGCTGAGGGGATCCCTCTGTTGGCTGGTCATATGCTTCCTCACTAACCTTGCTGTCCACTGTTCATTTTCTGGTTTTAGATAAGTTGTATGCGATCATACAACATGGCTTGATTTTCCCCATGTTGAATGGAGAAAAAAACCTCATCTTATAATCCAGTAAATATGGTATATTGATTAATGATTTGGAGGATGGAATCGAGTGCACACTTATCAAATTTGTAAACGACACCAAATTGGGTGTAGCTGTAGACACTCTGGAGGGCAGGCCTAGGATCCAGAATGACCTGGGTAGACTGGAGAAATGGTCCACAATCAGTGAACAAGGAGATGTACTAACTTCTACACGTGGGACTGAATAATTGCATGCAAAAACAGAGACTGGGAAATGACTGGCTAGGCTGCAGCACTTCAGAGAAGGACCTAGTGCTTATAACAGACTATAAACTGAATATGAGCCAACAGTGTGCTCTTGTTGCCACAAAAAAAAAAAAAAAGTCAACAGAAGACCGGTTTGAATCACCAGGAGCGGCACTTGCGAATCAAGGGAAGTGATTCTTCCACTCTGTTCAGCATTGGTGAAGCCTTGCCAGGAATACAGGATCCAGTTTTCAGTCCCACACTTCAAGAAGGATGTGTAAAGATGGGAA
>NW_005842329.1:985055-1009786 GCF_000455745.1 Alligator sinensis | reverse complement strand
AGTATGGCTACAGATAGGAAAGAGTCTAGCACAGGTCAACAAAAATGACTAGGGGTCTGGGAAGCAAGACTTATAAGGAAAGTCTGAAAGAATTACAGGGTGCTTCTACACGTGCAATTAACATGGCTGAAAAACTTTGGCGAATAACGTGTCGGTGTTTATTGCTCCTGGGTGCAGTGTTTACACATGCTCCCAGTACTGCAGCATGTTTAGGTGGGACACACAGCCCTGGCTGGCAGGAGGTCCAGGAATGTCAGCCAGCCAGCCTGGAGCTGCTCTGCCCAGGCTCAGCGTTCTGCTGAGGGGCTGGTTGGGGCACAAGAGTGCTACAGGGTGGGGCTTGCTAGCAGCCAGCCAGCCCCGGTCACTGTCTACATATGCATTGCAGCAAACTAAATAATTCTGCCATAGCATACTATTTGTTTCAGGCAGCACTATCCTACAGCAGAGTTAATTCATTTACTTGGCCTAGTAAAGCCACACATGCCGATGATAATGCTTTACTGTGGAGCTATTTAGTCAACTCCACAAAGAAGTGCATGTGTAGATGCCGCCAGAGTTATTTACTCTGGAGAAAAGATGATGGGGGAGGGATTGAAAACAATCTTCAAATACCTGAATGGTGATTACAGAGTGGGTAGATATAGGCTTATTTCCATAACCATAGGAAACAGCCCTAGGAAAAATAGCCTCAAGTTCCTGCAGGGGCAACTAAGTTTGGAGATTAGGAAGAACTTTCTGACTGTAGGTGTGGTCAAGCATTGGAACAGGCTACCTAGAGAAGTTGTGGAATCTCCACCCTTGGAAGTTTTCAAGAGCATGACAGACTGACACTTGGCTGAGCAGGTTTAGTCAGGAATGATCCTGCCTTGAGGAAGGGGCTGGACTAGATAGCCTCATAAGGTTCTTTCCAGCCCTACTTTCCTATGACTACATGTCCAGGGCTTCAAGCATTCAAGGATTCTGCAGGCATGCCACTGAACACAGCAATTCAGGAAAGAAGAAAAATTACTTGTCTCAGTGCCCAGACAACTGTTTCATAATGTCAACAATCTCATGAGAGAGATATCCTCTGATACAGTGAACACTTTCCTAGTCTCTGATGATAATTTGACTTACTACCCTTCCTGAGAGTGCAAAATGTGCCATGAGGTTTATACTGGTAATGGCCACCTGTCTTCCTAAAGATAGTGGTATGATAAAACAAATTGTTAAATTTGTGTGAAAGACAAACAGATCAGTGCGGAGCCAGCCATTGCAATGAAAAAGACAAAGGATAAATTGTCGGCAGGTTGCAACACAGCTCAGAAATAAGTGGCATCCATAATAGCAGCAGATCCACAAGAAATAAAGTCATAACCTTTTAATTTTGTCAAAAGTTACCTGGTGGTATCATGATATACAACTGGAATTTGTGGTTTCTGGAAATCCAAATGGAACAGAACACCAGTAACGTGACTGGTGTTTCGCAGATGTAAAGATTAATATGGCTGCTGCCTCCTTATCTAAAGAGCTTAAAATATTGATGATGATGTCCAACTTGATACAGTTCATATTAATGAAGGAAGAAATGGGTTAATCAAAATATTATCTTTCTCAAAAGGAGAAGTGTTCAAAAAATATTCTGTTGCTAAATCTCAACAAGACCCCCTCACTCTTGTCTTTTTATGTACAGACACATGAGTATACACATAACAAGCCCTGCAAACAGTGTGAAGGAAAGACTATGGATTGTGTGATAGGCTTTAACTAGGGTAAGTGCTACAGTGGAATTGTTATCTGCAGAAGCCATATGACAAATCATCCTGCAACAAAATCTTATTGTGGCTTATTCATTTTCTTATGACCCAAATTGTGTGTCATCCCTGATTGATATGCTAATTTTTATTATTATTATTTATAATGTAACTTGGGAACCATATAGACAACGATATAAGATGGGACCCTGAGAACCGGTCTTTTTGTGCCCATTCTAAATTCAAACCAAGGTCCCTGGAGGGGACACATACACAAAGCAGTGAATTTGTCCACTGTGCCTCCAGCTCTCTTGAGGTTTTGCATTAGTAAGACAAATGGCTAATTCACTACAGCCAAATGTTGCACATTTCATGATTAAACACAAGCCTCCTCAGACTTGGCTTCATTTGTTTCCCTTCCAATGAAATATGTGCAGGTTTACATTTTTTCATTAGTACATAAATACAAGCAGTTTATAAAATGCTGGAAGAATTAACAAAGTTAAATCTCTCATTCCTAGCATGGAATTGGGTTTGGGACAGTATTTTTTTCTAAGTGTCTGCTGCCATACAGTTATTTAGTGGAGCTATATATTTATGTTGCAAGAATTTTAAAAATTAATATTTTTCTTTTCCTCCAGAATTCAATTGGATGTAACCTTACATCTGTAGACATTAAGGGCCAGTGTGATATCTTGCTATTTCAAATGGCTCTAGTTATTAAGATTTCTATATTTCTGTTAATTATCAGTAGAATTGGTAGTACCTTATTATACAGCTTTCAGAAGTGTAATCAGAGTACAGGGAATGAGAGATTTAACTTTGCTAATTCTTCCGGCAATTAGCAAAGCTAACCATAAGCACTGAAGACTACTGTATGGCTGTGGAAAAGAATTTGCCAAGAAAGCCTGTGTGACAGAAGAGCTTTAAACACCATATGCTAATTGATCAAGGCTGGGAGTGCTACATGGAGCCTGTGTATGACATGCTCCTCATGAACTCTCATCACTTAGGTGAACAACGGATATCAAAGATATCAGACATGGGACTGTGTATTAAGGAGTCTGCATTCTCCTCCATCTTTGCAAATAAAGATGATCAAATAGCCAAAAAGCACAAAAGTTTAGTCTCATTACTTATCAATCAAGAAGTATTCCTCTGAATACATGTTGTTTCATGGCTCAGAAGTATGGAAATCCATTTTGTACTTGAAGCCCCAAATTTTTTTAAGTCTGCATATTCTTTGGTCCTTCTTCTTGACTGCCTGGAGTGGTCTTCCATCTTATTCATCACCTATCTTTCTTAGGACTAGCTTAGGCTTCAGTAGAGAGTTGTCAACAGGCAACACAGGCAAGGAAAGCCCTGATTTACACTGACAAACTTTACAATAGTCTCAAGCAAAGTTAAACTGTAGTGGTGCGAGTAGTGGTTTTGCCTGTCTATAATACTAGTTGCTTATACCAGAGAAGTTATGCTGATTTGCTGGCCATGGATTACTGAAATTGCTGACTCCAAGTATTAGAGCAAAATTAGTTTCATGCTTATCCCATTTTAGGTCATTCTTCTCTGCGCGCAGTTCAGCTTCAACCATGCTCCATAACTCAGGGAATGGTTATACACCACATTGAATCAAACTAGAGAGCATCTCTGTCAAAAACATGACTCGCATATCCAGTTATCAAATGGCAAAAAAGTGACATAGCTGCTTCTTGGCACACATCTGAAACATGCCCAGTGCTGCTTTCAGGCTTGATGCAAGCATTCATCGGCACCTCTACCAATGGCATATACACCATCACCTACTTTATACTGCCCCTTTGCTGCCTACATTGGACTGATGGGGTGATCCCTCCATGTAAGAATGAATGAATGTCAATGCGATGACACTTCCAGAGAGAAATACATGCTTGTGGCAGAACACTATAACCTCCTTGGTGATTCCATCACTGACCTCAGAGTAGCTGTTCTTAGGCAGCAAAATTTTAAAAAACAACCTTGAACATGAAATTGCAGAGCCAGAAATCATCCACAGACTGGACTGTGTTAAGTGTGGTCTAAACAGAAATTGGAGATCCTTGTCCCATTTACCTGCATTAGCTTTTGCGACCCCTTTGTCGCTTTATTGCTTGTTTGCTACACCCAGCACTGCTCCCCGTCCCCTCCCTCCTTGCCTGGCTTCCCTGTCTTTTATATTCAGATCATTCTCTCCATTTGAAACACTACTTAGTGCACATCCTTTCACAGCATCTGATGAAGTGAGCTTGAACTCATGAAAGCTTATGCTGTACGCATACGATTTGGTTAGTCTATGAGATGCAAAACTCCCCTGCCTTCTGCCTGACTTCAGGCAAGCATGTCTAACTACCTCTCTCTACTCACAAGATAAACACAGAGATTTCAAACAGAAATTCATAGCGTTAAAAACATTCTGACCTACTGTGGTCTTTTCAGCTCTTTGCAACAGAAGAATTGCTCTGTTATTTTTCTGTAGTCAAAGTAAAAAGTAAGAACTGGAATTTTCTAAAGGATGCCTTGAGTCTATAAAACAGTTTTCCAGATGCTTATAGGGTTTTTCCCTGCATCTTCTACCAGGGCAGGCTCCTTCTTGTAGGAAGCTCTACCACCAAGAGATTGTCACTGAATGTTACCAGCCCAACCTGTCATTTGGGAGGCAGACAACCAAAGTAGGACCCCAACAGATCATCTTTGCTCCACTGATACCAATTACACACTAATACTTTCATGCTAAGCTAAGACCTCAGGTGCTGATACATTAGACTTTGTGCCCCAGCCAGCCCCATCAGTGTCTGCATGTATGTTGTGGCAAAATAAATAACGCCGCTGCAGGATAGTACTTGTGTTGACTGCTAGCTAGCCCCACACTAAAGTCTTGTGCCCCAGCCAGCCCCTCTGGGTTGGAGCAGCCCTGGGCTTACAGCCTGACCCCCAGGCATCCTGCCAGCTGCGGTGCTCCAACCCAGTTCAACATGTTGCAGTCCTGGGCACACGTGTAAACGTGGCACTCAGGAGCAATGCATTCCAGTATGCACTGCACCGGAGTCTATTTAGATGAAATAGTAGCACATGCAGACTTGCCCAGTGACTCAGCGTAGCACAACTATATTGAGATTCTGATAGGTTGAGAGCTTTTAATGTAATTTCTGATAAATAATAATTTTCCTTTTAAGAGAAACACAATCTGACTTTACTTTTTGTTTGTTTGTTATATTGGTCCCCGCTAAATATTACATTTTATTAAATTTGTCCATTTTTATGCGTCTCTGTTCAAGGGACTAATAACAAGGAATAACCATGGCAACAAAGTAATAACTGGTACCTTTTGAATATCTTTAAATATTTTTTGAATAACTCCTTGACAGTTACTGTAGCCAAAATATGTGTGTATTTTTCACAAAATACATGTTATATTATTGTCACTGTAAGCAACAGAGATAAATTATAGGTAATTTCCACTTTTTAAGTTCTGTTTCTATGGTAATAAGAGCAACTGCCATTACTTCAGAGCTTGTTACCATGGTTATTTCAGGTAATTCCAGGTTTTTAATGTCCTTAAACCTGAAGTGATACTTCCCCCACTGTGTTAAAATTGAGAACAAGCATAGCTCAGATTTGGGGGAACACAGCTCTCTTCTTTGAACTAAAGCAATGTGTTCAATACATATGGGAGAGAGACAAAGGGACACAAGGCAAATTGCACAGCATTTGAAATCAGGGTGAAATCCTTTTTCTCCACCCAGTGGAGGAGCTCTCTTTCACACACATGCACACACACCTCCATGTACTCAATAACGACACACACCTGTAATCAGCTTCTATTCACAGGCAGAACTTGGAATTGGAAAGCCTCCTGTAAAGTTATGGGGGTTGCTTATAATGGACTGGATTACTGGCTTCTCACAAATCTTAGCTGTGAGAGTTGCCTGGGCTGAAGCTAGCTACCTCTCTCCTTCCCTAGCAACAGCTGTTGCTTGGGGATCAAAACTGAAGTCATATTGGAGTTCCATCATTAAACGCAATGAGGCTAAAATCAGATCCTGTGTCAGGATCAATTCACTTAGCACAATTAAAAGGAAAAATGCAGAGTCTAGTGAGTCTGTACCTTGCCCATATTGTACTGCGGCACAAACATCTTCATTGAGGAAGCACTGCAACCAGTTGGTGAGCTTTTAAAGCTGGTGAAGATTATTAAATACAGAGCCTTACTTAGGTAGGGCAGGGCAGGTTTTCATGTACTGCCTGCTAGCATGGGAAAATCCCACGTACAGAAGCACAGCAAGCTCTGTTAGTGCCCAGGCCAGGGGCAGGGAGAAGGGGAGGGAATTATGCTGGCTACTGGAGAACACAGGTGGGAGGGAGGGGGACAGAGTCTTACCTTTCCCTGTTCTCTGCACTGAAGTGGCAGATGCTACCGTTGTAGCTGCTGCTGTACCAGCATGGGCTCAGGCTACTGCTGATAGTGGACAGGTTTGCTGCACACTAGCTGCAAAAGCCCTAGTGTAGACTCGCAGGAAGCTGCTCTTGGTGCTCCATTCACTCCACCGCTCCCGATACACTACTGGGCACAAGGCCACACCTGCCATGACAAAAACTCCCTGAGAGAGCACCATTCCACTCATGGTCCACTCATGTTCCTGCCCTGCAGATACACTGTTGGGTGATGGGCTATGCCCACCCAGCTCCTTTGAAAAAGTGCTAAATGATGAACCGACAATGGCCTCTAGTTTTCTTTGCCAGCTGTCAATAAGGGATACATTTAGTTACCAAATACACACAAGATTAATCCCTGGTGTAATGCCATGGAAGTGAAAAGAGCAAAACCAAAGTGGGGCTATTCCTGCTATGGCAAAAATCCCTTGGGGGTGGACAGGCAATTCTGGCACCCCCTCTAAGACAGCGTCCAGGGCTGGTGCCCCACTTTCCCCTCCAGTTACACTACTGTCCATGTCTGTCAAATTAAATTGGCTCTTTATTAAGAGAACAAGTTACAGTGTAAGGTCAGAAATCGGGCCTGAGCCCATGGCATTGTTACCTAGCCCCTAAGTATGTTGTGTGTTAAACTTTGAATGACTTCCTGCTTAGGAGCATGCCCAGTTAGTTCCGAAGGTGCTGAAGAAGATCACCTAGGACACAAAGCGTACCATGTGCTGAGCCCTGGTGTGCTGGGTACGCTGTCCCTATAAAGTGCATTGATTGACAGGAACTCAGTGAGTGATTGGAGAAGCGCGAGTGTGGACGTGTGCCTGGGTCTGTCGCTATGTGAAGGATCAGTGTGGGTGAGAGAAGAAGAGAGACTGTCAGTGGTGAATGAATCAGGAAGTGGCTTTGTGGTGTATTAGTGTGGGTAATCGTTGTGTGGTGTTGTGTATTAGGCTACGCTGTGACCATGGAGGTTCGACAGGCTGAACACACCCTTGACAGCAAGGCCACTGTAGAGCTGGCCATCATCCCCAGCAACCTTGACTCCTGAGGTTCTACCTGTCCTCACCATAGCTGGTCTCCTGTGAGAGTATCAGGGTTGGCTCCCCGGCTTCACATAGCGCTTAAGCAGTGGACCTCTGCTCTCTAGTGTAAGTATACCCTTCTCCCTTTGTTTCTCCCTTCTGCCTTCCTTAAAAGCAGAAGGTAAGCCACCACCAAATAATCCTTCTTGATGTGACCTACGCTTTTTGCGATCTGCAGCAGCAGAGATCCAGCGTCCAATAAAAATCCCCCCCTTTAGTATAATAAAAGTTACTAGGTCTCCAGTTGGAGTTAGTACTTATTAAAGCTGTTATTTGATTTGCTTATATTTCCTTGTTACTTACCTGTTGCTAATGAATAAACTGTTCAATTCGTGTCAGTTATACAACAGTGCGGGAGTCTCTTATTAGTCACAGTATAAATCAATTGTCGGGTTGATTGGGTGGTGATAGGTACACCCTGGTCAATTCATCAGCCAGTGGGGTGGGGTGCAAAAATCACTTCATTTGGAATCGGACTATTGGGGCAGCCGTTAACTGGGCGGTGTTAATCAGGCACTAATTAAGTCCGGCTCCAACAACAGAGCTGATCAAATCTCAGCATACAGACTGACTTTCAGGTACCCCCTCTAGACTTTTCCCTTCTGCAATGTATATACCTCCTTCCAGCTAAAATGCAAGTTACTATAATAGCAAGAAATTCAGCAAGTTTTACCACCTGGGGAGGACTGGAGGATAACTGAGGAGGGCTCTTTATAGTATCCACTGATGTTCCTTCATGATTGGCCAGTAAGGGAGTCAGTTCTTGAGCAACTTGGGGCTTACTCTCTAATAAAGAAATATGTCTTACTGTCACCTCAATTTTCCCAGGCATGGTCACTCAAGGGCACCATTCCAACACCAGCAATCAGCAGGTTAGTACGTGATACTATTGAACAGGTTGTCACATAATTAACTCTCATGTTTGTACCACAAGTCCCATTCTAATATAATAAAGGGCTTAGTCCGTCCATCTATCTGTCCATAATACCGTTGGAGCACTCTAATTGGTTACTGAAACCACCAATCAGAGTGCTCCAAGAGCATTATGGACAGGAAGCGGTGGCAGCACAGTGGAGCGCCACCATGACAGCGGGGACAGACGGAGCATCCTTGAAAGCAGCAGAGCAGGGATGGAAGGGGAGGCAGGAGGCGAGGCCAGCGGCCTTTTTTTGTTTTTGTTATTCAAAATTCATCCATCATTCTTGATGGACAATTCGTTAGTATGTATATTTTATGAATGTTCAAACTGATAGAGCCTTGATCCCTGAGAATCTCAGGTTTCATTAAGAAAAAAAAAGTTTCTATCCCACACATGTCTAGAGAAATACTGGAAGATATACAGCAAGTGCACTCCAGTGGCTTAGAAGCCAAACTGTAAATAGAAGACTCCACAGTGTATAATATTATTACTTTTATTTTTAAATCTTATTATTTTAAGCCAAACTCAATTTCTGATCACTTGGAACAGGTCTGCACCATCAAAGGACCAAGCTTGAGAGCACTGCAATAAAGCCCAGCATGCCTGCTTCATGCACATGATACCGTGAAAGAGAGAAAATGTATCTGCCTTACTAGGGTGCTGGGAGCAGGCCAGTGTACATGCTGAGAGAAAAAGAGCACTTCTTGGCCTAGCACTGCACTAAGGCAGCTACACTGCAACTGCGCTTCCTTTGATAATGTATACATGCTCTTGGAGTTAGCCTTTCTGTGACTGTCATACATACATCTGTGAGTTTTATTCTGACTTCAATGAACAAGGCTGAATACCACTTGCACAGATTTTAACAAAGCCATCAGACTCATAATTCAGTAACTTCAGGAGAGATTATTCAACCCAGAGAAGGAAAAAAGTAAACAGTCTTTTTTCTTGCCATTGCAGGTTTGACAGGGCTCAAAACTGATATTTCACAAAATAGTTCTGCATCACTACTGAAGTGAGGCATTATTTTGGGCAGGAATACAGGATTTTGCAGAGATTTAGTTTAAGTTACACGGACACTTCTGACTTTAGGAATGGCTACTGTCCAACATAAAAGATTGTGTTATGATGCTTAGTTTCTTTTTTAGTTATTCAAAGGATAACATTAAGCTAACAATGGCTTCGAACATTTTTGTTTTTAGGTTGGCATCGATGAAGTCTATTATTGCAGAGACAATTCTTGTTACAGAAGTTACTTTGATTTTCTTCAAACCCTTTAGTGCAAAAACATCTTTCACACCCCAGAATGAGAGACAAAGCGTGTAGGTACATGTTAGGTGTTTTAAGCAGATACATTCCCTGACATCTTAGGTACACAGTAGCCATCTAAATGGCACTGAAAGTTGTTTACACGAAAATCCTCTATCACGCCTTTCCCAGCTGGTAGAAGGATACCAATCTGGCTAAATTACTGAAACCTTTTCCAAGACACCAACCCTCTTTGTGGAGGCTTGCAGTTTAAAATTCAAAGAGGTTTTCTGAAGCTCTCTAAACTGATACTCTCTCTTCAGAGCCTAAAAAAGCCATAACATGTAGCATCCTGATAAGATGGAGAGACTAATACACATCACCCCTCTGTCCGGGACAGACAGGAAGGAGAGGCAATGTTTATTAAGTTCAGTCATAATCACTTAAAGGGTACATTTGATTGTATTGACAACAGTCATTCTTTTGAATTATTAACACACAGTTCTCTCATTTGGCTATTGCTGCTGTTCATCTTTCTTTTTTGCAGCAGCATTGGCCAGTACTGGGAGAAATTCCTGGCTTTTTGCTGTATTCACAGGGGCTCAATCAGGAGGGGCTGTGTATGCAGCATTGAAAATTGCTCTAGACCCCCTCCTGTGCATACCAGCTGTGCTTTTCCCACAACTACTTCTCCTAAGGACTGTGATGTTTTTAATCATGTACCTCTTTTATCCCTAACAACACTGCCTTTGCATTTGCTTTTCGGTTTGCCAAAATAGTCTCTGACCTAGACAGACTGTACATGATAAACTGGGAAAGCACTCCTATCTGCTTTTTGATACGATCCCAATAGTCTCACCTTGAATTCTTAAAACAAGCACTCTGCATGCTTCCTCCCCTCCCCACATTTCGGTTCACGTGGATTTCCGCTTTGTTACAAAGCACCAAATACATGAAGTTGAGCTGTTCCCTCAACAAGAGCACTTCACCACAAAATCTGTTCATTCACATTACAGTGATTTTAAGTCTGCAGTCACTCAGAGGTTCCTTCACGTTGGATTTTTTTTTTTTTTGGTTTATTTCTTCAGCTTCAGTATTGAGCACTTAAAGCGCGCACTCACATCAGTGCAATTTTGGTTTATTGTTTTAAGCCTTCAAATGTTGACCTGCCTTCTCCCATTCCAGGGAAACCACTCTTAAGGGGAAGATTTAGGCAGCTTAGGCAACAAAGAAACATCTCTTTATTAAAATTATTTGATAAAGTTTCTCACTATCAAAACAGTGAGGTTCCAAACTGGGCTTTCCAGTGGGAGCAGTGGAGAAAAATACTCCCTGCAGGTGCAGGCCAAAGAAGTATACTCCTCTTTGCTAGCTCCCCCTGCTTCCATTTCCTGTACACCTCTTTTTTTGCCCTTAAGGTATCTTGGATGCCCCTAGTTAGCCAAAGGGGCTTCCTGGCCCCCTTGCCCCCTTTCCTCTGCCATGGGATTGACTCACTCTGAGCCCAAAGAATGGTTTCCTTGAGGAATGTCCACCCATCCTGGACCCTCAATGCATCCCAGTTCTTAGCTCCTAGCACCCTGCTAACCAATCCCCTGAGTCTATTAAAGTCAGCTTTTTTAAAGTTCAGCACCCGTGCCCTGCTGGGTATAATGCCAGCCCTTCGCTAGATACTGAATTTAATCATTTGGTGATTGCTGTCCCCTAAGTTGCCTTGAATCCGCAGGTCTCCCACCAGGCCATCACCTGTGGCCAACACCAAGTCGAGTTTAGTTTCCTGCCCCTACAGCGGTGGAGCAAAGCACTGAGCTCCATGCAGCTCTAACGCTCTGCAGGAAGCCCTGAAGGCAGCCTGGGAAAACAGCTCCACCCAAGAAAAGCGGTGAGCCTAATCTGCCCCCATGTCCCCCACCACCAGAGCCTGCCTGCCTGCCTGAGCTGCACAGGTGTCCGATGTTTCCCTTTGCGGTTGTGGTGCCCCCCAGGGCCGCCAGGTGCCTGCGGCCGGGGGGGGGCCGGCCACTGCTGGGGAGGGAAGGCCCAGCCCCTCTGCAGCCCAGGGACCGCTCTGCCTGCCGGCAGCTCACCTTCCCCTCCCCACGGAGAGGCAGGTAAGTCAGCAGGGTGTGTGCATGATGGGGGTTTAATCAGCCCTAAATTGAAGCAGTGTTTTTTAAAACCTACCGCTTCAATTTAGGGCCCCTGTTTCTTCTACACATGCCCTGTTGCATTCTGAAGTAAATCACTACAATTTAACCTCCATTTAGTATGGGACAGGAGAGAACAGACAAAACAGTTACAACAGCTCAGCTGATGGTTGCTCACAAGCCTCCACCTCCTTTCTAAAATGTTGTAAGTTCTTTATCAGTTCATGCCAGAGAGTGCCTCATGAACTAAGCGATGGGTTTGCTGCTGCACACGTCCATCTTCACCAGTCAGAACAGGAACAGAAGGGCTAAAACAGCAATTCTCACCCAGGGTTGCCATACAATATTAGCACTGTTAGGTGTGCAAATGTGATTCACAAGATAAACCCAGAAAAGCCATCAGACTCATAATTCAGTAACTTCAGGAGAGATTATTCAACCCAGAGAAGGAAAAAAGTAAACAGTCTTTTTTCTTGCCATTGCAGGTTTGACAGGGCTCAAAACTGATATTTCACAAAATAGTTCTGCATCACTACTGAAGTGAGGCATTATTTTGGGCAGGAATACAGGATTTTGCAGAGATTTAGTTTAAGTTACACGGACACTTCTGACTTTAGGAATGGCTACTGTCCAACATAAAAGATTGTGTTATGATGCTTAGTTTCTTTTTTAGTTATTCAAAGGATAACATTAAGCTAACAATGGCTTCGAACATTTTTGTTTTTAGGTTGGCATCGATGAAGTCTATTATTGCAGAGACAATTCTTGTTACAGAAGTTACTTTGATTTTCTTCAAACCCTTTAGTGCAAAAACATCTTTCACACCCCAGAATGAGAGACAAAGCGTGTAGGTACATGTTAGGTGTTTTAAGCAGATACATTCCCTGACATCTTAGGTACACAGTAGCCATCTAAATGGCACTGAAAGTTGTTTACACGAAAATCCTCTATCACGCCTTTCCCAGCTGGTAGAAGGATACCAATCTGGCTAAATTACTGAAACCTTTTCCAAGACACCAACCCTCTTTGTGGAGGCTTGCAGTTTAAAATTCAAAGAGGTTTTCTGAAGCTCTCTAAACTGATACTCTCTCTTCAGAGCCTAAAAAAGCCATAACATGTAGCATCCTGATAAGATGGAGAGACTAATACACATCACCCCTCTGTCCGGGACAGACAGGAAGGAGAGGCAATGTTTATTAAGTTCAGTCATAATCACTTAAAGGGTACATTTGATTGTATTGACAACAGTCATTCTTTTGAATTATTAACACACAGTTCTCTCATTTGGCTATTGCTGCTGTTCATCTTTCTTTTTTGCAGCAGCATTGGCCAGTACTGGGAGAAATTCCTGGCTTTTTGCTGTATTCACAGGGGCTCAATCAGGAGGGGCTGTGTATGCAGCATTGAAAATTGCTCTAGACCCCCTCCTGTGCATACCAGCTGTGCTTTTCCCACAACTACTTCTCCTAAGGACTGTGATGTTTTTAATCATGTACCTCTTTTATCCCTAACAACACTGCCTTTGCATTTGCTTTTCGGTTTGCCAAAATAGTCTCTGACCTAGACAGACTGTACATGATAAACTGGGAAAGCACTCCTATCTGCTTTTTGATACGATCCCAATAGTCTCACCTTGAATTCTTAAAACAAGCACTCTGCATGCTTCCTCCCCTCCCCACATTTCGGTTCACGTGGATTTCCGCTTTGTTACAAAGCACCAAATACATGAAGTTGAGCTGTTCCCTCAACAAGAGCACTTCACCACAAAATCTGTTCATTCACATTACAGTGATTTTAAGTCTGCAGTCACTCAGAGGTTCCTTCACGTTGGATTTTTTTTTTTTTTGGTTTATTTCTTCAGCTTCAGTATTGAGCACTTAAAGCGCGCACTCACATCAGTGCAATTTTGGTTTATTGTTTTAAGCCTTCAAATGTTGACCTGCCTTCTCCCATTCCAGGGAAACCACTCTTAAGGGGAAGATTTAGGCAGCTTAGGCAACAAAGAAACATCTCTTTATTAAAATTATTTGATAAAGTTTCTCACTATCAAAACAGTGAGGTTCCAAACTGGGCTTTCCAGTGGGAGCAGTGGAGAAAAATACTCCCTGCAGGTGCAGGCCAAAGAAGTATACTCCTCTTTGCTAGCTCCCCCTGCTTCCATTTCCTGTACACCTCTTTTTTTGCCCTTAAGGTATCTTGGATGCCCCTAGTTAGCCAAAGGGGCTTCCTGGCCCCCTTGCCCCCTTTCCTCTGCCATGGGATTGACTCACTCTGAGCCCAAAGAATGGTTTCCTTGAGGAATGTCCACCCATCCTGGACCCTCAATGCATCCCAGTTCTTAGCTCCTAGCACCCTGCTAACCAATCCCCTGAGTCTATTAAAGTCAGCTTTTTTAAAGTTCAGCACCCGTGCCCTGCTGGGTATAATGCCAGCCCTTCGCTAGATACTGAATTTAATCATTTGGTGATTGCTGTCCCCTAAGTTGCCTTGAATCCGCAGGTCTCCCACCAGGCCATCACCTGTGGCCAACACCAAGTCGAGTTTAGTTTCCTGCCCCTACAGCGGTGGAGCAAAGCACTGAGCTCCATGCAGCTCTAACGCTCTGCAGGAAGCCCTGAAGGCAGCCTGGGAAAACAGCTCCACCCAAGAAAAGCGGTGAGCCTAATCTGCCCCCATGTCCCCCACCACCAGAGCCTGCCTGCCTGCCTGAGCTGCACAGGTGTCCGATGTTTCCCTTTGCGGTTGTGGTGCCCCCCAGGGCCGCCAGGTGCCTGCGGCCGGTTGCCGCCTCGGGGGGGAGGGGGAGGGCTGCCACTGCTGTGGAGGGAAGGACCAGCCCCTCTGCAGCCCAGGGACCGCTCTGCCTGCCGGCAGCTCACCTTCCCCTCCCCACGGAGAGGCAGGTAAGTCAGCAGGGTGTGTGCATGATGGGGGTTTAATCAGCCCTAAATTGAAGCAGTGTTTTTTAAAACCTACCGCTTCAATTTAGGGCCCCTGTTTCTTCTACACATGCCCTGTTGCATTCTGAAGTAAATCACTACAATTTAACCTCCATTTAGTATGGGACAGGAGAGAACAGACAAAACAGTTACAACAGCTCAGCTGATGGTTGCTCACAAGCCTCCACCTCCTTTCTAAAATGTTGTAAGTTCTTTATCAGTTCATGCCAGAGAGTGCCTCATGAACTAAGCGATGGGTTTGCTGCTGCACACGTCCATCTTCACCAGTCAGAACAGGAACAGAAGGGCTAAAACAGCAATTCTCACCCAGGGTTGCCATACAATATTAGCACTGTTAGGTGTGCAAATGTGATTCACAAGATAAACCCAGAAGCTTTAAAAAGGAATCCATTAGTGTCAAAAACATTCAGACCTGTTACTGTCTTTCTGAGTTCTTTGCAACAGAAGAATTGCTATATTATTTTTCTGTAGTCAAAAATAAGTCAAAACAAAGAGCTGGCATTTTCCAAGGAGCGATTGTCAAATCTAGCCAAGAGTGCCTCGAGTCTAAAAATGTTGGGCTAGGACTTCACAGAGACCAGAAAGAGGCCCCAGCTATTAAAAATATGCTTGTTTTCCAAATGTGGATCTCAAATTAAACATCCTAACTTAGATTTAAGAACCCAAATAGAATGGATGCCACAAATGCTCAGCATTTCTCCAGGTCAGGCCATATGGACACTGAAATATGATTTCTGATGGCTAATTTTATTCACCCATTTTTCAACCTTTTAGACCCAGGTTTGAGCCCCTTCTCTATTTCCCTTCCCTTCTGTGCTAGGGCTCTTCCCATCTACTGTTTATAGATTTTTTTTTTTTAAGTGGCAATTCCCAGTTGCATAGTTTGCTGATTTCAAGTGGATGATGCTACAACAAGGGTTATTTCCCATATGACCTTTTAATCAATTATTATTTCACCTATAAAGGACAACCTATCTTTTATGTTTTAAATCAACCCAAGAGAACAGCCACTACCAAAAAAATGTTAACAATTGAACACTAATTCAGGGGTTTTGAAATTAAGTACCCATGTGTGAACAGATTAAGAGAATATTGTCTACGTAATTCAGGAGAAAACCAATTAAGCTTACCACATAATGAGTGATGATGCTCTCTCACATCTGCCAACAAAACCAATCAACATAATCTATTACAGGCTGATGTGCTTTCTATTCAGTATGCTACAGAGATGATTCAGCACCTAAATTATATAACCATAATCAGTAATTGGTACTATGAGAGCCTACAGTTTTCCTAGAATCCACAGTCAAAGCCACCATTGAATAAAAAAAAGGATCCAATAAATTGGTGTTTGTTAGCTGTTCACTATACCTAAATCGGCTTAGGAAATATCAACAATCCTTTCAAAAGGACCACAAAATAAAGTGTCTTAGCTTCTTGCTGTATTTTTGCTCTTCAAGGGCAGAATCATAAACTCAACAAATCAAACAAGAGTCTTTCCATAAAGTTCAATGGGCTATCAAATTCTTAGTTATTCTTTGTAGATTGCCTACAACTTTATTAAAATATTTATTTGATATGTTAGGATTCTATTATAAATCTTTCCATATTTTGTAAGGTTATTCTGAACGTCACCCGATTTCATAGTCTTCCTACCAACACAGAAAATCATTTTCTTACCAATAGTGGTAACATTTTGGTATGGCAACTAAAAGATAACAATTACTTGAAGAAGTGCTGAATAATAACAAACTGACAAAGGCCTCTATAGTCTTCTTTGCCAGCTGTCAATAAGGCATAAATTCAGTTACAAAAGACACACAAGATTAATGCATTAATCCCTGGTGTAATGACATGGAAGTGAAAAGAGCAAAACCAAAGATGAATTTGGCCCATAGCATATTTTTAACTAGATATAGACCTAGAGTCAAAAAACGAGAAACTTCAGTACAGCCATTTGGACATGTCATTTGCTGTATCTAGCGCTTAATTAAGGTCCATGTTGCCTTCGCTTACCATTTCATTATAGAACAGAATAAACCTTAAGAGGAACAGTGCAGCTGTTACGCTATCTCCATCAAATATGTTGATAGATTTTACAGGGGTGATGGACTATTCATTCCATCCAGGAAGAAAACACACCAATTGCAGAGACTTCCTCAGCCTGACGAAGAGTTTTTAAACCTGAAAGCTTCCTATAAATTTTTTTTTTCCAACTATTTAAGTTGGTCTAATAAAAGATATCATATTCACCCAAAGAACCTTGTCTTGATAGATTTGACACATTTATTTTTTGTTAAACACAAAAAACAAACTAAAAAAACCCTGTAGTTTTTGGTTGATAGTCTTGAAATAATAACATACTAGAGTTCAAATCCTGTTTTTCAGTTCTGGCAAAGTTGGAGATAGAACTACCTATATATCAGGAAGAGTTTGATTTAGACAATGATGAGTGGAACTGTACAAATAACACATTCTTCAGTTTGCTAACTGAAACAAAAATATTATTTCTGATACAGTACCTTGTTCTAAAGTTTTTTTCCTAAAAAAAATTATTTACTGAATAAAATAAAATGTGTTAAATTAAAAAACTGTTTTTAAAATGTCAGAACGAAATATTTCATTTTGGGGATTATTGTCCCAGTTTTTGTTATGAAACAATTAGCCAAAATCATCATAAACTTATTACATGTTTGGGTCAATAGAAATCTGGATTTTTTGCGGGGGGTGGGAAAGGAGCCAAAATAATTATGCCCAATTCTATAGATAAGGTTAGAGGAGGGGGCAGTTACACCAGCTGGTTCTGTAACCCACCTCTGAATTTGACCTTGTTTGTTTTATGTACAATACAAGGATGCTAGACTCAGTCTTGAGCCCAGCTCTGGCAAACCCAGCCCTTGACGTTGCCAAAAGTTACCAGCAACTGAAAACAAGAAGTTGGAAGGTAAAATATTTTGCAATTTTACTTACAGAAGATGCGATCAACATTCTGCTAAATTACAAACAGAAAGACAGGTATTGTCATATAATAAAAAATATTGTTTCCAAAAACACCAAATACCTTCTGTCCCCATAAAAGGGAAAACAAGAAGAAACAAAAATGTTGCTACGTAATCTCCCAGACCCACCCTCATTCTTCTTTTGACACAGCCTGCATTCCTCTTGGGAAGCATATATAGCCATTTTTTCATTTTTGTGCTGATTGGATAACATGGAAATGACTTAGGAAGCCTGAAAAATATTATTTTGCCAAAATCTATGCACCCACGAGTACACAAGCAACATACAGTTTAACTATTGTTGTATGAAACAAGCACTATTGTAGTGGTTTGGCATCACTAAGAATTTCTCTTCTTTGGTGAGTAGCCACTGATGCTTATTTAAAGTGTATGCCCTATGTATGTATTACACAACAAGTTAAATTTCATTCACACGGCCAATTCCAACTAAAAATAATGTATAACATGACTTTACTTCTACAAAGTGCTATACCTACTACAGACATTTTATTTTTAAAAAGGCTACATCTTTTCATACACTTGAAATCCTCGCTCCAATATAAGAATTTCAGCACTAAATTTATCATCATTAAGTTGGAGGTGAATATTGCAAATGCCCAAATACAGTGCAATCTCCATAAGATACCAGGGAGGATGGGGATGTCCCTATCATTGCTCTGCTGTCTCCTTGCTTCTCGTCTACATTTGTCTCTTTTCCTTCATGAGGAAACTCAGTTGTAGACAACACTCTTTTCAACATCCTTAATGCTTAGTCCAATCGAGTATCTTTTGAGAGCATGCTACAGAAGGGGGTCGCTTTGTGGTTCTGCTCCTCTCTTCCCACCTCTGAATTCACGCAAAGGCCAAACCTTATGGAAGGGCTTCTAATGGAACAAATGGGCAGGGAAAACACTGATGCTACCAAAAAATCTGCACTGCACCCTTATAGATATTCCCCACCACTGCCTCTGTCTACCATGTTCAGCATCCTTCTAATTCAATATATGAAAGGAAGAACATGTTCTATGTTAAATCAAAGATCCCCTAAATAGAGGACAGAAAGAAGCAATGTCACAAACAACATTTCCATCCACCTTTAGCTCAACTTGAATAACCGGTACCTATTTACATCTGGGTCAACTGGAGACAGCCTTTTTGCCTGAATCCAGAACAGGGCTTGAACTCATGCCTCAAGCTACAACGTGATGCTTTAACTTCTCTGCCAGTGACCACCACATCCACATTTACACTTTATTTCACTTTCTGACCTCACTGTATATTGCCACCATTAGAACCTGACAGAAAGCGAGGTAGCAGCTTGGAGCTAGCAGTATGCTGCATACTATATTTCTCTTTATTTAACATTAATGTATTGTTGGCAGCAATATGCACTAGTACTCCTGACAACACCTCCACTCCTTATCTTTAGCACCATCTCTACCTACTCAGAATTTTCTTCTGGAGAACTAAAATATGAGTTTAGCTCTACAGATGATAGTCTGTTCTCATCTACAGTCAGACTGCCATCAAAAAAGAATTTCTGGATATACTAAACCTCTGTTCTCTCCTATCAATTTATGTTTTCATGGATTGTGCAGGATCTTCACTTGGAAGTTTATATTAAATATGGTTCCCTGATTTTGCATAGAACTTCACATAGATTGAATGCAAAGAATCTGAGCACTAAACATTTTGATTCCTGGGCTAGGGACAGAAGTTCCACATAAACCAGTTTAAGTGATCAGAAACTGGTTTAAACCTGTAACAGAACAGAAGCTCAGTGCACATAAATCAGTTTCAAAATGTCTGAAACTGGTTTAAGACAAGTCTGGTTGAATGTAGTATCAGACTTAACTGATTGGGGTCAAACCGGTTTATGAAACTTCTGTCCCAGGCCCCTTTCTAGTTCAAGTTAAATCACAGTCCCCCAGCATGCTTTCCAACCTTGGGCTGGGCTATGCTGTCTGCTCCAGAAAGCATGGCTGGCCCTGCCCCTCTGCTCCCTAGCTGGAGCAGTGAGAGCTGGCTGACAAGGGGGTGGAGGGGGAAAAGCCCAGCTAGGGATACAGCCCAGTCTACAGGGGGGGACTGCCCCCCCACCCCCACCCCAGGCAAACCCCGCCTGGGGCCAGGAAGGGGGGTTAAATACCTCTTCCCTGCTCAAACTTAATGTTGGCTGTGACTGTGGACTACAAGTCCCAGAGATACCTGGCAACAGGAAGAAGAGTGATGAGCAACCCTGAAGAGTCCTGCTGTTGTAAGTCTGGACTGCAAATCCCAGAGACCTGGGGGGCAGCAGGAAGAAGAAGTGAACGCACAGACAGAGAGCCTGCTCTAGCACCCCCTGGCTTCTGGCCTGAGCCACTGCAGGCATGTGGCTTCATTTCCTGAACCAAAGGGAAATATGTGTTCACTTCTGTTTCAATGTAATCTGTGCATTTTAGACAAACCTGCAAAGACTGAATTGATTCAGCCTCAGACTTTTTGACTGTCTGTACCTAGCTCAGTATATGTGCTACATTTCTAGTACACAATTGTCATTACATAAAGTACTCATTTCACCTCTACAACTAGGCACAATTGATTAAATTTACTGTACATACATTTAAAAATGAATCAAGATAATATATTCTTGTTAATAAAGGAATAGCATAGGAAAAATATGGCTGAGGCACTCTTCTCACCCTCCCACCAGTCTTTCCTCCTACACTGTGGCTTGCTGGAGCAGGAGCAGCAGCAACAGAAGGGCAGGGCAGTCTCATGTAGTGCAAGGTGTTCTGGGAATCAGAATTGTATAGAGTAGGAGCAGAGTTTCACCATATTTTTTGTAGTCAAAGCCCATATCTAGAGGGCAAAAAAAATGCTGATTTGGTGGCAAAAAATGGAGGTCAGCTCTCCACCCACAACCACAGTGAACTCCACTCCAGCTCTACAAACCTGTGACTCCCAGAATGCCTTACACTTCATGACACATATATACTATCTGTGCTGGTTGTTTTCTGGAGCCAGAAAGGCAGAGCAAGACAGGCAGTAGGTGGGCAGCAGCCCCAGGATGCATCCTTCACCCTTCCCCTCCCCAGTGCATCCTGGCTCCCCTTTCCTTAGGGCAATGTCTGGCATAGTGTGGGGCAGGTGATTACGTACTCTATTGCTTTTCTTCTCCAATTATTACCTAGAAAACACACTGTACACATTGCTGAGGGCTCCATGAAAGTCAGCTAAGACTTCTATTAATTTCAGGAAGATGAAGATTTGTTCTCAAGAGATTATGTGAGAGTGGTGAGTGTCATTACAATTTGGTTCACACTACTTCCATGACAAAAATGTTTGTCAGAAATCTGAAAATAAATATTTCTCAAATGATTTCTCAAATGATTTTTCTCAAATGTTTTCTTTAAAAATGTTGGCATAGATTTACTCTAATAGGCTCAACTGTGTGTTGTCAATGTTGCACCAGCTTATGGAAACATAGGGATCTCTTTTACAGTTTCTCAAACCAAATGCCGCACGTCAGCTACATAAAGTGGATTTTGAAAGGCCACAATTAAGCAAAAATTAATAGGACTTAAGCATGTGCTTTGCTGAATATAGACAGGTTTATGTGCAAAATATGGAAGTTCAGCAAATGCATGTGTTCTGCTGAATCAGAGGCAAGCTGCCCATTTAAAATCAAATTCTATATATAAGTTATGGGAAAAAAAATAAGTTTTGTACAAACCTCTGTCTTTTTTCCCCAAGAGACATTTCTTTGAGTATTTGCAACACCAAGCAGTACAAACTCACTGTCTACACAGAGGTTAAGGTATCTCACCAACCAAGCAGTAAAGAGAGGGAATTGTTTCTGCACCCATTCTGTCAGATTGTCCAGGATGTTACAATCAATACCTACAAAAGAGGCTGCTTCATGACAGAGTAAACACTACTCAAGTATGTAGAAACCTGCACTAAAATACAAGTTAGCATGTCTCATAACATTCTTGGGTATGTAGGAGAAAGCCCTTGTTGCATGGGAGTCATGATGTGTGATATATCTGTGGAATGTTATGCAGCATTGAAGTTAGAGAAGTCGACAGTATTATTAACTGTGAACCTTTCAGGCATAGCTCACACACCACTGCTAGAGGGCTGGTAAGCCAGGCCTCCTGGTATGCAATGCTGGAGTGATTTTTCCCACATTTCTGATGTCAGCCAAAAACAGCCAAGTGCAGACAAAAGTGCAGATTGGTTGAGATAAGGTAAGGATGAGAATTCCCATCCCTCTTTGACTGAATGTTCAAGCTGACATAAGCTCTCCAGGTGCTTCCTGGAGAGGACTAGTAGCAGAATCAAATAAATTCTTGCCCTGACCACTGTAATCAACAGGCACTCTGTGCTTTGACTGTGTGTGCCCCTGGCCTTGGTAAGGCACAACATTGAGGACCATGATGATGCCTTAGGCATCATGTTGGTCCAGTTGCAGAAGGTACAACATAATGCTGCGCAAGCTGGGGTGCGGTGGACCCTGTATCGGATGCCACTTTGTCACTGCTGGGCAGTACCAGTGAGCTTGGACTGGTGGGAGCAGTTGATGCTCCGACCCTGGGACTACAAACAGCGATAGTGAAACTTAAGGATATTTTTGTGACATTCACGGACATTTGCACTGAACTGGTCCCCTTGCTCCAGCACCAGGACATTGGGCTCCAGTGCTTTGTGTCTATGAATAGACATGTGACCCGGGTGATTTGGAAGCTGGCGAACAACAGCAGCCTCCATCCCAACCAGTTCAGCGCAGAGTGATGGTAATGCCAATGATGGCTGTGCATGAAGTATGCAATGCCATACTTGAGGAGCTGGGGCCTCAGATCATCTAGCCTGGGGATTTACAGGAGGTCATTTCTGGATTTGCACAGGTGGGCTACCCAAAATGTGTGGGGACCATCAATGGGATGCACATTCATATTCTGTGCACCCATCATGCCTCTGATTACTTAAATCATAAGGGGTTCTTTTTTGGTTATTCTCCAAGGAGTCGTAGTGAAGCACCCCCAGTGCTCCAACACCAATGTTGTGTGGCTGGGCCGGATACATGATGCCCACATATGCAGGAGCTCTGTCTTCTCAAAGAAGATGGAGCAGGGAGTGTTCACCTCTCGTGTTTCCACCATGGATTTGGGCAAGCTGACCCTTCCCCCATCAGGGACCCAGCCGGTATAGCTGATGCTCTCCCAGCTCATGAAGCCATGGATTAGCTAGCTGCGCCCAGGAAGTTCTCCACTTACCAGCCGAGCAGATGGTGGATGGTGGTGGAGAGCACCTTTGGGTGTCTAAAGGCATGCTGAAGGTGTGCTTAGGCTTAGGAATATCCCCAGGTTTGTGACCACTGCCTGCATACTCTAGTATATGTAAGGTGAGGGGCAAAGCCTGCCTAGAAAACAGACCAGCACTAGACAGACCCACAGTGAGGGTTCCTCTGATGCTTTGGATGGTGTCTGGGCTAAAGCAGCGCTCCCTGCCAAGTGTCCCAAACAGAAACACTGCTAAGCCATTCTGATCAGGGAAGCCTTGGCTGACTACATTCTGGGACAATGTTCTGCTGGGTGGGAGGAGGTACAGGGAACCTCTGAGTGATTCTGAATCCTTTATTTGCTACACTGTACTTTTAAAGTGCTTTTCCAAAATATCAGTACACATTTTTTATGTTAATTGTTGGACTTAATACTCCTTGTTGTGGGGGATTGCAATAGAGAAAATGGTCTTGGGAGATTGAGGAATGGGAGCACTGCAACATATGGGGGAATCAGAATCCTGTGCTGGGAGTTTGAGAGGACTGGGAAAATGAAGCATTGAGTTCTGCATTGGGAGTTTGTGAGGGCTGGTTTGGAGGGGAATACGAGGCACAGGCTGCAGGGTGGGTCTGGGTTGTAAGCAAGTCAAGTTAAGGCCTGGGCAAATTTCATAACAGTGCAAGCTTTATTTCTTGAAATAAATGGTGCAAACAACACTAAATATGCTGTGGAGTGGTTTAGATCCACTCAAGTTCCTTGTCTACAAGTTTTCCTACTGGCTGCTAGCATTCCTGGAAGAGGGTGATGTGGTATGGAAGGAAGCCTAAGCCAGATGGCTCCAAGGAGCACAATAGGCATATCTCCATGGGCAAGTCTGAAACCCCACTGCTAGGGAGCTGGGTGCAGGAACTGGGTGCCAGGAGCCATCCTCTCCCATCTCATCAAAGTTCAAGTACTTTTTTGTGGAGCTGTAACCTACTTCTTGAGAGAAGGCACCTGGAAGTGTGCTGGCATCCCCTTTTGCCTTGGGGAAGGGAAAGGCTGCCCCTACTATGGTGTTTTGCTGACCTGCTGCTCAGACCTCTACTCCCAGCTTAGTGTCCAGCCAGGCTGGGGGATGCGACTCCAGTCGGCCAGGGGACAGCTGGAATATAGGGAGGCAAGCACATAGCACACCTGGCCAGCCTCCCTTTGCTCCCGCTGACCACCTGGTGATGGTTACGAGCCAGAGAAGTCAGGGGGTGGGGGCAGGGAGAAGGAATGGGCAGGAGGTGACCAGTCTCCATGGTAGCCTGAGCTGAAGTTAGATTGGTGCCATTGCCTTTGGGCAGGTAGGGGAGGTGCCGACTGCCTCACTGTCATGGCGCAGACATACTGTTCCACAACAGTAGCCATTCTATCCAGGAAGGGCTTGCATGACTCCATGACAGATCAGAAGGATTGTTAGAGAGAAGGTTCAGGCTGGATATCAGGAAACATTACTTTACAGTCAGAGCTGCCAGGCTCTGGAATGGGCTCCCAAGTGAGATGGCACTCTCTCCTTTCTTGGGGGTCTTCAAGAGGAGGCTGGAAAGATATTTGGCTGGGGTGATATGACCTCGGCACCCGTTCCTGCCCAGGGCAGGGGGTCGGACCTGATGATCTGTTTAGGTCCCTTCCGACCCTAAGCACTATGAAACTATGGGTATGGCAGGCCAATTCAAGGTCCCCCTCTGAGCCCCTCAGCAATCCTTGCACCTGTTCCAGGAACTGGCAGTGCCAAGTTGCAAAAATCTGCTGAAGAGTTCCTAGCAACAACTCCAACTGGTTGTGCCAGCACTCCCAGGCAGCAAACCAGCAGTATTGGCTCGGTGTGCAGTGGATTCCACAAGGTCCTCCAGCTTTCAAATTCATTAATTCTGCTAATGTTTTCAGCTATGGGACATCCTCAGAG